>NW_009650084.1:3560567-3652518 GCF_000708025.1 Charadrius vociferus
GGGGGAGAAAGGAGAAAATCGGTCTCTGGGTGGCGAAACTCCCGCCTGTGACAGCGGCATCAGGTAGAGGAGAGGAAGAGAAGACAGGAGAAGCGCCCCCGTCCCGCCTGCGCGGCCCGTGTGGCAGCCTGGCTGCTGAGTGTCACCCCTAACTCAGGACGGTGGTACCAGCTGGTGACCTGTAAGTAAAGATAACTGTTCCACCCTCATCAGAAAAAACGAGAAAAAAAAATGAGTAAATCCTACTTAGAGATGTCTTTTTCAGGGCAGACTAACGTGGCGGTGTTTTCTTTCTTTGCAAATATTTACTCTTCTTTTTTGTTCTTGTTGTTCTTAGTAAAAAAACGGACTCTTATGGCTTCCACATCGGCTTCGCAGCCTTCTCCTAAAAAAACGGTGGCCTCTCACGTGCCTTTTGCAGATCTATGTTCTACTCTGGAGCGAATACAGACGTGTAAATCGCGTCCGGAGAAAATCAAGTATTTCAAGGATTTCCTGGATTCCTGGAGAAAATTCCATGATGCTCTTCATCAAAAAGAGAACGATGTCACGGATTCTTTTTATCCAGCTATGCGACTTATTCTTCCACAGTTGGAAAGAGAAAGGATGGCCTATGGAATTAAAGAAACTATGCTTGCAAAGCTGTATATTGAACTGCTTAATTTACCAAAAGATGGAAAAGATGCTGCAAAGCTTTTAAATTACAGGACACCTGCAGGCTCACGTGGAGATGCTGGAGATTTTGCAATGATAGCATACTTTGTGTTAAAACCAAGGAGCCCAAAACAAGGCCGACTGACAATAGAACAAGTCAATGAACACTTAGATGCGATAGCTAGTAATAATACTGCAAAAAACAAGGGTATGTTAAAGAAAAGTCTTCTTCAGTTAATTACCCAGAGCACAGCACTGGAACAAAAATGGCTCATCCGGATGATTATAAAAGATCTAAAGCTTGGTGTTAGTCAACAAACTATATTTTCCATTTTTCATCCTGATGCTGCTGAATTACACAATGTCACAACTGATTTGGAAAAAGTTTGCAGACAACTGCATGATCCGTCTGTCTCACTTAGTGATGTTTCTATCATGTTGTTTTCTGCCTTTAAACCAATGCTTGCTGCTATTGCTGACGTCCAGCAAATTGAGAAACAAATGAATAACCAGATATTCTACATAGAAACTAAGCTGGATGGTGAACGTATGCAGATGCACAAAGATGGAGATGTGTATAAATATTTTTCCCGAAATGGGTTTGACTATACTCAGCAGTTTGGCGCTTCCCCCCTTGAGGGTTCATTAACACCATTTATTCATAATGTATTTAAGACCAATATACAAAATTGCATTCTTGATGGTGAAATGATGGCTTACAATCCTGAGACACAAACCTTTATGCAAAAGGGAAACAGATTTGATATAAAAAGAATGGTGGAGGACTCTGATCTGCAGACCTGCTTCTGTGTGTTTGATGTATTGATGGTTAATGATCAGAAGTTGGGTCATGAAATACTAAGCAAAAGATATGAAATCTTAAGTAGCATATTTACCCCAGTAATGGGCAGGATACATGTTGTACAGAAAAAAAGCGCCAGAACAAGAAAAGAAGTAATTGATGCTTTAAATGAAGCAATAGATAACAGAGAAGAAGGGATTATGGTGAAAGATCCCATGTCCACCTACAAGCCTGACAAACGTGGGGAAGGCTGGTTAAAAATTAAGCCAGAATATGTCAACGGACTGATGGATGAACTAGATCTTTTAATTGTTGGTGGTTACTGGGGGAAGGGCTCACGTGGTGGAATGATGTCTCATTTTCTGTGCGCTGTTGCAGAGACACCCCCTCCAAACGAAAAGCCTACCGTTTTCCACTCTATTTGTCGTGTTGGCTCTGGCTATACCATGAAGGAATTGTATGATCTAGGTTTGAAACTGGCTAAACACTGGAAGCCCTACCATAGGAAGGACCCTCCCTGTAACATTTTGTGTGGAACTGAAAAACCTGAAATGTATATTGAACCTTGCAACTCTGTCATAGTCCAGATCAAAGCAGCTGAGATTGTTAACAGTGACATGTACAAAACTGACTGTACTTTGAGATTCCCCCGAATTGAGAAGATAAGAGAGGACAAAGAATGGTACGAATGCATGACTTCAGACATGTTAGAAGATCTCAGAAGCAAAGCAGAAGGGAAGCTGGCATCTAAGCACCTTCATATAGATGAGTATGATGAGCCACAAGAGAAAAAAAGGAAAACTGTGTCAAAGGTGAAGAAGGTAATTGGAATAGCTGAGCAATTTAGAGCTCCTGATCTTTCCAGTGTAAACAAGGTTTCAAATGTATTTGAAGATGTTGAGTTTTGTGTTATGACAGGAACGGCAAAATGCTCAAAGTCTGAACTGGAAAGCAGAATAGCTGAATGTGGTGGAAGCGTGGTACAGAACCCAGGGCCGGACACTTACTGTGTCATTGTAGGAGCTGAGAATGTCAGAGTGAAAAACATCATTGCTTCCAACAAATACGATGTGGTGAGGGCAGAGTGGCTCCTTCAGTGTTTTCAGACCAAAACGTTTGTGCCTTGGCAGCCAGCCTTTATGATTCACATGTCTCCCGACACAAAAGAACATTTTGCTCGTGAGTATGATTGTTATGGAGACAGCTACACAGCAAACACAGATGTTGCACAACTCAAGGAAGTGTTCTCAAGAATAAAAGACAGTAAGTTGATGCCTTTGGACATGATTGCAGACTTAGAAGAACGTTATTCATGGACAAGCTGTCAACTCAGTATATTCAGAGGAAACACTATTTACGTGGACTGTTACGCTGTTGTTAATGAGCCCAGAACCAAAATCCATGGAACAACACTATCCGTTAGAGCTTTGGAGCTCCGTTTTTATGGTGCAAAAGTCGTCTCTCACCTTGGTGAGGGTGTCTCCCATGTTGTTATAGGAGAAGATCATTCCCGGGTAAAAGAGATGAAAACACTCAGGAGAACATTTGGGAAAAAATTTAAAATTGTATCAGAGTTGTGGGTAACACAGTCAGTGGAGGAAGGAGTCCCAAAGAATGAAAATCAGTACTTAATTTAAAGTAGTTTTTAAGCTCGGAGCAAAAGCATTCTTGTTGGCATGGTTGGACTTGAATGTTTTGAGGTTGCCTTAAATTTTTTGTGTGTTTCCCTGTCTGTTTAAAGCTGGCTCTGTCTAAAGAATAACACTGTCTTGTTGAAATTAGAGGAAGGTTTTTAATTATACTGTTGTAGAAGCAAGAAGATGCTCCTTGGAGGAGGAAAAGAAACACCACCAGATAAATAATGTAAGCCTTTTACTTCACAAACAAGTCTCGGGAGAGACTTAGTATTTTATATAAGAGAATTCCTAGCTATTAACAGTGCTTACCTCCATTGTTCAAAGTGGAGACAATAATTTACTATTTATGGAGATTCTGCTATTTAACGTTGTTTATTTATCAATTTACAATCACATTCATGTTTTTGTAGAATTGTTTTGTGTATATGCTACGGAATTCAGTAATTTATAAACCTTGTCTGTATTATTTTAATTTGTTTACATTGTTTTTAGCAGGGCCCCACACAGCCTCAGTAGCACTTTAGTTTTAGGATATTGCACTGATCTCATGTTTCTTTATCTAAATAACTATTGTAAAACAGAACCTAAACTTCGGAGGTGCTAATAAATTAATAATGACCTTTATACCAGTAAAATGCAAATCAATTACTTAAAAATTGTAATGATCTCCTGTGCTCGTTACAGTTAAACCCTGAAATGCTACAGAGCTAGGCTTTTACACTTAACAATTAGTTTTATCTTTCAAAAAATGGTTCATAAACTATTTCAGTAATGTAAAATTAATTTCCAAATACCCAGTTCAATGTATATTTTTTCAATTACTAAATAAAGTATATTTTTAAAGTCTGCATGGTATGTTTTTTTTTAGTGAGGGGTATAACTCCTTTGAAAAAACACAAAAGGTAGTTTCTGATTTTATTCTGTTAGATAATTCATGCATTAACTTTGAGGGGAGAAAAGTTCAGGCCTCAGTTCTCGTTATGTCAGTACTGGTGTCAAAACAGAACGAGTTTTTGGCTGACCTATTTCTTCAATGCTTTTTGTGGTCATGTTCGTATAAAATATTACTGTAAAAAGAATTGAGAAATGTTGGATGAAAGGCTAATTGGAAGGAAGTTTATTCTTATCTCTTACAGGTAGTGTAAGCATTAGGAACTCCCTTATTGTTTGAAATATACTAAATAGGTAAAATGTAATAACCAATTTCTTAAGCCGCCATATAAATTGTTAAAAAGCAGAATATTTTTTGCGCAAAAAATAGTATATACTAAAAGACAGTGCATTATTATTCCTCTAATAATTCAAGTAGAAAATTGATATATGTGAAATATAATACTTCAGTGTTAACTTATTTGGCTTCTGTGTAATGTCATATATTTGGCTTTATAAACAGAAAATCAAAAGAGCGTTCGTATTCATCCCCACGCAGATTTCTCTTAAATGGGTTTTAGTAAAATACATATTTTAGGAGGTCCTGGTTAGGAAAGTTAAGAGAAAAAAAGGCAAATACAAATTGCAGCTGACCCTTGAGACATTGTCAAATATCTCACTTACAGAGATGTATTTAAAAAGTATTAATTCCATGTTGTCGTTTTGTTCTCTCAAAGCTATGCAAGGCTGGGCAATCTAGAACTCGTAACTTGCCAGCAAAATTGTTATTCTTTTTACTGACCCCTCAGTACACAGTGTACTGAAGGTTTATTTTTATATTTACTTAAACTGAAGGTTTACTTCTTCACAAAGAAAACAAAAACCTTGCAGATGTAGTATGCTGGTTTAGCTTGTTTTATTTGTATTTTGCATCAGTTCTAGTTAGAACTAGAAGTTAATTGTTAATCACGCATATTTGTGTATAGCATGATGATTAGCATACTTGATAATGTCAAGTGATTTAGATGGTGTGTATCTTCTTTTGGTGACTGTTTCACAAATTTACATTTACTTTAAAAATGTTGAATAAGAAATGCTGTACTTCGTATGTCACTGTATTGAATCTTGCTAGTACACTGGGAAAATACAGGCATTGCAGGTCGGGTTTTCTTTTAAGGTATTTCTTTTACATGGTGACTCAGGTGGATAGAGTGCGTGAATCTGTGGATGAAACTGGACCCAGCTTTTAGTAAAGTGTGTATCTAGAATATAAGGATGGGACAGGAAAATCTATGGATCCTCCAAGCAAAGGCATTCTCATGGAAGAACTGTAGTAACAGGAAAATAGAAGTAGGGAAGAAGTTTGTCAATCTACTTAGTTTTAAGGAAATTCTGATTTCATACAATCATAGAATAGTTTAGGTTGGAAGGGCCCTTGAAGACCACCTAGTTCCACCCCCCCTGCCATGGGCAGGGACACCTCCCACTAGACCAGGTTGCTCAAAGCCCCGTCCAACATGGCCTTGAACACCTCCAGGGATGGGGCATCCACAACTTCCCTGGGCAATTTGTTCCAGTGTCTCACTGCCCTCATAGTGAAATATTTCTTCCTAATATCTAATCTAAATCTACCCTCTTCCAGTTTGAAGCCATTACCCCTCGTTCTATCACTGCATGCTCTTGTAAAAAGTCCCTCTCCAGCTTTCTTGTAGGGCCCCTTTAGGTACTGGAAAGTATTTGTACTGAAGGAACAAATGAAGGCTGCAAATGACTCAAAAAGTAAGAATACATTGTCCAGACACAAAAGTTTTTCTTAAATGTCAAATTAATTAAGGAGGTATGCAGAGAATTTCAGACATGATGTCTAAGGAGGAATATATGACAAGATTTGTAGGTAGCAATAAGAGCCGATATGGATCAACAGAAAGTCTGAGTACAAAAAAATGTCTTTTATCTATTTTGTTTGGTATAATAATAATAATAAAAAAAGTTTTTACATCTAAAACTAGACTTTATTTTTAGGTACTCATCGTCCCTTAAAAATAGCGTCCAAGAAAGAGGAAAATCTGGAGTCAAAATGCTGAAACGTTAAGCGGATGTTTGAACTTCCAGAGACCTCCTCTGATTACAAAACATCGGCCTATTGTATTTTTTACTGCAGTAAATGCTCCCATTTTCTTAATTACATTTAGGTCTTTGAAAACAGATGTTTCGTAGGTGAAGATTTCTTAGCTTATTTACATTTTTTATAAAGGTGATTTTTTTTTTTTTTTTAATTGGGCACTTGGCTTGAGAGTGAGTCTTCCAATTTGCATTGTACTGTAAAGTATTAAGTTTATTTTAAGATGATGTTCCTGAAGAACTGGAGAAAGAAAGAAGAGAAGAAGGGACTGTAGACCTTTCAGTTTGGGGGAAGTAGAGAAAAGGTTGGTATCGTTCCTATTCCCTGGCTTTTAACAGGCACTTCTCAAAAACATTGCCAGTGAGGGAGAAGGAAGAGCGCAACTTTCAGGATCTGCTGTAGCAGAACATCTGGTAGGTACCCGTCCTGACTGCAACTGTGTGTTGGTGAAAGATGGTCTGATTTCTTGGGTACTTACAAAGGCAGTTCTGCACAGGCAATAAACTTCACAATCCCTGGGGGAAGGTTTTCCACTGTTCACTTTATTTATTAAACAATTTAATAAAACAGGTTCATATCTAACTTTTTTCTACTCTGAAAGGCATATACTCAAACTGATGTAGCACAGTTTTGGAATAAAAAGCCTGTGGGCAGCTTGCACAAAGTATGACAAATCTTGCCAGGGAGCAAAATTTTTTTTTATTTCTTCAGAAGATTTCTCTGACTTGTCGGTGGAAACAATGTCTGTTGACCGTATCTGGTGAAATCTCAGATATTCGCCTAGAATATACACCTCAGTTTCACATCTAGTGATGTAAAATGAAAGGCTGTTCCTTGCTAATATTGTAGACATTTGTGCCAGGTATAAAGCAAGTGCTAAGCGCTGTTATTGCTCTTTTATACTCTTTATATACAGATGGATGAAAATACGGCTGTTGCAAGGCAATAGAGGATGGCTCCCACCTCACGCATGTTGTCTCTGCTGTCGTTATATGAGAACGTAAGAAGCCAAAATCGTAAGTAGTTGACATTCAGAAGGCATTGCAATATCGTATTGGCAATGGCTGTTTATGCCTTGGATAACTTACTGAGTGCTTATAATTTCACTTGTAACATGCCTGACTTATTAAGCAAACCAGTAGTATATGAATAAGCTGAAACCTAAACATATGAAGAAAAATTATTCACTGGGGTGGGAAGAGGAAGGTTGCTTTCTGGGAGATGAGTAGTTTGAGCACCAATGGGAGAGCAAGAAAGCCTTGACTAGTTGTTCAGTGTTTGCACATCAGCGCAACGTTAACCAGCCCTCTTGCTTTATTTCACGTTTCCTCTGCTTGTGCCTGTACACTGAAAATAACTAATTGTCTTCTTGCTATTTTAAGAGGCTTAAAAATATCTTATTCTTGCATCTGCAGATAGGATTTAAAATACAGAGTCTTGCAAAGTACCATACTATTAACTGTTTAGTTATCCTTTGAAGACCTGAAAGGTCTTTGGAGACACTGAAGGTAACTGTGCATACATACAGTAGATTACAACCTGCTGGCTGTGTGTTGAAGACACATTTTCCTAGCAATTTCACATTTAAAGAGTTGTAAGTAGTAGCACTGGGGAAGCTCAATTGCGTGGATGAAAAAAGGCTTCCCTCTTTTTGCTACAACTTAGCTGTAGTATTATGGTAGCTTTGGGTCGACTGTGCGACTTTGATGTAAGTGTAGTGAATATCAGAACCAAATTCCTCCATTTCCCTCCTGCTTTTAGGAAGGTAAATTGCTGGAGAAAGAAAAGGCAAGAAGCTGTAGTGAGCCAACATGAGACACTACCTATTTTCATATACACTGGTCTTGATACATACTGAAATACATACATGATGAAATGATCACTAACTAGTTAAATGAATACTTTAATTAGACAGGAGGCTATAAATAGTGTTTTGCATAAAATGTGATAATGATTATTATTTTAACAGTTAATGAAAACCATCCCCTCTTAGTTAATCAATTTATATTTTCTTTGTTTTTGAAGAACAAGGATGATTCACATATTTAACCTGTCCAGCTAAATTATATCATCGATTTATTTTGCTGTTTGGCATACACCAACAATGGTAACTTCCAAGGGAAACTATTTCCACCACACACATGAGTAGGATTTCTACTGTACGAGAGCTTCATAAATAGGAAGGAGGTCTCAGAGCCTTCCGTGCACCTGCGTCCTCCTGGGGTCTGGCCACCTGTGCTCAAGGCCAGCTCTTCGGTGGTGTAGCTGTGTTACCTTGCTCAGACAGTTGTGAAAATTGCTGTGTGCAAAAAGAGTTGTGACAAGCCTTGCTAGAGACCTCCTTTGATCAGCTTGGAAGCTGCATTTAAGTTCAAGCCAGCCATCTTAGTCCTCACCAGAGCTATCTTGCAGCTGGGCTTGGCCATGTACCTAGCTGATCCCAGTCCTCACCCAGTGATGACGTCCTGGCTTGACGTTGGGCCTGCTTCACCACGATGGGCTTACTTAGCCATCAATGGCTGACCAAGTTTACTGTCACCAGGCCTGCTTTGCTCATCTCCATGGGGTAGGACTTGTATGGTGGGACTATGACGTTTGTTGGTGAGGACACTGCCTCGTGCCCACCTTGCTGTCCCCTCGGCTCCCAGCATGCTTTCCCTTGCAGAACAGCCCTCTTGCTTCTCTTAATGCTACTGGGAATTGAGTGAACGAAGGAAACCAGCTTCCTTGCTTCTCTACTTTATGGAAATCCTCACCTCTCACAGAACCCCCTTTCCCTGTCCCTGTGATATTTGTCTGATATTTAGTTGGGATGTGAACTTCTTTCCAGAACTGAATTAAAAAATTGTGGAAATCTTACAAATTTTTACCACAGTACATCTGTTTGGTGAAACGCTTAAAAACTGTTGCTCAATTTCCAGTTACTGTTCCCTGAAATAGTACATCTGTATGTTTTGAAAGAGTCTGCATGAATATCTTTGAAAAGCTGAAGGTCCATTTATTCAGGTAAAAAGAAATCAGTCAAAATCTCTGTCAGCTATGGTAAATGACAGGTAAGGTGTATTATTCTGTTTGTGGCACCTCAATTTAATGGTCCAGTGAGAGATTTTAAAAGGCTCTTTAGTTTGATAGTGGGGTTGACACACTGTTTTTTATAATACTCAGTTTCAATCTTCCCGTTGAAAAAAAAAGTCATTTAATCTTTCCAATCCATACGTAATTTTAGTTTGAATTCCTTCAAAAGAGGGTCTTGAAGTTGTAAGTTACAAAATTTCTTGAAAGGGAAGAAAAATGTTCATTTGAAGGTGACTAGGGAATTGCCTTTTAACATAGTCAGTTAAACCAATCATGAAGTATCTCCAGCTGGTAACAGCTGTTGTACCACAAAACAGTAAATGGGCCTATAAAATTTTGCTGTACTACTTTTTGCTATGAGGGGATAGGAATGCAAGAACAGTTTATAAGTTTGAATAATTATACAAACCTAACAGTGAAGGTTGAGTTTATAGATGTAATTAAAATGTTTTTCCATGATATTTTCTAGAAGTAAGGAAATTAAAAAACATCCGTCTTGAAATTATTTTCTTTTAGATAAAATACATTTAGCATTTTATTGGGATGTTTTCAACAGATGTAGCTTTTCCTTTCTTCGTAATTTTTGGGAAGATTATTTTGAAAGAACATACAAGGGATGATTTCAAATTCAAACTGCAAGCAGTAATGTTCTTCATTTTTTCTTACAAAGAATGTAGAAAGATGTAGAATACCTAAGCATGTGATTGTATTTGAAAACTGACACAACAAGAATGTCTCAACACATATATTCATGATTACATTAGTGACAAAATATATTTCAATTCTTTCTGCTGTTAATGCTGTGGGCAGAGGGACTATGTAAAACTATAAAAACAGAGTTCAGTTTTCTCCTGTATCATGTAGTATACACAAAGTAAAATACAGTTCTCAGGACTGAAGTTGCCAGAAATAAGATACCAGAGAAAAAAAGAAGGATTGTTACACACAAAATGAGTGTGTATGGTGTCAGAGATTGTGTATTCCACACACTCATCCTCAATCTTTCCCAGAATAGAACAAATTTACATAGTCTGGGTCTGTGTAGAGTTGTACTAGTAAGTTAGAAAAGGTTAACTATGATATTACTATCACTTTTTATAAGGTTCAAATTAACCTTTTGAGATAGATTCAGGTATAAAGGTGGGGTTTTTTGATAGAAGCACTTGTGGTTCTGATTTAATTTTTTTGTCTAGCATTATGTGGTTTGTTGTAGTATAAGACCTGGTGGACAAGGGGAGAGTACTAGATGTTGCTTTTCTCAACTATAGGAAGGCTTTTGACACTATCTTCTGTAATATTCTCATTGACAGCTGGTGAAGTATGAGGTAGATAAATGGACAGGGAGGTGGACTGAAAACTGGTTGAACAGTCAGGCTTGTCAGCAGCAGCGCAGGTACAGGTCAAGAAGTAATGGACACGAAATAGGGGATTTTTTTTTTTTTATAAACTTGGAAAACATTTTCTTACTGTGAGGGTGGTCAAAGACAGGAACAGTTTGCCCAGAGTGTTTGTCTCCACCCTTGGCAACGTTCAAAACCCAGTTGGATACAGTCCTGAGCAACCTGCTCTATCTGTCCCTTCAAGAGCAGAGGAGCTGGGCTAGATGACCTCCAAAGGTGCCATCCAGGCTCGATTCTTCTGTGATTCTCTGAGTCGCGTCTGAACAGAAGTTTCCAGTCTAATTTCTGGTGTCTTGTGAATGGGCAAACTGTCAAATGGTGGCATATTATACGTTGCAAGCTTAATGGAATTTATTTTTATTTTTCATTTGCAGTATAACAGATATTAGCATAGCTAGCACTCTTACTAGTGTGATTTTGACTGCTACACATTAAGCTGAAGGAAAACCATAGAATTTTTGTAATTCTGTGCTGTAAAATCGATAATAAACTAATGAGTCCATAGGCAAAAAAAAAAAAGCCAACAACCCAAACCTAATAAACACAACATCCCCCCCCCCAAAAAAAAAGCCACAAAAAAAACCCCAAAACCAGAAAGGATAAACCAAATTGAGTTATACTGAACATGAACACCAAGGCTGTTCAAAGTCTCATGATAAGTGGAAAGAACTCTCTAAGCATTGTGGATAAATTTTTAAATAACGGCCGTATCTGAAAGAACAGAAGATCTTGCTTTCAATTTGAGGTGATATGTAGTTGTATCAGTTTTGAAAGTGAAAACAAGTTCCAGTGACTTAACCTCTTTTGTCTGATTGCCCAGCCTTCATCTGGAGGTGCTTGAGTAACTGCTTCTTTCACAGAATCACAGAATGATAGGGGTTGGAAGGGACCTCTGGAGATAATCTAGTCTACCCCCTCCACCAGAGCAGAGTCGCCTACAACAGGTTGCACAGGACGGCGTCCAGGTGAGTTTTGAATGTCTCCAGAGTCGGAGACTCCAACAGCTTTCTGGGCAGCCTGTTGCAGTGCTCTGCCACTCTCAACGTAAAGAAGTTCCTTCTCATGTTTATATGGAACTTCCTATGTTCAAGTTTGTGCCAGTTACCTCTTGTGCGGTGTTACCACTGGGCACCACCGAAAAAGACTGGTAGACTTCACAAACATAAACACTACTCCAAACCACAGTTCTAGTCCCTGTGGGAAAGCGAGGACTGAAGGAAAAGGAGGATTTCTCTGTGTTCTTGCAGAAGGCAGCTTCCTCTTGCCAATGATACGCTACAGCCCGTCTTTCCTCAGCAGCCTTTGCTACAGCAGCAACCAGAGGCAACGTGTTCTTTCAAATCCATGTTTTCAGCCTCTGCATCTTACACCTGCAGTTAATGAACTAACGGTCTGGTCATAGGCAGGTGGATAAATGGGTCATGTGTGCATGTCTGTGCATAAATATGGGTATTCAAGTAAAAGACAGCAATGGATGTGTGACATAGCTAGTCTCAGTTTAGGTTTTGTGGTTGCTTTTTTCCTCCCTGTTCTCCCACAGCTCCTCCCCAGCCTTAACGTCTTTTGACTAGTGCATTATAGATTTTAACTACAAGACCTGTGTGCTGCCAAAGCAGAATGATTTTATTCATCCAGTTTAAAGCGAGTTTGTGTACCTGTGTGTTATGCTTCAGTCTGTCCTATAAACATGCTCACGTATATCAGACATAGTTAAGTGTGTCCTGGATTTATTTTTTTTTATTATTTTAATTAAAATCTCCGAGTGCTATTGGAGTAATAAGAAATTAAAGATTATTCAAGGCAAAAATAAACACGAAGATGACAGGTGTCACATTGTTCGGGTCTCTGAACATGGTTGTATGAACAAACTAAAGAGGGTAGCCAGCTTTGGTGATTCCATCTAGCTGCAACTGAAACATGGCAGGTGCTCTGAGTAGACTGCCTGACAGCAACCAGGGCAGAGCAGTGGGATTACATGCATTAACAACATTAACAAAGTTAATAAATAAAAGACAGTTAAGAGAATGAAAAACAAAATTTTACTCCTTTTTTTTTTCTTCCTCTGACTTACGTGATAACTCTTTTTCTATATTGGTATGTCTAATTTCTTATGCTCGATGAAGAGCTTTATAAACACGCCAACTGCTGTATCTCATACAGATAATGTCGTACAGATTCCTGGCAGACACTCGGTAAATGGCATCTGAGGTGTGGTACAGGTAATACTTAAAAATTTAAGACTGAAATATTTAACGTTTTTGTAATGACTGGGGAATATAAAGGGACATTTTACCACTAGGAAGAGACCTGGGTCTTAATAATAAATAATGGGACAGGAAAATTACTTTGCTGAACATGTTTTGGATAACCTGCCTTCCTGACCTGTATTTTTGGCAGACACGGCCAATTCAACCTTTCCAAAACCACACTTACATTTTCTCTCATAGTGCATTATTTTTCAGTGTAAAATGCATTTAGAATTACATGGCATTTGTCTCTACATGCATGAATGCACATGCTTCGTGGTGGGTCATCTTTGTTTGTGAATTCTGGTCTGAGTTACACAATTCTGTGGTTATGTCGGGGTGCTGAACCCTTGACCCACGGTTTGGCTGCTGCCCAGGGGTGGACTGTGGCTCGGTCACGGCCCTGCTCTGGATTTCTGCTGCTTCATGCTTGTCTGTCCAGCATGGGAGTGAGCTCCAGGGATTGCATGGAGAAGAGGGGGGTTTCTAAATCGGAGTATCCAAAACCTGCTAGAGTACATGTAAATATATATATATATAGAAAGAGAGATAGATCTATTTATGTGGTGCTTATGATGGCTCTCTTCTGCCCTCACTTCTTTTTCTTCCTTTGCCTTTACCAATGTGGAGGAATATTTTTAGAGATCCCAGAAGTGGATGGGAAGGCAAGATGACAAGCATCTGACGGTATTGCAGGAGTGGTAACTACAGACTGCCCCAGGCTAACCAAACCTGCTGCTACAGTGTGGGTGTGCCTTACACACGGAACTCTTCCCACCGCCCAGAAAAGGGACTGTGGAAGTTTTACTTGGTCGGCAGAAATAAAAAGTTGCCAGGACTAGATGCAGGCTCTATTACCATTTCTTGCATCCCGCTACCTATGCTAAACAGAAGGAGATTATAGCTCTTTAATCTGTAACATCAGCCATCAGCTATTTCTCGTTAATACAGTAAATGTTCTCATTTCTTTAAACAGGCTGGTCACATAAAAGCTGCACCCTTAGCCCTGACTGGGCATCTCTACCTGGTGCTTTGTCACTGCTTTGGAAAACTCTATTTGGTCCAGGCCAAAGAGCATTATGGACAACAGCATGGTAGTGGCAGGCCTGTGCCATGGGTATGTCTAGCCAAGAAGAATTGAGCCCGTGCTGAGTGTCTGATGTGAATAGGAGCCTTGGGACTATGGAAAATCCACACTAAGCCCCGGATTATGTTCAGGAGCAGAGAGGAAACATGCAGAAGCAGCTGGGTTTCTCGGTCCCTGAGCATGGGCAGAGCTCTGCTATGGGAAATTGAGGTCATTGGAAGACTTGTAAGTGTTCACTGTTGGCCATGCGATTATGGGTAATGTTAAAACAGAATGAGTGCCCAGAGGCCCAGAAAAAAAGACCATAGCTGCTGCTTATGCAGGCTGAGGGGAGATGAGGAATGCTGTTGATGCAGCCAAAGCAACTGGTGTGAATGTCCAGCAAAGGCAGTGGCAGGACTTTGCTGCTGCTCCATAAGCCTTCACTCACAGTTGTCTGCCCTTTAACTAAATTGCAGAATTCCTGTAGGGAATTTTAATATTCATTTGTTATCTCACAAAGGTTTTAGCAATCAGACAACACACAAATCACAAATTATCTTTTACAATTATATTAAAAGCTAACAAGAATTAAAATAAAGATTAAAATCATTTAGCAGCGTTCATACAATAACAGTTCCCTGAAGATCAGCACAAGCAATGAAACACTGGCAGGAACCAAACAGGTAGGCAGGTGGCCAGCATAGATAACTTGGCTCATCAGTATTCAAGCCGAAACGGTCTTTGCATTGTTATTCAGCCTAACTTCCTCACCACCACCACCCCTTTATCCTCTACTTACTCCTTTTTTGGTGGGTTTTTACTCTGCAGAATCCTTTGCTAGGTTTGTTTTTGAATGCCATTGCAAGAGGGAGACAGGCTGTTTCAATTAACGTATTTGGCAGGATGACTTGCAAGTTAGATAAATGCAAAAAAGGAGTTCGCTCACTGGCATTAAGCAGGATGTGCTGAAAATAGCGTGAAATAATTTCTGTGTACAAGGATAACAGGCTGGATTGTCTGTGTTACATCCATGAATGTACCATGAGCAATTTCAAGACCATCTCAAGGAAGAAATAATTTCTGCCAATATATCCTTCTAACTTAAATTTTGACCCATCAACATTGTGAGTATCTAGCCTCAAATAGTGATCAGGCTATTTAGCAAACTTAATCAGTTCTGCTAAGCAACCTCTGGAGAGCTGCAGACAGAAAACAGGTTCACCTGTTTCTCATTACTTGTACAAAAAATTTAAGCACTTCCATGGTGTCATGGCGTTCACTGATTTGAGTGTCCAGCCTGTTCACTGCAGCTGTAAACGTAGCGCTCTGTGAACACTTGCTAAGATAAAGTGGGTCCTTTTCCCAGAACTGCTTCCTAGTAAAATGGTCAACATGTACTCGTACCCCAGGACACCATAAGTAGAAACCCTGTTTTGATCTGTCCCAAAGAAGTTCATCAAAGTGAAATCTCATTCATTTTGGCTCTGCACATCTCTTGCCCCATGTCTTTTATAATCCTGCATGGATCCAAGCTTTGGGAGAACAGTTAAGAGAGGTTTCACCCTTCTATATATTTCACCTACCTTATTTGCGGTCTGTTATTCGAGTGTTCCCCAGGAATGGGAGAGGCATGCTAGTGTTGCATTGTGCTGAACACAAGACATCCTACTGCGTGGGTAGGTACTCTGACAAATGGATTGTTATACCAAAAGGGGCCTCTAGAAACCCCACACACTGAGTGGAACATTACTAAGGGCAAAGAAATATCTCATTAACCCAAATAAATTTACTTTTTTTTTTTTCTTAATATCTTTAAATATCTAAGACAAGACTGGCACAGAGCTTGGAATCTTCCTAAAGCTGTGTGAACATAAACTATTCTTTCAAAAGGACTGGTTAACATCCAGATTTTAGAACAGCTGTATACCCTGTATTCATGGATTAAGTACTTGCCATGGGAAGTTTCAGCCCCTGCTTTCACAGCTGTTTGTTTTACATCATAGAATCTTTATATAAAAGGCAAAATAATGATAGGAACTGAGACAGTAATGCACATAAATGCCCTAGCCACCTGCCCACGGGATCTAGTGAAGTGAGAGGTCTGGGGCTGACAGAAGGCAGACTGTATTTCCAGCAAAGTTCTCAGGTAGAGGAGAGAGACTTCACACTTCACAGCTCTTCTGCCCATTGAAGACCTATAAGTTTCCCAACTGTCAGCTCAGAGTTTCAGTTTGGGACAATAGCTTATCTGTCAGCTACCATATTGCTTCTGACTGGTCAGGAAATGTTAAAAGGTATAGTGGTCCAGTCTGAAAAGGGGACATGTACAGCATTGGGGAATTTTTATGGTACCCCTCAAGGCAAATTAAACACACGTTTGTGCTTAAATATAAAAGAAAAATTTAATGAACAATGCATTAGGCAGAGTCCTACCGCAATATGTGGTTCTACACAGAGTCTGCAAAGCTGCGTCACAAGCGGATTTGTTATATACTCTTGCATCAGCACCAATCCTGAGAGCAGTTACATGCAGCACCTCGGCCCAGCGAGTGGATCCATCCTCCAGCCCAGCTCTGCTGCCCAAAAGTGGCCCCTGAGCTTGGGCCGCTGAGTGCTCCCCTTCCAGGATGGTCTACAAGACAATGCTGAGGCTGTTTCTTATCTCATCACCCAGGGAAACTTCACTCCATTTGTTCCCGGTCCTTCCTGCTTCCCGCCAGTTTAACCCCTTCTTGCAGTTGGGCCTTCATTCCTCGGTCACAAATTACCACTCCTAGGCAGTTACAATTAGAATTTCCCTTTCAACAGCCAGATTTCAAAGGCTGGACCAAGCAATGGACAGTACAGATCATTTAACACCTTCCCTCTTAGAAACTATACCTCAAAAGTCTCTCCCCATTCCAGCTCTGCAACCAATGGTTTTTGGCCTGTTCTGATTTTGGTGGCACCCACAAAAAATCAGGCTGTCTGAGTTGTACCTGTTTGATGTAACCAATTGATGTAATTGTTTGGATCACTTTGGACACCTTTAGCTATGTGCAAAGAGACTATGACAGCATAATATATACAGCTTTAAAGTATATAACAATTATTCATTGCTTGGCACATACGGAAGATAACTACCTAATAAAGAACCAGGCTAAATGTTAGTGTGCTCAATCTCTACTCCTTCCCATATGACACTCAGAGACTCCTTACTAGCCAGGCAGGAGTCAGTAATGAGGTTGGGTCAGGAGGATCCTGGCTCAGGTAAAGCCATGGATCAAGCTCAGTTGGCCTCTGCTGCTCCCCAGGTCTCAGCTCATCCCGGGTTGTTCACTTCCACCTCCCTCTTCTTCCTTTAGGCTTTTTTCTTTTCCACATTGGTGTTTTTTTCCTCATTGGTGTTTTTTTCCTCCTGAATCCTTGAATTACTAACAGTCCCAGTTTCAATAATCCTACCTCCAACAGCAATTTTACCTTTTTTATCTCACATGGCTCCACTCTACAGATGTTGTCACAGCTCTTTCTCACAATTTAGCAATTTCCTTAGAAGTTTGAGCCAGGTTTTGGTACCAGAGCTAAGCCTTGGATTCGTGAAACACAGACAGCAGAAGGAGGGAGGAAAGTTGTAAGAAGGAGATAAAAAGGGACTACATTCATAAAACATAGATACATTTTTAATGGAACTTGAAAGGCAACTACTTTTTTGGAATAAATTCAGAGAAAAGCTACATGCATTAAGTGCTGCGTGTAGTAAAATCAGCTTTCCAGGAACTTGTTTCTTTCTTTTCTTCCCTCAGTAGGAGAATTTTATGTTAACCATACAATGAGAAATCAGAGGCAAATTAAAGGGAGCTGCATCTTGTCAAGAGTCAGACCTCTTCATACAGAAAGCAGATGATTTACTTGTTCCCTCTGCCTCCCTTCACGTTTTTAATCAAGTTGCCTGAAAAGAATGAGCATTGAGCCCTCAAGGTGTGAATGCCTGTGTCTGTGCCTATTCATACCCAATAACTTCTGAACCAACCAGCCCGTTCTAACCAAATTTGACAAAGGAACAGTGATATCCCTCTCTCTGCCTACTCCTCTGCCCAAGTTCCAGTATGGAAGGTGCCTGGGTAGAGAAGCTGTTAGTGGCCTCTGTGAGAGAAAGGGTCTGTGAACCCATCCTGAAAAGAGGAAATTATAAAAATGTTTCGGATGCCAAAAGAACTCCCCCCAGTTTTCTCACCTTCTCATGAAGTCAGTCCACCCAAGACGCAGTAATATGGAAACAAGTTTTTTTGGCTGTGACACTGCCTCCCCTGCTACAGTCTGCTGCTTCGTGCCACGTGAAAAGGGAGCTACGAATGTCCAGCCACAGGAAAATCCCATACTTCATTAGGCATCAAAGTATCTAATCAATAATCCACAAAACTCTTTGAAACCACTCTCATTTGATTCTGTTGCTTAGAGGACTACATGTGTTCAGCATTGCTGCAGTGCATGATGTATCTTGATGTGCACTGCTCTTGCAAATGCCGTCATTTTTATTCGCTTTGTTTATGCAGACTCTCAGAACCTAGCAAACTCCTGCTACGTTATGGTCTGCTGTAACCTGGTGCTGTTTGTCATTTTTATTTAGTAAGAAAGATACTAAAAATGCAATGCTATCATCCTTTTTATGGATATTCAGTGAATCCAAATCCTGTGGAAATAAAAGGAGAGTACTCCTATCAGAAGGCAATTTCTACCTGGACAGAAAACAGACTGATAGACTGTTTCACAGATTGTTCCTTTTAGTTCCATAAAACAAATAATTGCCAAGTCCGCAGCACAGGAAGTGTGATTTGATCATCAACAGATGTCCCCTTCAAAATCATATGATTCAATTATGGTTTGGTTTAAGGGGTGTTTCAGTGCTTCACAGGAATTACCGAGTATTGTGCAGGATGAAGGGATGCTGCACTGTCTGACCCTATAGGAGAATTATTCATTTTATGTTTTTATTGGTGATACAGTCTCAGAGTATTCCTTTTTATCAGGACAATGTAGTTTCTTCCACAGAAACTTTAGGGCTTGGGTTCAGCCCAAGTCTTTGGCATCGCTATGCTTTTCCTGAAATGGCCACAATAATATGTTACTGAAAAGCTTTTTTTAAAAAAAAAAAAAAATTGTTTTTCAGGATACAACATTAAGATAAGAGCAGGTATGATGGTTTCATTCCTTCATTACCTTGTTCCTGCATGATTTGATAATGTCACAGTGTTATACTGTCAGTCCTGTGTTCAAGAGGTATATCTGTTTTCTCTGTGGTTCACAGTGTAATGTTATTTACACAAAGAATGGCAGCTTTCATTTAAGAAATCGTTAAAAGAGCTATAGGTCATAGATTTAAGAATTAAAAAAGTAAAAATAAAAATGTGTGTTTCTATGGGTAGACGGGGCTTCTAAAAACTCTTCTCCTGATCAAAAAAATGTCACCTTTACTGTGCAAAACTTAGGGTTGTGATCCAAAGGATAAACTAAAATTCATGAATGGTATTGGAAACAGATGTAGCAGCTAATATAAAAATTAATTGTCCCAGGAAAAGCAAACTCAAGAGGGAAAGAAACATCCTTGTGCTGCAAATGATTTAGACATTAATGAGTCCATGTTCATCAACAGTGATGATTGTTAGCACTTAAGACAGCATAAAACATCAATGTCTCCTTTTAAATACACTCATAAAGCAAGCAAATTCTACCGCAATCAGAGTTGAAAGAAAGTACTCAAAAAATGAATAACAATCAAATCAAGCAATGACTTTGGGGTTGTTGGGTTTTTTTTTTGGCTGGCTGTTCTTGTGCTCCATAACCCAATATCACTGACAGCAGCCAGCTCTTAATGCAGACAAAAGATTCCTTATGAATACTGAGTTGACATTTAAAGTCTTCTGATAAATCAACTTAGGGAATATATTTGTACATGAAAATTCAGCTGACGTATAACTGCACAAAATCTGCAAGAGCAACGTATCTCTAACTTCCTGAGCACAAAAATAAAGCAAAGCTACTACTCTTTATTTTTTTGAAATGATAATGATTACCTAGGATCTGTAAAGATTAAATGAATGAAGTATTGAATCCGCAGTTCTTGAGTTATCAGTCAGCATTCCCAAGTGCAGCAGTGAACAAGACCACGGTATGAACTACCGCACTGCAAGAGAAACGTTTAATCAGAAAATCCATGTTTGAAAGACACCCATCAGCTTGTACAGGCTGGCCTTTAACTCTTAATTTGTAGTAGTTCTAATGATGTGGGAATTTGCACTTTCTAGCATTCATGTTTTCTAAGTCCTTCGACATATGAGCGTGTTGTTATCCTCATTTTGTTAAAGTTGCAAAACAGGGTTTAGCTATTGTAAGTTCACCTTTGGCAGAGTTTAGGGACTTCTAATTAGCACTTCAATCCTGGAACACCTGTTTAATTGCTACAAAAAGCTACTAAGGCTTTGTAAGTTCCTTGGTGCCTTCCCTTAAAAAGCATTTTGTCTCGAGCTACTGAATATGGAGAGCAGCATCTCAGCTTTTGCAGCACTGAGCATTGCTGGTGATGGAGGTTGATAATAATCCACAACTACTCCACCCATCATTCCGCCAGGACTCAACCCAGTTAGCTCTTCACAGCAAGCCTACTGGTGTGGGTCCAGCCTGACATGCAATGGAATTCACTGTTTCTTTAAAGTGACGCTGGTCATTGTTATAACAAACGACATCATGCAGGATGCGGGTGACCCGTGTTGAATACCATGTGGTTAAGAGGCTACAGGCTCACTTGTGCCGGCGTTCCAGAGGAAACCCAGGCGAGCAGGCTGGAGGCAACAGGCTACTGTGGGTGTTCCTCAACTTGCCTGTGGAAGCTGTGCAGGAGTGCTGTGTTGCCCACCCTTCTTCAAGAGCTGTTTGTGCATTTTTTCCAGTAACAGCTTAATGCAGAATGCATAAAGAATCCTTCATAAATGGATTCAAGTTCAGAGTTTCTGCAACCTAAAAGATCACAGAGCTAGCGGATTAAATTGTCACTGTACATATATATATAGTGATTTGTGCATACATATTAGCTTCGTGTGTATGTATATAAACACACATATATAAAACAGGTATCCTCCTGCAGAAGAGGTCTCAGCTGTAGATTTTAACTACTTGGGAAAGCCTCTGGATAGCCCAGAGTCCTGCGTCTAAGCTCTGGAGGTAGATGACCTCTCAGGCATAACCATGTCCTTGCTTACTGGGTCATGTCTCCTTAGTAGTCAAAACAGAAAAAGCAATCTTTTTTCTATATGCACCAGTGTATAATTTTGTTTCCTCATGCCTGTGTAAATACTAAGAGGAGAATTAGAGATACTCAGAGCTTCCAAGAGATATTCAGAGACAAGGCACATCTATTACTAATGTATAGAAAGAATTGCAGAATATTTGTAATATAAATCAAGAGTTAAAATTCACAGAATTCACAGAATGGTTAGGGTTGGCAGGGACCTCTGGAGATCATCTAGTCCAACCCCCCTGCCAGAGCAGGGTCACCTACAGCACGTTGCACAGGACAGCGTCCAGGCGGGTTTTGAATGTCTCCAGAGTGGGAGACTCCACCACCTCTCTGGGCAGCCTGTTCCAGTGCTCCACTACCCTCAAGTAAAGAAGTTCCTTCTCATGTTAAGATGGAACTTCCTATGTTCAAGTTTATGCCCATTACCCCTCGTCCTATCACTGGGCGCCACTGAAAAAATTGACTTCACTGTCATACAGAAAACCAAAAGATTGTGGTTCTAGAAATGACATTTTAATAAAAGGCAAACCAAAAAAGTAAGAGAAACATGTCTAGATATTTATCTTCTTTATGGGTTTGGACATCTGTATAAGTATTTCTTTTAAATTAGAAGGACATTGGTTTGTATCAAAATGCTGACTTTTGAGAAGAGAATCACTTTTATTCTGATTGTATCATCAATGAAGAAGCAGTGCATCTGCAGTAATAATTGACCTTTTCTGTTTTCCGCATTTCAAAAAGCCTGAAGATATATCGCTCTTTCATTCCTGAAAACGCATTTGCTGTTTATGCTAAGTCAAATCAACACAAGCAAAAAACGTCAGTTAGTGCATTGAGTGCAAACAATTTCATTCATATGTCATCCTTGTAGTAGAAAGATCAGAGGCTACCAAAAAAGGCAAAGGAATTCATTGCTCTGGCTTGTGAAATATTCGTTGCTCTCATCCTACCACCTGCTTAAGCGTTTGGTTACTTTTAAGCGTGGAAGCAGTTCTAGTGATTCATGTATTTTTAAATTCATGTTAAAAGGCATGTATTTCAGTGGGTGTAGGATTGGATTAAAATTTAAAATTTAGTTTTCACAGCTGATATGCATAGATTATTCTGGACGTATTTACAGACAAGCGACATTTTGAGCCAAGCCTTTAACTTACAACCTGGAACAGCCATTGACTTTGATTGAATGGTACTGTTTTACGCTAGCTGCGATCAAACTATTTTGTTTAGTTTAAAGCACAGTCAATTTTTGGTGGATTTGGTTGACAGATTCTTGTGGATGAAAGCACAAAACAGTGTGTGGAAACAATTTCCTTGTCAGACAGTATTTTTGGAGACAACCTGCAGAGTTCAGTGGAACAGAAACAGCAGCAATAAATCTGGAATGCAGGTAATCTATTCTCCACTCTGTTTTGACTAAACAGAAGCAAATTAAAAGGAAAAATAAAGAGATCTGGACAGAAAGAATGTTACTAAGAGAGAGTCTTTTGACTAATCTTCCGTATGTATTTGTCTGACAATGAAAGAATGTGTACTTGCTTTAAAAGAAGTTGTCCTACCACTGAGGTATTATCAAACACATGTACCCATAAATATTAAAATATTTAATTTATGAGACACTTACATAAATGTGCCTCATAAATTATAAGACACTTATAAAAAGAGTAGAAAGGGAAGGAAAATGCTTCAAGACGAATAAGATATGTCTCAGCAAACATTATAGTTGTAAAGTGACAGCAAGATGACAGGAAATGACCTAGATGTTTGAGGAGGTATGGCTCTCTCCAGAGAGGCAGGGTTTTTTTTGAGTAAGAAAGAGGTGATCACTAAAGCAGAAGTGAGGTTTGCTTAACTTCCATCACTCAAAGAACATGTTGGGATTTCTGGGCCATTATTTTATGGCCATTCTTTTTTTCTTTTTCTTTCTTTTCTAACCGAAAAGGAAGGATCTTACACCAAAATAGGTGGATCTTTCTTTTTCATGCTCAAAAAAAGTGAATAATTAATACATAGAATTATAGAATGGTTTAGGTTGGAAGAGACCTTAAAGATCATCGAGTTCCAACCCCCCTGCCATGGGCAGGGACACCTCCCACTAGACCAGGTTGCTCAAAGCTGCATCCAACCTGGCCTTGAACACCTCCAGGGATGGGGCATCCACAGCTTCCCTGGGCAATCTGTTCCAGTGCCTCACCACCATCTCAGTAAATAATTTCTTCCTGATATCTAATCTAAATCTACTCACTTCTAGTTTGAAGCCATTACCCCTTGTCTTATCACTACAATTGTTATATTTGTTCGTAGCGCAGTACAGTTTCTAGCACTGTGCATCCTGGAACAACACATGGTCTATTCCCAGTTTAAGGCAGTCAAAATATAGGGCAGGTGTTAAGGGAACAGATAGTATTAGGGTTTGTGTTTAAGATAAGAGGCATCATTGGAAGACATGTTTTAAAGATGGATATGGAGGACAGAATGGACAAAAGGAAGGAAATTAATTTAGGGACAAAAACAGTATAATCAGCAGATTGGGAAGAGACAGATCAATAATGAAATGGGGAAAGACTGCCCAAAGGGGAGATCAGAAAGCTGATGTAAAAATCATTGTCATTAATGGCTAGGGAAGGCAAGCATGGCCAGAAGCTGTATTACATCTTATCCTAAAAAGAAGTTTCCTTAGCTCAATTTCATAGCCTAAAGTTTTCAGCCATAATTTCCTCTCTCACAGAAAAGTCTTAATGGAAGTATCTCAGAGGGTGACAAGGAGTACAAATCATCTGGAGTCCCCCAGCAGCCTCTTTGCTCATAGTCTTTCTGGAATCTTTCCTTACTTCACTTTATTCAGCTAATTCTGACTCAAGGGTGACTCACAGTGTGACACTGAAGGAATCCTGACTAATGAAGGTATGCAAGTAAAGCCAACTGAGATAGACTTTCCTTTCCCCGTTCACCAACAGGTGGAAGGAGAGCGCTCTGGATTTCCTGGTGCAGTGGATCCCAGGCAGCATATCCAGTTTTCTTCGATGATCAGGATAGACAAGTCCCAAAAGAGGTGTATTCCAACATCTTTTCAGGGATGACACCTGCTGGCACTACTGCTGCTGGCGGTAGTGCTCAGAGAAAAAGGCTTGGGAAGCTCTGCTCTAAGGAGGAAGGCAGTGGGGCTTTTGAAAGCGACGCGTGAACATATGGCAAAATGTTTTGACATTGTAACAGGTAGAAAAGGGGAGCTTTGAGAGTTACTAAACCATAAGGAAATCAATCAAGTCTAGCAAGATAATGGTTATAAGTGAAAGATTTGAAGTCTATAAATACAGTGGGGGAAAAAAAGGAAGAAAAACAGAACAGAGATAGTAGGGAAAAAAAGAGAAGGCATTGAGTTTTGGAGAGGCTATGCCTGAAATTACACCTGAAATCACTAAGAAAAAAGTGTCCAGAAGCTGCCTTAGATGTCGACATGGACAAAAGGAGAAAAGAGTAAGACGAGTAATTTTGGTTGGGTTAGGGGGGAAAACAGTGGGAACAAATGGAGTTGGTACAGAAAAGAAAAGATAAAGTGACAAGACCGGTGATCATAAAAACTAAATAAATAACAAGGAAAAGGGATAATTTGTTCCTTTTATTGTTGTTATTAATAACAGCACTTGGAACAAAACAAATTATTCCTGTCATTAGCATGGGTAGATAGGGAAAAAGCACACAATGGCCTGAGCAGTAGGTTTCACTAGGGTGGGAAAGCCTTTCCACATTTCTGGCCAAATGCTAGTTTTGCCTTAGTTAGACTCTAACCAGTGTAACACCCTAACAGGATGCCTGCATGGCCTTGTGAGGGAACTGTTGTCCTAGTCCCGCAGTGTGGGGCTGCCTAGGTGATGAGATGAGGAGGTAGGAAAGTACCCAGCTCTAGCACTACTGTTAAAACAAAATTTCCCTTCCGGGTGTGCTCACACTGTCCTTGGAGCGGGAGAACCATTTCCCCGCTGCCTAGTCTACCTCAACCTCAGTGAAATATGTGCTGCAAGGCCAGCAGCACGGGAAAAAGTAGCTGGGTCTACATTGCACAGGCTCCTCTCTTCCCACTGGTCTTCAGATGCCAAACATGTCACCAAACATACCAGCTGTTCGGAAGAGTTTTCCTTGCTGGGCTTCACTCTTGGGAGGGCTACTGCTGCCATGGGCACAGAGGAGAAGGGAGTCTAGAGAGAGCTGCCGTTGCCTCCTACTGTCCTAGTGGCTGCTGTGCGACAGGCTACACCATCCTGCTCTGTGGAAACACCAGAAGGGGGTTTCCTCAGCTCCAGCCAGCAGCGTAGAATAAGCCTGCAGCCAAGTTCAGCTCAGCAAGGGCATGACTCTGCTCTGGCTGGCAGTCTGTGGCTGGTGTGGTGTTAGGCTCCCTGTGTGAACTGAGAAGAGAAGAAAATTCTACACTCTGCAAGAAGTCCATGTGCTGGAAAGATTAGCTCCAGCAACTGGGATTGTTTCTCAATGAAAAGCAACCTATAGAAGCTGCAGGACAATGTGCTTGGCTTTTCTTATTAGCTTCTTTCATACTTGTACTTTCTAATGTAGTGGTAAGTGCTGCATATACACAAGCATGCTTATCGATACAACATAAACCTCTTTCTGCCTTCTTTCTCTTCTCCCCTAGACTTAATCTCATTTTTTTCCCCTCCAAAATCTTGAGTAGACGTAAGAAACTGTTTTCCAGATTGTGACAAACAGCCTAAGCCACGGACTTGATAGCACTTACCTGGATTTATGCCTGCTGAGGATTTGGCAAAAGAGCTGTTTACACATAATTCAGTTTCTTAATTGAAAGCAGAGAAACATACCAGGAAGAAAACAGAGCGGCACACATTAAAATAGCCATATAAAACCTGTCCTTTGCCCCTACAGTATTCTTATTCTAACAAGTCATGAAGAGACGTCTTGATTTCCTGAACATTTCTTAGCTTTCCTTTGAGCCAAATGTGCAACTGAGTGAAACAATAAATATTTTAATAATTTATAGTGTAAACTTTTGATCTCTTATGGCTTGATTTATTACAAAACTTCTGCTCACCTTGGAGCAATTGTTAATTTCTTAACTGAATTTTCTGTATTTGGAATCGTTAATCTTCATCATTATTATTGAAATAATGTACTATCAATTTCATCTCTACAATACAACTCTGTCCCAAATTCCTAAATGCATCTTAGAGACAGTCAAGCTCCAGCTATTACAAATTATATTTTATTGAGAAACTTCTATGGTCAGAAAATATTTGGATGAACAGATAATTAAATTGGCATCAGAAAGAGATGTCAACAATCTAGCTGTATTTTAAATCCAAGCCTGGCTGCCTTATGCAGCTTTAAGAGCTCTAAAATTTCAAAGGCAATTTCAGTTGCTTACAGCAGGTGGTAGTATGTGCTATTAAAATAAAATATTTACTTTCAAGAAAGGCTGCTGCTTAGTTAAGAACATGAATAGAATGGGCAAGAAAATGACTGCTATAAATGTGTTGAAAGATTGTAGATTAGGAAATTGAGTATTTATTACTTCTTTATTTTTAAAGCTTCCTGTTCTTCTGCTGTGTGACTACAGTGCTAACATCTTGGAGGACAGTCATGGATAAGCCACAGACATGTTACCAAAAATAATTCAAATAGCCTAACTCTTACAGAGTGGTTTTCATCCATAAATCCCACAGTCTTTTAATCTCACAGCCTTTTTAAAAAGACAGACATGAAGCACTTTAGAACAAGACGTAAATGGAATTTAGGTAGGTAAAAGCAAACTGGTAATTCTGATAATCCTCTTTCAGTTGCTGCCTGAGACTGGGGTGAGCTGAATCTCTGGAGTCTCTTGCTGCAGAGAGGCCTGAGAGTGCTGTTTCTGCACATGTGGAGCTGTGCCTCAACCTTACCAAAAGCTCAGTTGGGTCTGCTCCAAAAATTACTGGGTTTAGAGACTAAATGTTCCTACAGCAATATCCTGAAACAGTATGTGTGTACACATGATGCATACAGCCAACAAGATGAAGCTACTTACAAAGGAAACTGCATGGATCCTAAGTAGAAAAGATACCTTCTTGTGGAATTTGGGATGGAGTCATGATACATCTCCCTTTTCACTTTACTTGTATTCTGCATCCAGAATATACCAACTTCAGACAGATTTGGGTCTTTCTCTCCCTATGCCCTCGGGAGGGAACCTCCACAGGACCATGAATTCCTGTCATGGTGACCACGTGTGAAAAACAGGGACTGAAATACCCACTTCCATTGTCAGACCTAGGTTTGCATGGGTATGAACACGGGTTTCCCACATGCAGTATGAAATGCTGTGATCAGCAGCAGTGTCCCCCGCGCAGCTACTCTGTATGTTCCACTGGGTAGGTGAATTCTGACAGCATCTTCCGCACTGGATTCTAGAGCTAAGATGAGGGACAGTATGATTTATGAGTAATTAGAATCAGCGAGATGTCTATCAGCTTCCAGGTTGCAGCTGATTTAGGGTGAAGCTAGTAGCAGATATTTAGGGTAACTTTATCCATAAAATTATAGTTACCTCAGTTGCCTACAAGAGTCATAAGGCAGTGAATATTGTTGTCGAGCAGCTCAACAACATGGCTGCGAACATGAGTTCTTCTGTAAATTTTTATATGTTAGTTTTCAGTCTCCAAAGGCCTTTTACCCTCATTTACTACATTAATACGATATGTCTAAAGGTTGTTCCCCTGGTGATATTAGTTTAGCACAGCATGGTCTTTAAATGAGCCATCTTCTTGGAGTCTGTACAGTCATTTGCAAATGGACAAAAACAGCAGTTAATTTAAGAAAGTAATTCTTCTTCTCACAGAAACATTTATTTAAGATTTTGATAATTCTCAAAACAGTTTTTTGGCTACCAGTTCTGCTCCAACATGGCAAAGGTAGGACCCATAGGACCTTTGGTTCAGAGTTAATGTCAGGGTACCAAATAATAAGAGTTGCAGGGGCACCTGCAAGCAAAGATTCTTTTTAGGCTGTCTCCATCCTTATGTTCCATTGGTTTTGTACAACTGAAATGTTTTTCCTCAGAAAACGTGCTTCCATTGCAAAGTGGAGGAGCATTTTCATGTTCTTGCACCTTGGAGGCTCATTTTAAAAACCAAACTAATCCAAACCAAACCTCTGCAAATTGCAGTCCCCAAAAGAGCAAGATTTCCCTTCACTGAACAGCACCTTAAGAATTTCAGTGTCAGCTTTGGCTGAAGCTGGGCTGTTACTCTGACATCCTTTCATTTTGTACTGACCTACAATAACCCCATCATTCCCATACACCCTTGAGCAAAAGTTAACATTTGTATCAAACCGTGTTGTGGTATCTTGATTGCAAATACCCACTAGGAATTTAGCTGAAACACTCTTGGCTTGTGCATTACATAAAATTTCAATCCTGGAGCACAGTCAGATAAAAGAAACTATAATCAACTGTGAATTATCTGTGGGTGGTTTATCCGGTTGCTGATTAATCACTCCATTAATTGTTGCAAAGACAGTGAGCTAACTCAGTGCGGAGCCAATTTCTGTGAGCTGGGCTTCTAAACTCCAGTGCAGTGCCATATGAATGTGCCTATATGTGTCCAGAAGTTGTCACTTTTGCACAGTTTGGATTTGGAGTTAGTAAATGTGCCATTCAGGAGCTCCTGAACTGCTGCACGCAAACCCAGCCCAGAGCCCTCCCCGCTCATTCCCATTACTGACAGCTCTGGGAAGGGTGACAGAGAGCCACCAGAGGGATGCTGCATAGAGCCGGTGCAGATCCAGCATGGCCGGGACAGGGGGAGGGTGAATAAGGTCACAGGTATATGAGGGAAATTCTGCAGAAACACTTTCCAGCAGTCTTGGTAAAAGGATTTTCCATTTCTGGTGCAGAATGAGGAAAAGAGATGGAGCCAACAGAGATGCAGTGCTGTATCTGAACTAGTAAACCTGTGTGAAACCGGAAGCCTGGTGCAAGGAAGACACTGCGACAGTAATTTCAGGTCCAGGCAGTCGTTCAGTGATTATTATGAACTGAGACTACAGAGAGTTATTTGGAAGCCTCTGTACAGTGTTGCCTAGCACCCTTATGATCTGGGGTGGTTCACCTGCATGCTTACCCATCTGTCCCAATCTACTCCGTTACCATGGATGAAAGAGAGCTAGCAGTTCTCAGATGCATCATCTATTTGTCAAAATGCAATGTGAGTTTCACAGAATCGTAGAATGGTTTGGGTTGGAAGGGACCTTAAAGGTCATCGAGTTCCAGCCCCCATGCCATGGGCAGGGACATCTTCCACCAGACCAGGTTGCTCAAAGCCCCATCCAGCCTGGCCTTGAACACCTCCAGGGATGGGGCCTCCACAACTTCCCTGGGCAACCTGTTCCAGTGTCTTACCATCCTCACAGTAAAGAATTTCTTCCTAATATCCTAAATCTACCCTCTTTCCATTTAAAGCCATTAAGCTTCATCCTATCGCTACACTCCCTAACAAACAGTCCCTCCCCATCTTTCCTGTAGGCCCCCTTTAAGTACTGGAAGGCTGCTATAAGGTCTTCCTGGAGCCTTCTCTTCTCCAGGCTGAACAACCCCAACTCACCCAGACTGTCTTCATAGGAGAGGTGTTCCAACCCTCTGATCATCTTCATGGCCCTCCTCCGGACTCTCTCGTCTCCTAAAGAGCTGTAAAGACTGCAAACTGAAACTAGGAAAACTGTTGCAAAAATATTACAAAAAGTAAACAATAAAGCTTATACTTCAGTTATACTCCAGTTTTTGAAGCTTTAACATCAGGATGGATGACTTTCTGAAGGATGTGTCTGGGTCCAGATGAAGGTACAGGCCTGAAGGAAACAGTAGAAGCCTAGATGATTATATTTGTTGTCTTCAGTTTAAAAAGTCAGCACGGTGAGGTCAGCAATGGAGATAAAGCATGGGGTAGGTTCTGCAAGTTGGATCTATTGATTTACAGGACTGATGAGTCTCAGGTTTAAGGTTTAAACTTCTGACTTTTGTTTCTAGCTTCCACACAGCTATTTATTACAAAGAAATAATTGTAAGGAAGGTGAAAGGCTTTCCAAGCTCTCCCTTCCCAGCCAAAACACTCTGGTATGACAAAGGCAGGTAGGTGGCAGTAACAAGTGACTAATACCCTGCTGGATAATTACATCTGCCTCAGGCTTATCTCTTAGCACCAAGTGCTTCAAAATTAAAAGCAGGGAGTATAACACAAATGCTAGAGATACTGAATTAAGCAGAAGGAAAAAAAATATAGCCTGTAGAGAGTCAAAGAAACTGTAGGAGTTCAGATGGGTAATTAGGATTGTAATGCTGACAGAGACAGAAACTTCAGTGCAGAAGCTATCTCAGGGCAAATGTTCAAGACCAGAATCTGCAGACATATTTTGGGCCCCTGAAACAGGTGTGGCAATGTACTGAAGGTAAGGCTCTTTACCATAACAGGTTAAGTCAAGGTGAGGTGCTTAGGCTTTCAAAACAGGGGGAGAGAGAGAGACAGTGCTTTCGGATGTCTGAGCAAGGCACTTGTTCTTCACTGTGTAAAGAGCCAAGGATTTCTGTAAAAGGGTTTAGTACTTCTTATACAAAAACCTACGTCCCTGATTCAGAACTTCACAGTAGGTTTCTCCATGTCGTAAAGCTGAGTCTAAATGTAGACAAAAGGGAGGGGAAGTCTCCTTTTTGGCACAATTCATGTAGTTGCAGCATGTGAATATGCAAGTGAGTAATTTGAGATACAGGCTCTCCATAGCTTGACACATTTTGAAGTACCTACTGTCATTTTTTTAACGTGTTTGAACCACAGGACTACATTGCATTCCAGGAGGAGGGTCACTGCGCATTTCTCCTGTTAAAGGAAGACCATTTTGCTGTGCTGAATGCAAAATTTAGGGCCTTCTTTTGTAACCATGGCTGTTCTCTCAAAATAGATACCCACTTTCAAAAGGGCATTCCCCACAGTAGATATCAAGTGGGTGAAGATATAGCACTATAGCCCAAGAAAAACATGCTGGGGGTGGGACTGATCTCCAAAAGTTTTAGCACATTTTTTGATCTTTAGTCCTCTAACCGTGAATAACAAATGTATCTTAAAAGAAATGTAATAGCAGCTTCTCCTCAACTTGAAAAAAAAAAAAATTATGGAAAGTTACACCAAATTCCCCACCAAACTCCTAAATGCCTGTTCTTATCAGTCCTTTCTACCCCAAAAGATACAATTGATAAGTGCAAAGTACAGCCTGTCCTGATTTAAATTTGTTTCTAAATAAAAATATCCCAGAAAGTTCTAAAACTGAAGTAAAATAACTTGTAGAAGTCTGAATACTTTATTTTTTAAGCAGAGGGCTATAATTTATATGTCTTTGCTGACCACAGCTGCAGTGACAAGGTACATAGAAAAGCTTTGCCTTGGGACAGGTACTCCCAATATTGTTGTGTCTTACTAAATCAAACCAAACTCTTAAACTCTATTTGGGAAGTGATAAGCAACAAATCTTGTGGAATTGGTTTCACTTGCTCCCACAGGATTCAGTACTCAATATTCCACATCAGCATTAACAGGGTTGATTTAAGAAGCCAGCTTTCCATCTCAGCTGGACCTGTTTGGCATATTAAGAAGGTTTCCTTTGCTGGTGAGGATTTCAACCCGTAAAACAGGTAAGGACAAGCAGAGATATCTGGGATTTTCAGACTACACCTACCCATTTGGATTTCCTGGTAAAATGTTTGTTTTTCCATGTTAAGACCTGTCTTGTTGAAAAAAAAAGAAAAAAAAAAAAAACCAAACAAAAAAACCCCAACAAAATGCACAGAACACACTTGGTGTTAAGGTTGGCACTGTTTGAAACATAATTAATTAGGACAAAGTGGCTGATAAAGTGCTGCTGGGTGCAACCTAGCACAGAGCACAGAACACACTTGAACTATGGGTAGTAGCTTTACAATGAGACACAGAAATACCACAATTTAGGGATGAATTTTAGCTTTGGACTTAAACTGAGGAGCTTTCAGAGAAGTTGATGAAGAATGAGGGCAAACTTGAGTGACCGTAATGGTGATAACATAGGTGTCTTGCAGGCTTCTCTCCTGTATCAGAGTGGCATACATATATGATCCCTGAGGAAATGGTGTTTGTGCATCCTTACCTTCAAACCCTGTCCAAACCCCTTCAGATTCAGTACTGGAACAGTGTTGTCCATTCATGCAATTCACATACAGAAAAGAGCTGATGCTGTTTATCTGCTTTTGAAAGGTTGTGGGCAGTTTACAAAAGTCAAAAGGCAAGGCATGGAACTGAAAAGAATATTTTAGGGAGTGACCACAGCTGTTGTAAAGAAAGCTGAACTTACCTTAACACAAAGGGGATGGAAAGTGGCCTTTGTTTTGGATAAATGTCTGTGTCAGTTGAGTGGATCAACTGGTTGTGTAAATCGCCTTCCCTGAGTTAATCAAAAGGTGTGAATGCTTTCCCCTGAGCCAGCCAGACCAGCAGTGCCTGCGCTTTTATTCGAATACATAAGGAAATAGTGTGAAGAAACATAGTTTTCACAAGGGTATTTCATTCATGCTTGTATTTAATACTTTTATTTCAGATTCATATTGAAATTCTCAAAAGTTTTCATTTGTTATTCAGCTGTCAGTCTAATTTTTTTTTCTTCTCTCTCCCCAGCTTGCTACAAAAGTTACTTGTATGTATACTGTACTGTGGGAGGTAGATTAGACACTAATCATATCTGGTAAGACTGTGTTCTTGACAAGAAATAAACAAGATATATTGATCACAATTTAACTGTGCATAGTTATACGTATATTGAAATGGCTCCAGTTGTTATTCTGTCAGCATTGTCCTACTGCAGTCACAGAACTATCCATCACATAAAATTCAACATAAGAAGTCGGTTTGAATCAGCCAATCTCTCAATCATTTCCAATCAAATGAAGAATGTTCATAACATCATTTCAAAAATCTTGCTACCATTCCTGCCCTGGCAGCAATAATAATTCATCTTTCACCTTTGGGTACAATGACAATTGTGAAGAATTCTTTATCTGTTATCAAGGATGTTTGAAAGACTGATCTGGTTCTAAGCCTGTATGACAGTGAAGGAGGCTGAGCTGTTGTCCTTGTACTATGTCTTAATATTTATGTAAGGTTAGTCAGTAGTATTCAAGGCAAGTAAAGATGTCAAATTTAGCTTACGTATATGCCGGTTTACTAGCTCAGTTTCAGATGTAGCTAACCAAGCGCATTGGTTTAGCATCATTTGAAGGACTACCTTTTCTTAGCGGGGATCTTGTTTGCAAGAACAATAGTTAATAATTTACAACAAATCTTGAAGAATGGGAACCAGGAACACACACATTTTTTATGTTTCTGACCTTGTTTCATTTCCTTTAAAGCAAAAGTTGTTTGTCAGCTTAATATAATAAACTGCTCTCAAGATTAACATGCCCTTCAGGTGAACACTGAAGATAAAAGAAATGTCTCTTTCAGTTGAAAACTGGGTGTGATATATATGACACAATTGCTTACACAGCCAGCTATTAAATAGATAATGGTTTAGCATTAGTAATATCTGTATCTATGTAAATATAAGCAAAAATAATAAGAACAATTATTACTAAATCAAATCCACCTTTAGCCCAGGTTAGTATTATGTGAATATTAATCATAATTGGAATTTACCCTGATTGGTGAAAAATTAATAAGCTGTATTAAAACAAATAATCATATCCTTTAAAAATACCAGATTAGAAATTAGATTTAAAAATAGACAGTTTCTTAACTTTGTAATATTATAACTTTTAAAATAATGATACAGTTTTACCACGTAGGTTCAGCCCTGTGAAATTCTTTTCCAGCCCTTTATTCCCTTATACCAGCAATTTTTAAACAGTCTTATGGAGAAATGTTTAAAGGTGTAAAATCTGCTACAGAGGAGTAAATATGGCTTATATCTATTTTTTTCCTTATAGGAATGTTGATGTTCCTGTATTCTTTATAGCATAGCATGTCCAGGGCATGTTTTAGAGTGGAATTCATAGATATAATAAAAAAAAAAACTCTTCCAGGACAAAGGTAATGAGAGGGAATTTCAAGTATTCTGGGGGTATGTAAGTCAGATTCAGTAATTTATAGCCCTGGTGCCCACAGTGCAAAGTGGACAGATTGTAACAGCTGGAGTCTGGGAGTTGAAGTTCTGGCATGTTAGAAAGTCAGTAGCCCTCAATTCCAAGTTCTCATGTATTCTCAGTCCAGCAGAAACCTTCTTTTCCAGAGAGGGAAAGATGGTGCCTATAAGGTGATGGGCAGCAGGCATCCGATGCCTTGGATCCTGTTCAGGCTTTAGTTTGAAGAAAGAAATGCAGGTTTTTACACAGCACATGGCAAGCTGCTGACCTCTGTGCTAGTCACTAGTGCTTTCCACCTTTTCAAGTGCCCACAAACTTTTCTGAGAGACTTACTGTCCTGGTAGCCTCTTTAGCCACTTGGTTACATTTATAAAGGTTTAACTCCCCAAACAATGGATAGCAGGAACAAATGTGCAGAACTCAAGGCTGGTCTTTCATGAAACTTCAAGTAAACAATCCTTGTGGTCTCATGTCCAGGTAGAAAAAGAGTTTGATCTACCGTGGCCAAACCTGGCTGTAGTAGTCTCACAGCAGCTAGAAGGATTTCACAAAAAACAGTATGTTGATAAAAATTGAATAAAAAATATGAAAAGCATGCACCTTTTCAAAATTTATTATCTGTAAGACGCTTTTAAAACAAAATCCCCACAATAATAAGAATAAAATTATTTTATTTGGCTCTGAACAGCACTTGCAGTGATTTGCTTGTTACTTTCTCTTTTCCCTTTCAATCCACTCTTAAAGCCAATTTCTATCATTTACTTTTTAATTTCTATCTTGAGAGGGTCTAGTTTTGCTTTGTGGGATTTTTTTTTTTTATGCTGTCTCCTTAGTTCTGTAGAAGATTAGTTCTTCTTCAGAAGGAGTCTAGCACTTCTTTTTTTATTCCATTAATTCAATGGAATTGATTTGAACCCACTTTCATCTGCATTGGGTTATTCTACCTAAAAGAAATATGAATGTTTTAAACATGGTACATCTAATAGTTTTCTTATATGTTCATTTCTATATGGTTGACTTAATTTAGTGACTGTGCATGCATGATTAAAATAACAAGTCTAAGTTTATGCTGAACCACATTGTTTCTAAGATTTGAGAAGTTGGGTTCACTTTCCTCTTCCTTTTGGGTTCCAAAATGACCTTAATGCCCTCACAATATGTTTTCTCTCACGTATTTGTCAGCAGTTGTTGAGTTTTACAGCTGCAGGAGGGTAGCCAGGCACCTTTTTCCCTTCAGCCTTTTGCTTTGGTACAAAGCACGGCAGGAGGTGGACTGTCCTCTCTGGGTTTAGAGTTTTTCAGGAAACATTTGAAATCCTACTGTTTATTCCCATGGATTTACCACTTCAACATTTGTGATGCTCTCTACAGCTTTTACAGTTCCTCGGAGTTTTTCTGAAATGTTACTATTGAAGAAATATCTCATTTGTTAGGAGCCCACTACCATGAACAAAAACCTTGGTGAGGAGGAGTGAAAGGGGAGAGACCTCACCTCAGCGATACATTCTAAAGCATCAGACTTGAGTCCTTTCACATTTTGAAGTGAGATTTTTGAGCTCCTTTTGTACCTCCTTCTGGCCACCAGACAGCTGAATGCAAAGTAATTTTTTGATACAACAGCTAAGATCAAGATAATAATCCTAAACTCTAAATGGTAATTAGAGGAAAATGCATGTTTTTCACCTGTAGAATAGGAAATACAGATGACAAACAACATATGCCTGGATGGTTACATTCTGATTTTTAAAAATACCATGACGGTGCACAAAGTTTATTGTGGCTGAAAGTTCTGGTGAATAAGCAAAAAATGTACATACAGTAGTAGCTGAAGCTTTTGAAGGTGCCCTTCAAGCTTCTGCTAGAAAGAGGAAATGAGTAGTTATTTACATGCCACTGTTTGGTAGAGGAACAAGCTTTGATCAAGAGGCAGAACCTCTGAGGATCTGTGTTTGCAAGAGATTACTTAGGAACCATGCTAAATCGGTTCATTTCCCATATGCCATATACCCATATGCTTTCATAAATTTTTCTGACAACTGGCACTTTCCTCTTCTGGGGAATGTACTTTGGGTCCTCTGGCCAAATGAAGAAAGCAATGGTGGAGTTGGACAATACAGATGCAGGTCTCTGCCTGACATTTGCTGGCATAATGCAGCTGAGGAGTGGGCCACAGGTGAGACAGCTCCACATCAGCCTGGCAGCTCTGCTCGGGGTAAGGGAGATGAACCTTTGTGAGGAGCGTAGCCATAGATACTGCTTTGCTTTTCTGTCGAGGTTTGATGTGAATGCATGCCACATATTGTCTTTCACCTATTATTTCTCTGAGGCTGAGTGCTACCGCTAACAATAAAATTTCACAGGCTTACTTTAGCAGAATATTAATGAAAATCTTCTAAATCTTTGCACATACACATGCAAGGCGGCAGCTGCTTTTGGTACTCTGAGAGAGATTTCAAACATTTACTTACTGTCGAGCTTTATGCATATACGTGCATGCAAAAGGTCAGAGATGGTCGTTCTATCATTTGGGATGAACACAGCTGAATTGAAATGTCACAGCAGTTGTACCTAGCAATTTAAAAGCTTTGGAGTGTTGCAAGCCTGTGGATTCTCCTGCCAAGCAAATAAAAATCGACTCTCTGACTGTACAAATTTACATGATTACAGATAATGTATTTTACATCATGCTTGCGGAGTTACTGAGCACCAGTAGAGCACAGGCAGCTTTTGGAGTTGATTGGAGTTGAGAAGCTTGCTGTGCAGCCCCGAAGCAGGGAAGCAGGCTGTTCATAGCAGACCATGGAAGGCATCAGTCAACCTGATGTGCAGCTGATAAGATGTTAGCCTTTTTAGACCTCTCAGACATTACAAAGGAACTCTGCGTAAGAAGTCAGGGGATGTCACTGTGTAATAAAAGAGCATGAATAAAATTAATTTTAAATAATTAATTGGAGAAAAGACAGTGTCTCTGTAAGAAGGGCTATACTAAAAAGAGATCATAATCCCTTTGTCAAATGTTTATATCTAGTAGTTTCAGCACTTTCCTCTTTGAGAATGAGCTCTGTGTAAACAGAGTGCAGGAACATGCTGACTCAGGGGAAGTGGGTCTGGGGGAGCATTTATACATGCTCCTTGCCTCAGGAAGCACTTTGCTGAAGAATGTGGTGAGGGGTTCAAATGGGGATGGGGAGAGTGGAGGTGGACACCTTATCAATGGAAATGAGAAAGTGTCTGTTAAAAAAAAAAAAAAGCAAATGTATGAACACTCCACAAGAGGAATTGTGTTGAAATTTTGTGACTCTGTAAAGAAAATGAAATCAAAAGGGCAAGAACAAGCAATGTGGATTCCATCTTTTCATGAGATGCATCTTGAGAAGAAAAGAAATTGAGGTTAATTTATTTAGCATATGGAGTAAGGACAAACCATAATGAAACTCACCTCCATGTGGAATTACAAACTGTACCGCTGACTATTTGTATAATCATTAGACATTTTTCTCCAAGGGTCCTCCAGAAGAGATGATTGCAATAAGGGTCTGTGCAAGTTCTGCAGAAATTGTTTTGAAACGTACAAAATGTAATAAAAACTGGGATAATGCCTATAAGATTTTAAATGAAGCTACAGGTTTACAAGGCAGAAAATTTTATCTATCTATCTGATTTAATATAGTTAAAATAAGATATTTTATGATTGTCTAACTAAATTCTAATTAAATAATTTTTACAAGTTTGTATATTTTTCTTCTGTAGTGAAGACAGATCTTATCTGAATAGGGAAAAACAACTATTATTCAAAAATAGGCTGTTGTCCACCTGCCCACTCTTAGCATACGTTCTGCTTAGCAAGTATAAAATTAGGGTATATGTTGTACATCATCCACTAAGTGGGTGCTTCATGGCATCAGTGAATCTCAACATATGTTGTTTAATGACCTGTAGGTGTCCCGATTTCCAGCGTAACCGTCTTTTATATTTGTATTTGAAAAGATTATCTAGTTGAGAACAAGCACAAAATACCCATAAGAAAATCAAAAGAAGGGGTGGTCAGACTCTCACAGATCTAATATCCCTTTCTTCAACCATTCCTCTGTCTTATTTGTTTGCGTAATTTTTTAGGACAAGAACTAGTTCTTCCTCTTCCCTCTCTTCAGCTGAAGACACTGCGGTGATAATTTTGTTGTTTCTAGTAAACAAATAATGCTTTTGGAAGAAGTTAGTTTCTATTACCCAGGGCTGCTTTCAGAAGCAGAGGACATAATCTCCCAGCACATAGATTACAGGTCCTGCAAGGAAACAGATATCGAGCAATTCACCCAACCTGAGCAACCCTCTCAGGCAGAGAGAGGCCATTGTCAGAGCTCTCGGCCATTGCCAAAATCCCAGCAACCTGGCTGCTGCTTTTATCGTTGGCACTCATCAAAGCTTCAAAGAAGATGGGAAGGATCTTGAAGTTGCTAATTTCTTGATGGAATGATGGGAATAAATTTATGGATCATTTTAGAAGACTGAATAACAACAGCTGGCTGAGGAAAACTGGGGATAAAAATACAAAGAGTTTCATATGGTGTTTGTCCTTTAATAATAGTCAGGAAATAACAGGAACAAAAGCCTTGCTGGTAAGGTCCACTTAGAGACCAGAGGCACCCTGGGGGAAGGATTTGGAAAATCTAAGAAAAGCCCCTCTTGCCTGAAGAACCCTGGCTGCAGCATTTGTGTTCCTGTGGCTGCGGATAACAGCAGATGAGGAAAAACAAGAATAAAAGCTTTTGCAGGGTAGCCTGCTAAATGCAGTCTGGTTTACAGACAGGGAGGGATGGGGTGCCACATGGCCTATCTCTGCCAGCCAGTCTGCTCTTGGTGTGTTTGGTGCTGCTGATGGCACAGGTATCCACGTTACAGCTAATGCCTGCACAGATGAGGGAATGGAGGTAAAAAAAACAAAAAAATGTCAGTATTTAGCCCATTATTGGTATATATATGCAGCATTCTGCCCCACAAAAAAAACCCAAAAAACCAAAACCAACCCAAAAGACACCTCTCTCTTGCCCCAGCAAACCTGAAGTAAACATGGAGAGAGAAAACCACAAGCCACTTTTTTTTTTTTTTTTGGAGCACTTGTGGGTTGGAAACACAGAAACAGAAAGGTAGACAATGCTCTGGGGCAGCAGAACTCACTCTTACAGGGAATTGAGAAGTTTAGATACTCTCAGGTTGAAAAGTAGCTGTGTAAACTGTAAGACAGATATAAGTTTGTGCTCAATTATAAAGAAAGGAGGGATGAGGGAAGAATTACCCTCTAAATTTGGTAAGGAAAACTAAGAGGACTTTTGCTGCTTTGTCTCCACCTTTGAGAAGAGAGGATATAACCTTAGCTTTGGATGTAATTTTTACAAAGTTTGCTATAGACCCCAGGATTAAACGGTTGTCCAGTTAAGCTTCAGAAGTCAGGAAGACACAGGGTTGCTGACGGGCAGTCAGGCACCTGCCGGGTAGCGTGGGGGAACTGAACCAGTGGGTGCTTTCTTCTCTCCTCCACTTTGTGTGTACTGTGACAGATGGCATTTAGAAGTGATTGGCGTATCTTATAGGGTCTGTGCCAATTTAAATTATCTTTCAGATTTATCGTATAAAACGCTGAGGTGAACTGTGTGACTCGGTGAATCAACTCACTGAGAAAGAAAGAAAGAAGAAAACCCACTATGAAAAAATCCCCGAATCTGACAGCAGAGTCTAAATGAGGGGGAAAAAAAAGAGACTCATCTGAAGAGAAGTGCACTACAGCTTGTGGGTGAGTTGCATCGCATTGTCAGTTTGCAGCCTTACAAGGTGACTGCATCAAAAATCCTTCAGATTGCTATCAGAGACAAATCATCTCTTTAAGCAAAGCTATTCTTATTGAGAAAGAAGAGGGTAGTATACAGTATACAAAGCTGTTTCTTTGCGATCAAAATTTGTTGTATGGCTGAAATGAATTGACTTAAATAAACCACTTATTAAGGGAGAGGATTGGGTAGCATTCCCATCCCCTATTTATCTTAAGTCTTATTTTTTCTGGGATGAATATTTTGCATGACATTCCACACTTCTATTTTGCTATAAGCCAGTTCGGTTCGTGTTGAAACAGGTGCCGTAGGTTTGCTCTTGCTGCTGGCTTATCGGAAAGAATAGCCCACTCACCCAGGAGGCCTCAACACCATTTTAAAAGTCAGGGAGAAGGAATCAGGATGAAGCCTTATTAGAGCTGGTAATTAGAAGCAGTGACAGCAGCACAAAGCTGCTTTACTCCGCCGGCTCCTAAACTCCGTCAAGGACTACACTTGAGAGAATAAAATGTAAGTGCTTGTCAGGGATATCAAGCGAAGTTGCCCCATTCCTGCAGAGGTCTCGCAATGCAGAGCCAGCGCCGTCCCAGCAAGGCTCCTGGCACCATCCCAGCCCTGCCGCTGGCATCCCTCCCCTGCTGTCAGTGCTGCAAGGCAGGTCACCGCCTCCTCTCCTCCTGCTCTCAGCTGCCAGAAGCAAAGGGACAATATTGCTCGGCCCAGCGCCAGTTGCCTGGTGTGACAGCATTGGATCAGCTCCTCACCTGACATAAGCCAGGCAGAAGGAAAGTAGACAATGTTCTGAAAGGTGAGAAGAAGCAAGAAGAAGGTGACAGCAGCCTGGGGAAAAGTCCAGGAAGGGAAAGAGAGAGAGAGAGAGAGAGAGAGAGGTAAATCTTGGAGGGTCACCTTGAGGCAAAGCACCCACTCCTCGCAGCGCAATGAGAGGTGGTTATTTGTCTTTTGTGAGGACTTCACTTGGCCTAGGGAAAGGAAGAGAGAGGCTGGTTTTAAAATATGTAATTTTCTGGTGATTAAACATTGCATAAATCAAATATTGCCTCTTTAAAGTAGACTCCGCATTCACAGGAAAACAAGGTATATGATTTTATGAGCACTCTGCTACAATATCTATGTTGCAAACATATTCCTAAAGCCACGGAGACGATCCTGAACTGAACTTTCTACTCAACGCTTTCATCTTTTAGGATCTTCTTGACAGACAGACTGCCAGTTGTCAGAGTGTCTGTCAACTGTGAAAGCTAGCAGCATATGCTGAGACAAGCTGGGAAGGGCAGGGTAAGAGAGATGACTTCTCTGTTTATATAACAGGAGCTCAGCAGAGCGACTACAGCAACCCTCCGGAGGAGCAGACGCATCTGAAGGTATGAAAACCAGGCAGTCTGAAGTACTGCAGGAAAATTTGTTTAACGCACCAAGTAAATTGTCCTAATTCATCTCCAGAACTAACTAGCACCCTGTTTTCTTTCTGGTGATTCACTGTTATTATGTACATTACTGTTTACTGCTAATGATTACTTAGCCTGGCACTCTGTCGGGTCTCTACTGTGCGGGTCATATTATCAATGCTTAATGGGTGTTACTGCTCGGAAGGGAGATTTACCCTTTAAATATTTGCAGCCTGGTATGTTAGAAAGGAAGGTGAAGCTGCCTTGATGTTACTGAAGAGACCTGTATATCTAACAAGCCACCTAAGGCACATTGGAACAGGAAATTTCCAGATTTGAAGTGCTTGGTCTGAACCTTTGAAGTCTTTTGCTGAGGTCATTCCACCACACCCCGCTTTAGCCCACTGAGACCTTCAACAGATGCTTTGTCTAAGTTGTCTTCTTAAAAGTGGGGAAGATCAAAAGCATTAAGACCTGTGGCTTGCTCTCCCCATCAACTACCTTTGGCAAACACGTTATCTCTGTCTTTTGCAATATTTGGATGCTGCCTTGTGTTCCAGGATCCCCGTGGCCTTCCACTACCTAAAGGAGAGCTGGGGTAGGCCTTTTTGCAAGGGCATGTAGTGACAGGACAAGAGGGAATGGCTTCAAACTGGAAGAAGGGAGATTTAGATTTGGGATTAGGAAGAAATTTTTCACTATGAAGGTGGTGAGGCACTGGAACAGGTTGCCCAGAGAAGTTGTGGATGCCCCATCCCTGGAGGTCTTTGAGGCCAGGCTGGATGGGGCTTTGAGCAACCTGGTCTAGTGGGAGGTGTCCCTGCCCATGGCAGGGGGGTTGGAACTTGATGATCTTCAAGGTCCCTTCCAACCTAAACCATTCTATGATTCTATGATTCTATGATTAATTTAGGCCACATCCAGACTGACCCATGGCCTTGTGCCATTTAGGACACAGGATCCTGATACCCCTACCCTCCAGTCACTCACCGTTGTTTGTTTTTGGTTTTTTTTTCCCAGGGACTGACAACATTCAGATCTGCCTCTGAAAAGTGGAAAAATGTAGGAGTGGCCCCAGATGTGACACAAATGCAAAGGTGATGTGGTGCCAACGTGAGACAACATCTGCACTCGATGTACAGCATTGGTGGTTGCTGCTGCTAAGGACTTTAATATCTTGACCTAATGAGTACACGTGTGCTAGGTGTCTCCTTCATTCATGCATTCAGGTAAGAAGAATAAGCTTTTCATGCAACACTTGAAATACAGTACCAACAAGTGGTCTGTCGGGCAGTGTGTACATTTTGGTGGCCAAGTTATCATGGAGACTTTGAAACACTGATATGAAGCAATGCCCGCTCAGGGTAGCAAAATTCCCCCGAGAAAAGGGAAATCCTTCCTCCCTTCCTCCCTTCCTGGTGTAGAAGTTCAGGAACCATTGTAACTCCTTACTACCTGGCAGCATGTAACCAGGGAAGGGTTACAGATCTAATGACATCAAAAGAGAGTTTACAACTATACAGTTGAGGAGGCTTATCAAGGCATACTTAGCAGGAATTTTTCAAATTACTACATTTGGGAATTTATCATTAGACAGCAGTGTCAAATTTTAATAAGTGAAATAGTTAAGGCATGTACAGTGCTTTCAAGATATGAAATGCTATTTAAATTATGGGAAGTCAAATCAAGGTAAGGAATATAGGCTGATCAATGGAGAAAAGTATCTTTATGTAACGATACAGTGGCTTCACGTGCAATGAAATGCTATGTGGTCCTTCATCAGAAGAGATTCTTTCACCTTTTGGGTGGGAATGTTCTCATTTTGCTGTTATTACCTTGGACTGAAAACCAAAGCATCAGCTCTTTTTTTTTTTTTTTTTTTAGATTGCATCATTTCTACTCCATCTTATCAAAAGAAAAACACCTTCTGCTGTTTGCTCTTTTGTAGTGCATACTTCACTAAAGGAACTTTGGCTCGATGATGTGACATTATGAAAAAGACAGCTAGGCTTCATCTAGGGTGATTATTATCTCAGTTATAACACTGCGATTTCTTTTTTTAATTAATCAGCTTAGGGAAACACATATTTGGGGATTAAATGACACTTGGAATAAAACAGTGAATGTGCCATTAAAGATACATGAAAAATCTTAAGAACAAAGTGGATAAAAATATGATTTTTTTAACAAAAAATGTGACAAATGTTTGTATTTTTTGTTGAATTTTCATTTTTAAGAAGTTGGACAACACAAAGCTGGTGAAAAATGTGAAAAATATGAAAAAGGTCTTATTAAAATTTTTCAAAACATATTTACACAAATGGATTAAGCACTAATTTCATGCAATGCATTTCCCCTTTATTAAAGCAAATGTATTTTACTCATATGAAACTGTGCTGGAAAGGGTATTGAGATATTGAGACAATAGAGAATACAACTCTTAAAGCTGTGCCCAAAGGCACTGGTAGGTGCTGCTATGCTGTGGCTTACACTATGTAACTCACAGAAGCTCAGATCCTGGAGGGCGATCTGGAGTTGCCTCAGAGTGTGGAGGGGCACCTGCAGAGTGTGGAGGGAGTTTGGCAGTGGGAAATGCTCACTTCTTGATGCCATTCAGAGCTTTGATGCCTACTCAAGGTTGCAGGGAGATGACTCTTTTCTCTTTGGCTCCACCCTGTAAACAACAGGGCAGAAATCACCGCTTGCTTTTCAAGGCATTAGTGCTGGAAAGCCTATGGTTGCCACTTTTTTATAGCTGCCTAGCAGGTAAATCACTCATCCAGCAGGCTGCTCATTTGTTACCTTTGAAATCTTCTTTTCCTGTAGCTTTACCAAGTCCCCAGGCTATAAGGGAAAAGATGCAGGGGGGTACTTTCTACACATTTGGTTGAAGCTATTCCACTCGACAGTAACACTAGGCCACAGAAAAGCAGTCAGTATGAGCCTACGGACTAACAGCCAATGCAGCCGCCTCCTGCCTGGAGGGAGAGGAGGGAAGCTCTGGAAGCTCTTGTCATCAAGACTTTTACTATGGTTTACATTGAAACCCATATTAAATACAATGCATTAACAGTTCTTCACTCACGCTGAAGATGCTGGGGTCAGAATAGGGCTTGTTACATGAACTGAAAGATATTGGCAAAGTTGTCAAGGGAAGCCACTGTAATGCCTCTCTGCAGTACATCTGCTTCTGCTGTGCTCAAAAGCCACAGCCATTACTTTTTTTTTTTTACATGGCACCACAACCATTCTTTTCAAAATAGAGATATTGATCCTACCTCTGGGAGTGGCTGGGCAAGCACATTAAGGGGACTGTATTGCTTGGAAAAACTGATAACTTGTCTCTTAGGCTCATGCTGTAAAATGAGGTGAAGTAAAGCCTACTGTAGGATGCTCAAGAGAAGCTTACCAGCAAAAAAATGACAGAAGCAGCAATATTTCCTGTCTGATTTTTCATATTAAATGGCAGAAAAGCTGAAATCTAACAGAATGAGGCACAGGTGAGTGTAGTGTACACTGCAACATCTGAACAGCACGAAACCCCACTGAATATTAAAAAATGTCAAGCTGATCTTTTAGCAAGTGACAATGCCTGATCCTTTCTAAACTGCTTCAGTTATTGCATGTATTGTCCATCCTGTGCCTTGCATTGTATGTGGGTTTGGTGGTGGGTGGAGAAGAAAACTAGTATGTCCCTAAATCCTCTGTCCAACTCCTTCCTTATGTAGGTGATGTCAGGAAGTGGGTTTGGTTATTGAATCAATTCCATGTTCTGTCTGAAAAAAAAGTAACAATCCAAAAAACAAACCAAGAAAAAAAAAGTGGCGAGACATTCAGTTGATAGATGAAAGTAAAATCCATTATTGCATGTATTGTCCAGGTTAACAAGGTGTGGAGCAGAGCACCAGAGCTAAAGTTCAGCTAAGAATTGTCTTCCAGTATGAGGATGGCTCAAGAAGTTGTGTGCTGCCAGCACCACCACTGAAATGCAGAAGACCCAAATCCTCATGTGTACTGACCGGAAGGAATTCCTTTTGGAAAAGAGATGATGAGCAGGAAAGCTCTGAGTGATATGGCAGGAGAGAAAGTTCATTATCACCCAGCACTACCAATAATGTGGCCCTCATGAAGCAAACCTGTTTAGCTAAGAACAAAAGTAGATGAGTAGGACGTAAGTAGAAAGGCTCAAATTAATCAAGTTTGACTGTCAGTGAAATTACTTCTTACAATTCTCTTCACAACTGGCTGTTCACTTAGCCCCTTCCCAATTAGAAGATTAAGATTAAATATTATACTATAAATGTGACCGTGAAGAAAAAAATGCATGCATATGATATGCCGGAGCCTATGAAGTCCCCAAAAACAAAGTGGGATGGAGATTTGCATGCTGCTTTTGTAGGAAAACACCCAAACTGTCTGCAAACCTTACAGAAAGGAAAAAAACTCTACCCATTAGAGCCTCAGATGTTGATCCATAATACAGGCATAGAAAGCTCTTCTCTGTTACACCTAGAAAACCAGCTTGAAATGTGTTCAATCCAGAGTCGCTAGTTTTAATCTTGCATCTTATTAACAGTGGTGAAAACAGTTCTGCCCACCCTTAAGGGCCGTTAGGGTGGGGAGCCACTATCTGTAGCTGCTGCAGCAGGCTGGGTCATGCCAGGCGGTATTCTGCAAATTTAATTCAGAGCACCAGTTTATGACAAAGGTCTGGTGCAAATTTATTCTGAAGCACCAACCCTTCCCTGAATTAATCCATTATGTAGATCACATCTGAAAAACATACAATATGAAATCTCTCAGAAATTCAGAGATCTTCTTTTTAAAAATTAGGTTTAGGTTAGTTAGTTATGCTGGTAAGTTAAGTACTCCCGTTAAAGACTTGAATAAATGATTCATGTAATTAACAGTATATGCAAATGCACATACTAGCTTCTACAGAATGAAAGAAGAGAGGGAAAATGGGTATATACTAATATTAATTAATTAGCCAAGCAATGTTAATTAGGTGACTACATAATTAGATTTGGGACAATGAGGTTTCATTTGCTGTATTTGTTAATATTTGCTTCCTTCAGACCCAAGTCTGTGTTAAGTAGATGATCTCAGTTTACTTGCTGTATGTTCTTCCAGGAACCTGGTAAGAAATGTTGTCAGATTTTCCAGTGTAACAGAAAAGGATATTATCTGAGATACTTATGCAAATACCATAATAAAATTTTCCTTGACCTATTGGCTTTTTCTAGAAATGTTTCCCTAGAGGACTGCAGGGTAGCTGAAAGAACGTAGGGAGTGCCTGAATAATTAATTATGTGTTTGATATAAAAGCATGAGGATGATTGCTTTCAATTATTATAGTAATATAAGGTTTTTTCAATTATATTCTGAGACTACAAAGACTTTCCAAAGCATGAACAATAATAATCAAATGAAGTTGGTGATTACTCCTTAACTGTTATATGCCCCTGTTCACATGAATTTATTTTTATTAGATAACTGCATAAAGATGTTCAGAAATGTCAACAAGCGAGTGATTCAGATTGTTGAAATTAGTTTGCGTTATTAAGCTGATAACCTTTGTCTGTCTTGTTTTCATTCTGTCTTTATCTCTGTACTTCATCAGTTGCTTTTCCCTTCTCTTTTGCATTTCGCCATTTTTCTTTGGTGCCTAAATCTAACTCTAGAGAATAATAGGTGCTTACATCCGAAGCTGATAGTAGTATTGCTGTAACGATCTTTAAAAGACAAGGAAAGACAGTAAAGAATGTAACAATTAGTCCACTTAGCTCCTCGTGAGGACGGCATCTCTTTCCTGTTCTCATTTTGTCACCTATTCATCTCTACCTATATTAAGCTTTTTCATGCTGTTGTCATTTCCTGGACAGCTGGCAGCAACCATTTTCCTGGCATGCCTATTTTCTCAGTTGGGTTTTACTCCAAAATGAACGCATTTCTACTCTTTGCAGAGCTTTACTTCCGCTGTATTTTCTTGCTCCTGTCTGGGAGCCAGGAAGCATATTACTATTTCATGACTCAGGGAACAAATGACTCTATTTCAGCATTCTTCCTCAAAAGTCATTTAACTTTTTAAACTGTCTCTTCTTTCTGTCGCTTGGAAAAGTAAAAAATTCTCATCGTGTTTGATAAGCATTTAAGTGAAATTCTCCGAACCAGCCCAGGGTGTTTATTGCACAGGAGCATCCAGGAAGGAGAGCAGGGAGGAGTCACTTGCATTTGTCTATGGTCACTTCTTTCATGGGTTCTCCTTACTTGAGCAAAGCATTGCTGGCAGAAAGAGAAAGACTGGATGTATTGCCAGTATTTAGAGTGCAGGCCCTGGAGGTTTGATAACCTGGTAGGGAGGGTCAAGAATTTTGGTCTTCTACCATTCAGTGAAGTGTTTCAGCTATACACGTGGGTCTTACTTGTCTTAGGTAATATATAGTATATAAAAAACAATGCAGGCTGTTTCTTAAAGTTTTTTCTTAAAATAGAAACAGAACAACATTTTTAAAAAGTAGAAAAGTGCATTAATGATCCATAAGATGAAAATATTATCAAGTTTTGAGAATAAATGTTTTCTCAGTTTGTAATTTGGCTGGTGACGAGCTGACTGACAAAAAACAGGAATGATGAAGCAGTATAACTCTTCAGAGTTACAGGAGCTGTACCAGTTAGCATCTGTTATCAGTGGGTGCCCCCTTCTGTCACACTGAGACACCCTGGTTTTGACCTTGTCTTCTGTCCATACTACATATATGTTAATTCTCACTTTACCTCTATTATGAAAAAAGCCAACTTAAGAGCAGATATGAGGTAGAGGACAATCTGCCCCCTAGATATAGCATCTCCTGATTGTAGGTACAGGATAGCAGCAAACCACCTACCTCTCCAGCTCTCATCTTTCAGGGATCTCCACAATACTTGCTTGCCTTATGGGTGATACACACTAACGCCTCTGCTGAGCTCCAAAGCAGCTGTCTCATTTTCGTGCCTAACTGTACAAAATGACACATTCGCAGAGGGAAGTGACTTGTTTGTCCAGAAGAGAATGGGACCCTTGTCAATACATGCCGGGACCATTCTTTCAGACAGCTTTGCAGCTGGAGAATTGCCCGGCAGCAGTATGATGAAAAAGACTGACGCTGGCTCAGTCAATTAAACCGGCAAACGGCACTTAATCTTAAACCAGCATGCATTCAAATAAGCTGAGCTTCTGCATGTAGCTCAGCATAGTTAACTTCTCTTTTGCAGAGCTGCACAAGACTTTTGGGTAGCAGTCTGTCAGGGCGCTGAGGGCTCTAACGGGCATTTCAGTCCCTTCCCAATCTTCCCTCGGGCCTCCCCTCTCCTCCTGCCCATGTCTCCTGGAGCCCCATTTCAGCTCAGCCTTAATTCCCTTACAGAGCTGTGCTGTAGGTGTTCCTGTCCCTGGTCCTACCTCCCAGATGGACCTCAGACCTATCCTGTAGACAGCCTGCTTCCTGGATGGGATGTGCTCCTTGGTTCATATGGCTCTGTCTCGCTGACAGATTTTGGACTCACATTGCTGCCTTCTCTTCAGTTCTGTTTCTGGCCTGGTCTTCTTTTGCTCCTGACAGGACTGCCTGGATGGACCCTGGACCTGGTTCATTGCTTGCCATGTCAGGGGCTGCCAGTGCACCACTTTGTGACCAGCAGCTGGTCCTACCTTCAGAAAAAAGAAAAGACAGGCTTTGGGATGTGCTTGCACGGAAGAAGCTCTGTTTCTCTGATCCAGGATTTGAAGGAGAAAGTGAACTCTTTGATCAGCTTCTTTAAAGGATCACTCAGTTGTCTGCCCAGCTGATATGGATCCACTCCAAGTATGTGATGTGGGCAAACTCATAGTGCAGATTTGACCTTACTACTGACTACCGAAGGTGCAGTTGACAATGCAACCCTATGTACTGTGCTGATGATTTTTTTTAAATCTATTCCTTTGTCAGCAGGTTGGCCATACTAGACATTATCTGGGCGGAGGTTAAAGGAAGCAAAAGAACAGCCCCTCTTTGACTTCAAAATGTAGAGAGCTGAAATCCCAACTTCAGCCTTTCTGAGTTTGGATCATTTTCCTGGTGTGTTAGTCCAAGGAGTTAAAGGATAGTCCACTGTTTATGGTCAAGTGTTGGCAGTCTCACTGACAGCAACTACGTGAAAAAACAGAAAAGCAACATGGCTGTGCAGACAAAGAGAAATGGAAATTTCGGTGTCATATGCTGTAGTGCATGGGGAGGGTGATGACTTGCGAGCAAGCTATGTGGAGCTAGATTGTGCTACTTTGTTGGATACTGAAGGATTGCGGGCTAGTTCCTACCAAAGTGCACTATGAATGTGACCTGTCTCTCACTGAAGGTCCTCGCACTTCCACAAAACAGTCAAAAGCCTTTCTTCTGTGTGGGACCCATAACCTACAGGGAGCCGCTACCCAGGAGCGTGCTACCACATGAGACTTTTCCTCCTCCTTAGTTAACTTGCTGCAGAAGTACTTACCTTGAAGTGTATGGATTTCTATACAATTGTCAAAAGTATGCATAGTCTTTTGATAGAGAAAGGTTGTTTTTGTTCAATCACAGTTATATAATGAAATGCTTGATTTTATACACCTGTATAAAAATAAGAAAGCCTTAAGTTTCAGGCAGTTCAATGTTTGCACGTATAGTAGTTAATTACCTAGGTACTCATCTATAATTATACATGTAAGATGAAAGAAAAATTACCCAAGCCTCTGACATGTCTGTGGCTTGATTTGTACTTCGCATGTAAAGTAGACATATCCACCAAATTTCATATTGTAAAATATTTGTGTTACAAGGATGTATTTAATTTCTAATGAAGGATTAAAAAATTCCTGTGTTGAAATAATGCATGAATGTAACAGAAAGATTCATTCTAGCCCTGGGAGATTTTGATCTCTAAATACTTGAATGTAGTATAACACATATTATAGTATCATGACTCTTAGGATAATTTCCAAATACATCTTTTCTATGTTCTGTTTCATGGAAAATACACTGTTTGGCTAGTCAAAACACATGCGTTGGTGAGGCAGTCATCATGCATTTAGATTCAAGCAGCCACATACAGTGCTCTCTCTTGCTCTGCGGGTGTTAGGGAGATGTGCTTATTGTGGCAAGAAAGGCAGCAGGACGAAAGTCATAAATCAGTAGGAAATTGTCATTAGTGTCTGTAACAATTTGTATTTATTAGCATTGGACAATATATTCAGAAGAAAGGATCTACCGTATAAATTCTACAAACTGTGTTCCTTGTAATTGTTCTAGTTTGCTTTAACAAAGTCCTGGAAAGTTTTTGGCTTGCAACAAATAGAGACTGTGACAGAACTTCTGTTTTATTAAGTCACTTGGCATTTGCTATCAATGAATTTCACATTACCTGTATAGCTCACATTTTTCTCACATAAAATTGCAAAACCTTCAAGACAGATTTTGTACAGTTTAAATGCTGCCTGCCAACTCTTCGCTACTGTGCAACAGAGGGTAGGAGATGCTTAAAACCAGGGAAAAAAAATGAGTGGGAGCATGACTCGTTTAAGAAATGAAAATATTTTGGGGAATCTGGCCTTTTAATTTTAACCACATTTTGGTTTTTTTTTATCCTGTAAAATTCTAGGGAAATAAGTATACAAAGCCTAAAAAGGGATATTTTTGTTTGCTAAGGAGAAAATTGACTGGGGAACTCACCTTTCAATAGATGAAAAAGATACTAAGAATGATAATGACAAAGGTTTATGACTTTATCATAGGAGGTATCACAAAGAGTCACACAAAATCGTCTCTACAGTTTGAGGTAAGATGAGATACTGTGACTTGATTTTATAATATTTTTTTCTATTTTTTTCTTTTGAATGGATTACCAAATTCAGATTAGAATGGATAGCTGGAGTGCACTAAGTAGTGGAAACCATTTCTAACTATTGTAAAACATTAGACTAGGACTGATTACATTTTAGCAACCATTTTTGTAGTTAACTTTGATTCAAACATGAAACAGACTCATGTCTTCTGTAACTGATTTAAATTAGCACTCAAGTGGGCTTCTAATATTTAAATTTCCAATTAAATAAACAGAATCTATCACTAAAATACATTAATCTTAATATTATCCCAAACAGACTGGCTTTAGAAGTGAAAAATTGCTTAGCTTACTGTAGTCCTGTAGCAATTAATAGGTTTGATAATAATAACTTTGTAAGTAAAGTCATGCTACCAGAAGACAAAAAATCCACACCACATAATTTTTAACATCCTTACAATAGTATTTACTATTTTTTTTCATATCATACCAAGAAACAATACAGCACAGTGAACAGAAATCAAAAGTGTTTAAAAATAGACATGATCTTTTAAATATACGGAGATCAGACTCTGATCCCGTTATTCAGCAAAACCTCATTCATGTTTCACAGCAGCCCAAAATTTCAAAGCAGTTATTTTGAAAGGTGAAATATGCCAAATCCAAATGAAATTAAGCTCCGTAGAGAGTGTTTTAAAGAGGGGTTCAGAAGGTTTAAAAATGATCGCTCTTTCATAAATAAATGTACTTGTTTTCCCTAGTTGTAGTGCAGGAGACCTAGAAGATAAGAATCTGATACCTCAACAAAATCTCAGTCTGGGGATGTTTCAAAGAGATAGCTCTCTGAATCTGAAGGCTATGAATATGCAATTATTTTCATGTCCCTGGAATATTTCCAAGCCCCTTGATTAGAGAAAAGATCTGCACTTTGACTAACTGTAACCATATGCAGTATAGATGTGTGTATCTTAGCTAGTCACCCTTAGGTCCTCTTTACAATCAGTGCGGAGAAACAGGCACTTTTAGGTCACTGTTCTTCTTATCTTAGAGCCAACTACTAAAACGGGAGGGATGTGTATGTCGTTACCATCAAAAGTTAGGAGACATGAAGAATACTGAAGATGACAACTCTTATTTTTAAAAATCTTGTTTAATCATATTCCCCAAAGCTACCCATGAGTAGAGAAATGTAAGGGCTACCCAGGAGTAAGCTTTCGTTTTGTACTCGGAATATATTAATGGGAATAAAAAGGCTTTTGTGACACCTAATTTGCTCTGCAAAAGCTGCTTATTTTAGAACACAGAAAAAGACAAATTGTTTTTGCCAAGTCATTCTGATCTGACCCAAATACATCCAACTGGTGCCACTGAGCAATATTTTTCTGTTCAACTTTATTGATATTTAATTTACTTGGCTGGAACAGAAGCTAGGTACTGGTTCAAAGGCAAACATACTTGGCTGTAATAGAGCGTGTGGGCCACTTGATGGAGCCATTAGAAGTAAGGTAGGTAGCCTGCCTCTTGCAGTCTCTCTGCGAGCGTTCCATTAAAATGTGAGCTTGTGTGGTAGCATCTAAAACACACATATAAAATGTAGCAATGCCCTTAAAAAAGGAGATGCAAAGCTCCCATTTGCCTCTTCTACAAATTCAGTTCCAGCCTATACCAGCCCCACTGGACCTTGTTATAGTGAAGTGACTGGCCATGCCTAATTGTCAAGCACACAGACATTTTCCAAACTTCCCCCCAAACCAAAAAACACTCATGCAAGTATTCACCAGTGGATAATAATAATAATATTAAGAATGGACATTGCTGGATGAAGCACCCTCTTGTAGTTTGCATGATTTTGCATATATATTGTTTCTAACATGTTTGACAAAATCACGACAGCAATATGCAGCTTACTTACACAAGGGCATTTTTTAATTTGATGGAATGGATATGGACTGAACCAAAACATATGGAATAAGAGATACATCTTATAAAAAGCAGGTATCTTAAAACATTGCAAATCATATTTAAAACATCTATTCAGACAATATATTTTAAACCAAAAACACTTTGAGTAATATTTATTACAGTATTTTTCTGCATTTGAAAATATTCAGTTGGAGGCAGGCCAGTTATAATTTCTTTTTGATTTCATGGTTTGGGTTTGGGGTTTAATTTGGATTTAAATAGTCATATTACACTGAGACACAATAGTGAATTACATGAGCTGATGAACTCTCTGACTTCTGTGTTACCAAAGAAATATTTTAAGGACTGCCATTTTTGCTTTAGAGTGTAGATGTTCGTATTGAAAAACAAGTGCTGATCCCTAATGTTGGCTCATTCTGTAATAATTATCTCTCAGCACTGCAGTATATTTTATAATCATCATAAAATCTTTATAATCATCAACTCAACATATTAATACATACAATGTAATTGTTTCATAATTCATTGCTGTCATTTGACAATTTGTGCTGAAAGCAAAGATTCAGCTATTGAGGGAACATAGGCAAAATATAAGCAAAAGCATGGTGAAAATATTGCCTAAATGATAATATTCCATACTGTAAAACCTCCTTTTTCTGAAAGGTTTCCTTATGCCTCACAGTCAAGAGAAACATAATAAAATTAAGTGTATGTATGTATAAAAGAATACATTAAGGGAAAGAACTCTGTAAATACAGAAATCTCAGTGAAATGAACTGAAAGGACCAGTGCCATTATTGTCATGTTTTATCTTCTTTTCCAACCCTCCATCTGTTTTTCGTTGTTGTTTTTTCCTCACAATTCGTAATCCTGCCCACAAGCATAGTATTATTGGAGATTATTAGACAAATACACCGTCTACTGAGTTCTTTGCAAAAGTTCTTGCTTTAACCTGATTTGTAAGTGCATATTTGCTTGAGAGGCAGCCGTGTATTCTTAACAAGGAATATCCTGTGACATTTCATGCATCCAAGATAGGGGTTTACAGCTATGATTTATACTGTATTTAAAAAGCATGCAAACAAATCCCTTAAAAAGTGTTTCATCGCAATTTGGTTTAATAGCATCAGTATTTCTAATTATTCCATGGCTACAAAATCAAAATGATGCATGGTAATACTAAGCAGTTAAAGCAATTAAGTAAATATGTGATAGAATTGCTTAGACTGGAGGATGAACTTTAATAAAGTTTAACATCATAATGAGGTAGTTTAATTTTTAACCTCACAAAAATTCTGAACCCTCCCCTTAAGTCAAGAACATACAAGAAGTAACACAGCAGTAACCATGCAAGTTGCTTAAAAATATTCCATGCTATCACTATGGCATTAATTTCTGTGTTTCTTATGTTTAAAAAAATCTTTTTAGATTATTTTTCTTTTCATTTCCTGATTTTAGGATCCTTTCTTGCCATTGCTTGAGATTAAGAAAACATTTAATTTCCGTAGTTTCTTTTTCATATGAAAAACACCTACGCTTTCCTTTATGTTGATAGAATCAAAATTAGCAGAAAACTGTTTTAGCTTTGCTGTCTTTGAGTTCCTTCCACGTGCAAAACAGTCACCCAAGAAATCCTGATGTGAGATCTGTTTTAAATCTGAAGAGAACTGTGCAGAAGGTACCTTCAATCCCACGTGCTATGAGCAAAGGACACCGATAGCACAAAGGATTTTCAGTATTCTCGGCACAGCAATAAAACCATTTGGGCTAAATAAACAGATGTAGAAAATTGTTTACATTACAATCAAAGTTTTATTTGTATCGGATGACTCACAAGATGTGGTGTGCTTGTTTGCATGGTAACAACATGAACTTCCAGCTCAAGAGCTCTTCAAAGCTCTTTCACAGAAGTATTGGGGTCTATGTGGAAGCTCATTAGAGCTCCAGCAATATCCCTAAACTTGTGCAGTGAAGCCTGGTTTTGGATAAAGGATAATAAATATTTTTAATAACAAAAGTTTACCCTCCTTATATGTTTTCAGAAAGATTTGTTCAATGCTTAGATAGCAGAGGGTATTGTTGAGGTAAAGAGATGTTTTCCTATCACTAGTATATTTTATAGGACACAAAAAAAATCCCTTTTGCTGACACTGATCAGGAAATTATCCCTCTCAAACAGATTTTTCTGGGAAATTATGAACAATTTCAGAATTCCTCATAATGGGCATGCTGGTTGGTTGTAAGCTACCTATTTTAAAAAGCCACTTTGTCCTTCAAAGAATTTAACTTTTCACCTCAATTTGTTGAAGCTGCTTTTGCTGAGCATCCTCCTTTTTGCTGAGACCACTCTACATTGTCTTTCATCTGCCATCCTGTCAACGGCTCCCACTTTTACTGTTGCTTCTACCTACTCTGAAACCTCTGTTTTCCTGATCTTCAGACTACAGCACACATGATACAGTACACATTTGCTTTTCTCAGGTGCAAGAGCAAAAGAACTTTATATATTTATCCCAATATTGCTATTCACTGCATTTTCTTCCAAAGTTCAGTTCTGAATATTGTTCCAGAAAGGATTGGTGGTTCCAGTCTGTATAGCTTATCCTCTATTTGATGCCTTGCTGTCCCCTAGACTGTGTGAAGCAACAATTTCTTTAACACGGTAATTAGTGCAAAAGAAGACGTCTAATTTCTCTAACCCTTCAGTGTAATTTCTGGGTTCGGGCAGAGCAGCTATTTCCCTCTCCTGGCTTATTACTTTCAAAATCAAATACCTGAAGAACACCAGAAAACTGTTCTCGAGGATCATAGTGATTTTCCTTTAAGTAAAAATCCTGATTAAGGTTAGATTGCATAGAACACATGCTTATTTGGAGACATAGCAAGGTAAGATAAGTAGCAAATAAAAGATTCCTTCTTAAAACTGGGTTCCTTTGCTGGTGGCAAACCTTAATGCATGTTTTGGTGGAATCCGGAAAGACCTCTTAGGTGTGTAGTTGCTTTCCCCCTGACAAAACAACAGACCGGTGCAGCTTACTGCTTTATTCAGTGTTCAAGGAATTTATTCAAGACATCACATGTTCAATAGTCAGTATTCAAGACAATGAATAGTTGTCTCTTTTCAATCTGATATAGTTCACCACTGTTCAATAGAGCTTCAGAGTAAATAAATGCCAACCCTTAATTTCTGGTGGGAAATAAAGGGACTTAAAAGGGAACTGAAAGCAGAGACCTGGGAGAAGAGCTGGGTTTCAAACTAAATAAAGGTAGACCAGTGAGCAACTCCAGTGAGAAAAAGTGTATTTGTCACTTCTTATTAGATTGACTTCCACTGAAGTATACAGTTCTGTCATGCTGTAGCATGATGGACATGTTAGCATTCTTGTCCGGTGTCTTTTTAAAAAGTAATGAGTTCTCAGTCTTTTTCGTTTTGTGCTTTATACTGCACAAATAGAGGTTTATGACAGCTTGGCAAACACGTAAATGGTCTGGTCGTTTGCCTGGACATGTGGCATGATGGATTTAAGATGATGTCCCAGCTGAATGAGACATTGGGACAAATAAACTTAAATTGTGCATTATTAATTGCAATTGGCATTAGTGTTTTGCAACACTACATTTGAACTAAAAGAAAATACCTGGGAAATGTACAGAAAGGTCTATTTCTTTCTGGTTTCTGGGGATATTTCCTCTTGCTTTGCCAGCTACATTGAAACTTCTAGCATACTCTGCTAAAAATAGATGCTCAGAATTTGTATGTAAGTACCTAGAATTATCGATCACTGCTTTTATTTATTTCTCCCAAAGTAGTGTATGCCTAAAATGGCAATTTAGTGATTCTTCTAAGCAAAGCAATCAAATGTTCTTTCTCTATTCCATCACTTTCTTTCATTTTCCTTGCAGCAAAATTGGTATCATTATTTTATTAAAATCCAAAAGACAAAACTGGTATTGACTGTAGTGAGGCAATATGACAGGAAACATTGGACTTAAGGGTAGTTTAAAATATATGCATATCATAAAAGTGGGCATAAAGAACTATAACTTTAATGAAAACTGATTTTAAAAAATGCATTACAAGAGTAACTCTTAAGGAAGGTACTAGTTAAAAAAAGGACTGTGCTATGAAGACAACTTTCTCTTTAATATTCATCTGACCCTCTCAAAATATGATCGTTTACTGTAATGAATTACATTTTCAGATATTTTTCTGTAAACTTCTGACATAAGGCAAAGTGTGTGATGTGCAATTTTAATTTCTCTATGATTTTACATAGGCAATCTGTACAGCTAACTTTAAGAATTCATACTCATTAATTTAATTTTTTATTGGAAGGGGACTGATTAATTAGAGAACCAATACCTGACACTCCAATATCAATGAAATGAAATGCCATCCTTTGGTATAACTAAATGGCAGGTTTCAGAATACAGGACAGGTGATCCCCAGTATAATTGGATGCTGCTGCTTCTCTTGTTTCAAAATATTAACACATTCTTCAGGATATGAAGGACCTTCCTTCTATTTGTGTCTCTCTATGCAGTAGTTTGGAAAGAAAGTTAGTGTGCACCTGTTAGTTTCGAAGTCTCCCCAATTTTTTACTATCTGGGAAATCTACCTGCTCAGCTTCTGGTCACTATTACAGATTTGTAATAATGAAAATTTTCAGACTACTGAACTCCTGTTTAGACATTCATGGTGGCTGAGTAGGACTGAACCAAGTAGCATCAGTCAATAGTTAATAAATGGATTCTACTGATTGCCTCTTCACAAGGCAGAATTATGGATTAAAATGATAGAACAAACAAAACATTCTCATTTGAAGTCAGTAGGAAGAAATGAAAGGACTGGACACATTAGCAATGAAAGAAAAAGATGTGTGATAAATGAAGAACAAAGAACTAAAAAGGTAAGAGATTTTAACATGAGAGGGAAAGGTAGGGTTTTTTTGACAATTAAGATCAGAGATGTACGTGGAAGCCCAATCAACAGAAAGAAGAAATCACTCCAAAGGAAAGGAAATCTCATCAGAAAGTTTAGTTTGAACTCCTTTTCTTTCTTAGGAATTATCTTTTATGCTCTGTGTAGAGCCTCTCCATCTCAGTACGCTTAGAATTGCTGGGAAGGACCTGGCCTTATGCCTCTGGCAAGATTTAGTGAGGCAACGCTTAAAAACTTTTGGGCTTTTGGGGGCATCACTGGGGGGGTATGGTATTCAAGCAAGCAGGTGGAGACTGAGGAGTTCAGGCTGGGGACTGATAGATGAATATAATGACTCCAGCTTTTAAGACAGGGCATATGAAGGAGAGGTTTCACATTTCAGATACATTTGCGTACTCCAAAGCAAAGTCAGGGTATGGATCTGCTCAGTGAACAAAAACTCAAGACGTTTGGGGAATTCAGCAGGTGCAGTTCCTTATAGCAATCTGTGCAACGGCCATGAAGGAGCAAAGAACAAAACCCATCATATGGGGAAAAAACTTGGTGATGTAATACAGGAGGGAGCCAAAACGTTAAGCATATGCATTGAGAATATAGTAAAAGCAAGATGCAAAAACCTATATTATGAAACCCAGAATATTTTCACTTTGCTACACAAAACAATGCAGAGGTGCAAAACTTAAATGCAGAAAGAATTTGAAACAGTACAGAGCATCAAATTAGGGCAATTACAGACCTCAGATATGTATGCAACCTTCTGAACAAATAAGGGTGAAAAACAGTGTTAAAATGGCAAGAAAAAAGCTTTAAAGCTTTTGACAGAATCTTGAGAGAAGAGAAAATTAAGAAGAGGGAAGTTGTGTTCTGAAGAACAGAAATAATAATGCAGATTTTGAGGGGGTAGTTTTTCTTCTGTTTCAGATATTTCATAATAATGTCTATAGACATTGTAGGGGAATGTGAAAAAAGATGCTTCAGATTATTTTATAGGAAATGTAAAATGCCAGCTTGGTTCATGTCGCATGTGGCGTTTACGTACTCTGAATTACGATGGGCTATTGCCAGTGCTGAGCTGCTAGCCCTACGTAATGAGCAAGGACAGACCTTTAAACGGTCTCTGGCTGCTTGGGCATCACAATGTGGTGTTTTCATTAACGACATATTCATGTCTATATACCACATGTTTATGTACCTGCTTTGCAACACACACCCCCTCGCCCCACTGAAATGGTATCCGAAAAGTAAAATATTTTTTTAAGAAACTGATTTTCCTATTTGCCACTGAAAATGATTAAACAATTTAAGTAAAAAGAAGCAAACACAGGTATTCAAGAGGATTAGGAAACAGAAGAAACCAAGAAAATAAGCCTCCCAAGACTGTAACTACTGCAAGGCATTACTGATAAATCTCTGAACACACCAGTTTGGCATTTTTGCTGACATTTTATATAGGTCTCAAGAAAAAAATAACAGTAGTCATTTTTTAGATACACTAAGGTAAAATTAAAGAGGGCTGTCAAAGACCTGAAGCCCTAAGTCTAACTACTTACACTAATTATATGTATTCATACACATTTTTAAAGACAATGGGCATAGGAATTTTATTTTATATATATTAAGGAGACATGTTATTTAATGAGTCCTGTGAATACTGATTATACACGTGTGTTATGCTCCTGTAACAGCTGAAGAAAGCCAGTGCTATGACAGCTGAAAGTTTGAACTTCATGTAGAGTGAACAGTGAAAATGTTTGCAGACTTATACTAGTGAGGATCACCTATATCTGGGAAGTTTTGTTTCTGACAGCAAAGTGAAAATGAAGGGTAAAACTCCGTTCTTCAAACTTCATATCAAAGAAATAAATTTGAAGGGGAGGGGAGGGGAGGGGAGGGAAGGGAAGGGAAGGGAAGGCAAGGCAAGGCAAGGCAAGGCAAGGCAAGGCAAGGCAAGGCAAGGCAAGGGGTTCACACAACAGTTGTGCTTTCACAAATTGACTGCTACTTGTAAATAAAACGTTAGCTGTGTAGTAATAAATTCCTTTATTTTTTCCTCCTGGCTTTAAAAAATAAGAAAATGAAAAGGCCAGAAAGGTCAATATAGAAAGAGTTCTCAATACAAGAGGGTCATTCAAAAGATCTAAACCAAAAACTATAAAGGACTGGAAATATTAAGAAATGAAGTTAAGCCACTGTGAAATAAAGGAGAGGGAAGCAAAGGCAGAGAATGACAGGAAGATTGCACCAGAGGTTAAGATAAATGATAAGAAATGTTTCAAGTAAATAGAGAACAAAAGGTCAGCAAAGGAGACGACAGGAACTCTAACAGATAAGGATAATTTATTGACACAAGGGTAGACAATGCTGGGAAGAAATAGATGAATCCTCATTGCGGTGTTCACTGAGGAGGCCAGGGTGCAGAAGCTGGCAGAGATAACAGGCACGCTTCCACTTGTCTCCTGCCGGGAAAGAAGAAATGCGAACAGAAATCAGGATCCCTTCAGAACAGGTGACCAAATTACAGCTGCCACCTCCCTGGCCACTATCTCTCCAGCGTTTGCGTAAGGGTGTTCTTTGTATCTCCTGCCATGAGACAAACTCTCCAATGTTTTTCTTATCACTCTGTTGGTACAAGGCAGCTCTAGCACACACTAAGAATTTGCCACAGAGGCTCAAATCCGTTTCATTTGTAGCTGCAGCTGCTTTGCCCATCTGCATGTGTCTTAGTTCTGTGTTACAGTATAGTGACTACTTCCACAAACTACAATCTGTCTTCATAGTAGCCATAGTCTGCCTTCGATGAATCTGGCAGACCATGTTAAAAGACACTGTTTGAAGAAATATGCCACACAGAAAAAACATTAAAAACGGCCAAAGATTACAGACTAGATGAGGTCTATACTATTATTTAGAGGGAAGATTGAAGAATAACCCCTGAAGCCAATGGCGATTATATCAATTATACTTCAATATACATGTAAGGAGCTGTTTATGACAGATTTCAATTTAGAGAGATGTAAAGAAAATGTCTACATTTCTTTGTTTCTTTTAGTACCAGGAGATCAGAATTTTGAATATTTGCAAAACTCTCATAGCAACCTTCTTCAAACCACAGAAATGCTACTGAAATAGGTGGGATATAACTGTAGTAAATGATATCTCTTTCTTACTAAGGATTCCTGTGCATATGGTACTCTATTGTTAGAAAAGATGACAACCTAGTTGTTTGTAACATCAGACAAACTAATTACCAGGTCAATAAAACACTGAGCATAATCTCAAAATTCTGATATAAATAAGTGTGGTAGATTTATTTCAAGACCAAAAATCAGACAGAAAATAGTTTATTTTAAATACAGCACATTCAGTCACTTGCATTTTTTTCTGGTAAACATGAGATCACATTTCCCCCCTGTATTTTTAATAAGGGAAATTTTACTATAATATTTGAGCTAAATTAAAAAAAAAAAAAAAACCAAAAAAAACCCCAAAACAAACAGAAATCAGAATCTAAATAGTATACATAATTCAGATTTTTAAAAGTATTTATCTAATTTTTCTTTTGGTTTAACAATTCTGATAAGTCAAATAATTCTTGAAACTGAAAAGCTATAAATTATTATATATATTAGTCCTAGGTTAACACTAGGAATTTAAATAAATAATAAAATATTAAATAATAAAAAAACAGCTCTAGTCCAAAGCATGGAGGATACATAGGTATTTCAAAGTTATTGGCATACTTAATTCAACTATTTCAAAGTTATTGGCATACTTAATTTTTCAGTGGATATGTACACATTTCTTTTCCCTTTTTTCTCTTCAGGTTGCCTATTAGATCTCAGAACTATTTCATTTGACTTCTAGGTAAATTTTATCTTCACTGCAAAGTATCTCTTGAGCTTTGTGTTGTCTTCTGAACTTTTCTCTTGTCTATTGTACAGGATTAACTGAAACCCTGTTATAGTAACACAGAAACTGAAATGTAATACTGATACAACTAACAAAAGCTAAGGTATGCTAAACCCCCCAATTTTTCTAAACTTTATATTCAATTATAAAACATTTTTGAAAAAGCAGATGCAGGCTAATCAACATGGTGCAATACTTTTTTGGTTATTTTCTAGATCCCATTTAGATACCTTCAGAAATAGTGAACCTCGCAGTTGTCTTCAGAGTGATTAAGGATTCTGGAAGCTCTGTCTATAGCTTGGCATTTGCAGAGTGTCTTATAAATGGAAAACAGTACATGGATAAGTATCAGTTATCATGGATTTAGCCTTCCAAAGGTAGCTCTTTGTGTCTTCACAGTGATGACGTTTCTAGATTTAGGACACTGCAAAATGTTATTTCCGTGTTAACTTGAGTGCTCAGTGTTTTGGAGGGCAAAAAGTCTCAGAGGTGTTCCTTTCAAAAGTTAAAATAAAAAACTGCAAAGAGATTCAGGAAAAAGAATAATTCTGTGTAAATACTTTCCAATTTCTACTTAATACATTACTTGTGGGCACCATGGAAAAAGTGACTGCTGGACGTGACTTCATATTAAAAGCCTGCCTTCCATAGGGCTGCTGGTTGTCTTCTGTGTTGGGGTTAATCCTGCTGCCCTTATGCTGTGGGGGATGACAGAAGAGATTGCAGCTCAGCAGATGGAGGGGTTTAGTGGGTTCTGTACTGAATGCCAGCCAAAACCAGACAAGCTCTTACAAAAATGCGTACTTCAACCCAGGATGGTACCACCATCTCTCATCTCTTTAAGACACGTGAAATAATGTGGGGTTTTTTCCTCTCCTGTACTGGATCTCAACTGAAGTGCCTGCCCTGGTTTTAGGCATCCTATTGCAGCAAAGTTGTGGACTAATAAAAACTCTCAGTAGAGAGAAGCAGGATTAATCCGATTTTTAACACAAAGGAAAAATATGCACTGGGGCTTTTCAGTCTTGAGATGTGAAATCTGTGGCAAGATGCAGAGCCACAGTGAGAGGGAGCAGAAGAGCAGTTTTAAACACTGGGCTTAGAGCTAAGCCATGGAAGAGCTATGGTACCTGTAAAGGACTCACAAAGGAGCCAAGGTCTCAGCACCAATGCGTGGTACTGTGCATGCTTGGAAATCGGTGGAGTGTGGAGGACACGGGAGTTAGAGACAGGATGGATACTGCTGAGGACAGCGAAGGTGGGAGCAAGGGCTTCACTGGGGCAACCAGTGAACCACAGGCAAAATCTCTCTCATGTTAACATCCTGCAAAGTTTGTAGAAACTTTTTACATGTTGAAAAGCAATAAGTTGTTCTCCAAATCCACAAGCGGTAAGATACAAAAACGGGTTAAAATTGCTAAAAAAGGTGTATTCTGACTCAACATAAACAAATAGCATTATTTATGTGTAGAATAGCAGATGTCCAGCTAGACAGTAACAAATGTTTTCTAAGCAATAGAATGTACTGCTTGGTAGGGATCATGGAATTTAATTCCAAGAACATTTTTTTTTTTTAAGAATAATTCAGAGAAAACTCTGGTTTGAATAACGTTGAATTAGTAATTGATGTTGCTTTGGGAGAGGGAGATAGATTTAATGGCTTATTTTGATTAGAGTAGGTATTCTATTTTATATACCCTGGGAATCATTCTGTTGCTACAATGTAAGTGGGGAGAATTGATCCACCATTTTTTCAAAGTATTCTTCATTAAACATATCATTGTATGTTCAAGAAATGACAAGCTTTTTATGAACTACTTAGACATACTTTTTGTGTTTTCCTTACTTTCATAATGTTCAAATTTTTAAATTGGGATAGGTAGTGCCATGTATAGCAAACCACGTATGGAAAGTATTTTTAAAAAGTGTTCAAATTCTTTCCAGTGGTAAACACTATCAACTCTTGTTGTTGAGTGGGAGCAGTGATGATGTAATATCAATCCATAATGCAACAATCATCCAGAAAAATACTGCCTGATTACTCATCCTGCACATTTTAAAGCAGGAAATTTATACATGTATGTCTACACAAGAATTATCACTCATAATTTTTAATACTGCTTTTCTAATAGTGTACTTACATGTACACTTAACTTCTGAGCCAAATGGTAACATACTGTTTGCATGTGATTTCATAGCCCATCCTTTAATTAGCATGTTTAATTTGAAAGCACAACCACCAGAGTCACGTACATGAATCAACTGTATGGTCAGATGTAACGTTATTGTTGCAGTTTTTCATTAGGCATACACAGTCCACGTACTTCTGATGTAAATTTGAGGTACCACTGCACAGATTGCACATCAGCTTCTGTTAATAGTCTACCCAAATTTTAACCACAGAAAATCCATATTTGTGTTTAACTAAGAGAGAAAAAGACCTGGGTGCTACAGAACTGGTTTGGCTAAGCTGAGTCTGAGAAGGAGATCAGAAGGTGGCTGTGGTTAAAAGATCTGCTGTTATCCAGTTTCTCCCATCCACTTACTGTGAATAGGCACTCTGCCTCTATCGGGATGTAGGTAATGACCTCAGTGCACTTGGGTGCTTGAATCTCCCTTCCAGCTGTACCTTTGCACATCAGGAAGTTGCCTGGCTCAAGTTCTGGGGTCATAAGTTAAGATTCTTAATTAAAAGAAAAAAAGGAGTTATAAAAAATAATAATAAAAAAAGAAATGTACCAAAAATAAAACAAGATGAGTCAGAAGTCTGGAATTGGAAAAGAATAGAAGACAACATAGGAAATAAAGTTTCTGACTTGGAGGTGGCAATTCAGGCATGAATTTTCTACCCAGTTGTAGACCTTGAAGTATCAGGTTTCACACATCATTTAGCAATTATCTTGATATTATGCAGTAATGATATTATAACTCTTACTCTGTTCTTTCCATCCAAAGATTGCAAGCACTGCCTGTGTATGAGCAAACAAATGTTCAGCCATGCTAGCATTTATGAAAACGATTATAATCATATTTCATGAATAGGTAAATGGAAAAAAATTAAACTACTTCTTAGGATTATCCATTACGTTTGTGGCAGAATTGCAAAGGGAATCTGATTTTTTTTCATTTTTAGCCTTACACAATATTTTCTGGTAAAAGTTTTGGCATACTGAGTGAAAAATGTTGTCATCATATGAATGGATAGGAATGTCAAAGGAACAGGTTGTTTATGTCACTAATACATAGGGGTAAATTATTACAGAAGATGCACAGCTTTACGCACTTACAGCCTCACCTTTCTTGATTTTTTTGCTTTACCCCATCATCTCTTCTCAAATGTGTTTGTAGACCTAAAGGACCAATTCAAATAAACAGTGAAAAGGTGAATTTGTATGATGAAAACTCCTGTTTTCTGTGTTGCTGTGCTCTGACAGATATTTATCCTTAAAAAAATAAAAATAAATATGCAAACTAATAAAAAAATCATCCCAGTTTGAGTAAATCACATAAAGAGGAAATGCAGTCTCTTTGACATAATCTCAGATGCCAATATTCATAAATGGAAAAATCCAAGGGTAGAATTTTTACTCAACACATGTTTCTCTCCAGAAAATTAAAAGCTTTATCTGTTAATGGGCCTTCTGTGTTACCCAGGCAAACTTTATGAGTTTCAATGGGGCTTTAATTGCTGCTGCCATCAAGCTGTAACACCGCAACATTTGCAAGTGTGTGTCCAGAAGGTGAGGACAAACCGAGCTGATAAGATGATCCTGTGTGTGCATGGCAAAGGAGTTGTCCATTTCTTTACCGTAGCAAGTTTGATCCTACGGGCAAAGCTGTCTGTAGTTATCAATGCACTCGTTTTCATATGTATTTAGAAGGCACTAGCTTTTGTAACAGTTACTTCTGTATTACTGCCAATAAGAACTTACTTAAGTGGATATTTGACTTCTAGCATGCCAATAAATGGCAAGCATCGCAGGAGAAACAAAATATTCTGGCTGAAATGCGATTGCTCCTCCAGCCACCTTTCTTTACTTGAGCGCAGTCTTTATGAAAGCTTTTCCCCAAAACCATCAGTGTACTCTTCCCACATAAGTGTTAAAAGACAGCAAATAAGCGCTGGTACATACTCTGCCAGATGTGTCTGAACCCTGTGTTTGCAGTATGTGTATGGCACTATTTTAACATTAGCTGCACAAGAAACATAGTAGATTTCCTACTCTGCTATCAAAAGTGACAGGACGAGGGGCAATGGGCACAAGTTGGAACATAGGAAGTTCCGTTCCAACACACGGAAAAACTTCTTTACAGTTCGGGTGACAGAGCAGTGGCACAGGCTGCCCAGGGAGGTTGTGGAGTCCCCTTCTCTGGAGATTTTCCAAACCCGCCTGGATGCAGTCCTGAGTAATGTGCTCTAGGCAATCCTGCTTTAGCAGGGGAGTTGGACTAGATGATCTCTGGAGGTCCCTTCCAACTCTGAAGATTCTGTGATTCTGTAATTCTGTGAAAATAAGTAGAATGGAAATACCAAGTTGATTTTTCAGAGGAGTAACGTAGAATCTGCTTGATGGGGGGCCTGTTTTTGAAGTAGAACCACTATGCTCAATTACATTTTTACTTTCAAAATTAAATTCAGGTATGAAGTTTACATTGGGGTAGATATTTAACTTTTAGTCAGAAAACCCTGAAACTGGTGGATTTCCCATGGATTTCTGTCTCATGCTGGTTTGACTTCATGTCATGTTCCTTTCATGAGACATTTATAAATCACATTTTTATGCCAGGCATGTAATCATGTTTGAAGGGTCATGTTTTAGCCTTTCTTTTAGAAAGAGCATTAATAAACTCTTCTACCTTCTTCCCTGTTTCCTGAAGCACATAGTGTCTTACTTTTGAGTTTGTTATTTTTGTATCAATTAGCATAGAAATCAAGTCAACAGACTCAAAAGTTACTAGGGAGAAGGGAGGGTTTGCAGATGGACATGCCTGCAAGCAGAATGACTACAAATGTCTTATTTCTGTAGCTAGTTGGTCTGAAAGTTGCTTAAATTTCAAAGGCAAACTAGAATTAGCCTACTCATATTTGTTGTAGAGAAATGTATTTGGGAGAAATGATGATTTTTTTTTTCTGTACTACACACTTCTGCCAGGACATAACTACTATTGACAGTAGTGTAGAAGCAGATCTAAGGATATGCTGAGTTAGATGTTAAATCAATATTGGATAGAACAATGCAGGAGTCAGAAGCAGGTATTTGCTGCAACAGAGATCCTCAGAATTACATAAGGTTTTAAATCCCTATGAAATTGATGGGAATTTTTGAAGATTGTACATACTGCTTGAATTAGGACCTGAATCCCTGTGTTTCTCTTCCTATCCAGTCATACATTCACTATGCTAAGTTCAGGACAGTTTATTAACAGTAACCACACATTTGAGTATTTGCATATATAGATCTTATTCTCAATTTTTTTCCCCTAAAGTTACAATCAATGCTTTCTTTTGTAATGACTTTTTGTCAGATCTCATGAGTCGCCATCATTCAGACCTCTGCCACAAAGTGATGGATGCAGCTGGTCAGTCTCCATTACCTGGCAACTCATGGGCTGAATGCAATAAAAAAGGACAGCTTTCTCACGCATTTCTGCAGGATTTACGTCTCCTCTGTATTACACTTCCTGAAACACTTGATTTTTATTTTAAGACTGTTTACAGGCTAAGGGCACAGAAATAATCTATTTCTGCAGCTGATGTCTTCATGTTACATTGGTAAATAAATTGCTCAATATTTAAATTGCCAAACTACACTTTTTTGTGGACATAGTCAATACACCATTGTTACTTATGCAGAACAGGATTTACTTGGGTCTATGTTATATCTGGCTATGTGGTCTATCTTTAGATGCATATACCTATCAGATGTGCAATATATAATAAAGTGAAAGGAACCTCTAAATTAGACACCTTTGAGTATCCCAAAGGAATCAAAAATCTAGGATTGGGTGCCTAAGGTCCTTCTGCAATGCCTGAAGAGAGTTGCATGCCTGAGAAGACATTAATGAGCTGCTGAGTGAGGACACTCCTAGGAACAAGGCAAAGGCAAAACATTAAACCCAGGGTATTTCTGAAATTCCATCTTCTCTGGAAATGAGATAATGGAGGCAAGGCTGCAGATAGATTTCTCTCTGCCCTGGGGCTTGAAACCTGAAGGTACAAAGCTGGAACTATTAATTTAGAGAACAAAATGGAGTTGCTTCTTTTTTTTTAAATGCAGTTATTGATGTTTACAGCTTTTGAACAGCAAATGGGAGACTTAGATTTAATATATCCTCAGACCTAGATTTAATATATCCTCAGCCTTATAAGTATTCCAAGTTGTATCTTCTGGCACTAAATGCTCTGCAAGGCTTGGGCTGTTGCCAGTGTTCCTAACAAAGTATTTTAACCAGGAAGCACAGAATAAGAAGTTTAGTAGGCTAAGAAGAGGGGAAGTAAAGAGAACCTAAATATCAAGCTGTAATGAGTGATCTTGCCTATGTGCCAATGGAATAGGGAGTCTTGGGGATCAGAGCCTGGGATTCCCAAGATCCAACTCAGGATTAGTGGAGTATCAGCTTCACCTGACAGGGTGGAAAGTGCCACTCCACTTAGCTCAACAACTAAGGAACTCTCATGTGAGTAGAAGTTTTGATTTGAGTGCCTAAATCAAAGAGAATATTGTGGCCAATCTAGCCACATAGAGAGCCAGAAAATTGTAGATGATACCTATTAGTTTAGATAACTCTTGACTGTAAGAATTCTGTGCTTGTTCTTTTCTGGTTGTCTTGGTGCATTTTTTTTGTGTCTGGCCTTCAATCTATTCGAGTATCTGGCTGTCAGGTATTACAAAGTAGGGACAAGATATAACCTTATTTGGGGATCCTGTCATTTGTCCTAATTTTCAACATTAAAACCTAATATTGGCTGTTGGTTGAATCTTTGAGTGAAACTGTCAAAGCAGATGTGATTGATTTCTGCTCTGTATTTCACATCCTTTTTCTTAGCCATATCTACATGTGGGTGTTTTCACTTATGAACCAAGACGTTCTACAATTTGAAGAATCATAGAATCATTTAGGTTGGAAGAGACCTTTAAGATTATTGAGTCCAACTGTTAACCTAGCACTGTCAATTCCACAACTAAACCATGTCCCTGACCACCACATCTACACGTCTTTTAAAAATCTCCAAGGATGGTGACTCCAGCACTTCCCTGGGCAGCCTGTTCCAATGTTTAATAACCCTTTTGGTGAAGAAATTTTACCTCATATCTATCCTAAACATCTCCTGGCACAACTTGAGGCCGTTTCCTGTTGTCCTATCGCTTGTCACTGGGGAAAAAAAAAACAACCCCCACCTCGCTACAACCTCCTTTCAGGTAGCTGTAGAGAGTGATAAGGTCTCCCCTCAGCCTCCTTTTCTCCAGACTAAAAAAAACCAGTTCCCTCAGCTGCTACTCATAAGACTTGTTCTCTAGACCCCTCACCAGCTTCGTTGCCCTTCTCTGGACATGCTCCAGCACCTCAGTGTCTTTCTTGCAGTGAGGGGCCAAAAACTGAAGACAGTACTCAAAGTGGGGCCTCACCAGTACTGAGTACAGGGGGATGATCACTTCCGTAGTCCTCCTCACCATGCTGTTTCTAATACAAGCCAGGATGCTATTTGCCTTCTTGGCCACCTGGGCACACTGCTGGCTCACATTCAGCTGGCTGTTGACCAACTCTCCCAGGTCCTGCACTGCCGGCCAGCTTTCCAGCCACTCTTCCCCAAGCCTGAAGTGCTGCATTAGTTTTATTGTGACACAAGTGCAAGACCCGGCATTTGGCTTTGTGGAACCTCAACACTCCCGCCCAACTTGGTATCATTTCTAAACTTAACTGAGGGTGCACTCGATCCCCTTGTCCAGGCCGTTGATAAAGATATTAAACAGAATTGGCCCCAATACTGAGCCCTGGGGAACATTACTTGTAACTGGCTGCCGACAGGACTTAATTCTATTCACCACAACTCTTTGGGCCCAGCCATCCAGCCAGTTTTTTACCCAGAGAAACGTATGCCCATCCAAGCCACAAGCAGCCAGTTTCTCCAGGAGAATGCTGTGGGAAAAGGTGTCAAAGGCTTTACTAAAGTCCAGGTAAACAACATCCGCAGTCTTTCCCTCATCCACTAAGTGGGTCACCTTGTCATAGAATGAGATCAGGTTAGTCAAGCAGGACCTGCCTTTCATGAACCCATGCTGACTGGGCCTGATCACCTGGTTGTCTTGTACATGTCATGTGATGGCACTCAAGATGATCTGGTCCATAACCTTCCCTGGCACTAAGGTCAGACTGACAGGCCTGTAATTCTCCAGATCCTCCTTCCAGTCCTTGTTGTAGATGGGCATCATATTTGCTAACTTCCAGTTAATTGGGACCTCCCCGGTTAGCCAGGACTGCTGATAAATGATGGGAAGTGTCTTGGTGAACACTTCGCCAGCTCCCTCAGTACACTTGGGTGGATCCCATCTGGCCCCATGAATGTATCATTGTGCTGTAATTACTCCATGGTGCTAGGAGATAGTTTAACTTTTCAGCTGATGTTTATACCATTCTTTTTGGTATCCTGAAGTTGCATTTTCTTTATTTTAGCCTTCAGCATAGAATAACTAAATACCACATTGCACATTGCAGCCCTCCAATTAGTTTGTCAATTACTCTGTTCGATTTTTCTCTTTATGGCCGTTTTTTTCAGTACATATTCAGTAAATTTATAAAATGGACTTAGATAATTTGTGTTCTCTTAACTGCTCATGCTTTTCAGGAATGATTTGGTAAGTGAACCAATGACTCTGACCAAGTGAACTTAAATGACTCTGTATGCTTTCTTTTGAAAAGCAGGGGAAAATCCTGAAATGGCCTGGACTCATATCAATTAGAGCGGGAACAATTTGAAACTTAGAAGACTTTATTTTCAAATTTGCTTAGGTATCAAAAGATGTAGAGGGATACCATGTTGGCAACTAAGATTTCACTGTGACTTAGACAATTAAGTTGGTTAGATATTATTATATACCTGTTTTTATTCACAGGCGTGTAAACAGCCTGTAGCTTTTGCCATTATATGGACATGTGAAGAGGTTACCGTGAAGTCAGTGTGGGTATGGGTAGCATCATCTGTTGCACAGGTCCTGTCTGTATGTGTGCATTTTCACCCTGAGACATGCAAAGTGTCTTAAAGACCTTTTATGCTGAAGGTTGTAAGGAAAGCTTTAACCCAGGTTAGTTTTGACGGTGGACTTTGTCACCCCAGAGATTGCGTAAGTGGTCCCTCTCAGTGGAATACAGGAAACTCGTTGCTAAGAGGTCCAAGACCTATTCAGCTCGATAGTTGAAACAGTCCATTAGTGACATTTGAGAGAGACAGTTTGATGGCCTCTCGCCATCCTTACTTCTGTTCAGGATTTGCTACCACATAGTGCATTGTAAGAGAGGACTTACATAAGTCTTTTAAGATCAGACAGACCTGGGGTATTGAAATGTAACATGCTGAGAGGAAATGATGAAATCTGTACACCTCATGCAGCATCAAACAATACGTGATGTTCTGAAAGTGCAGCTGGATATATCTAATGTGATGTGACAGCAAATATGGAGAAAGAGTGATAGGAAAATCACCAAAACCACCCAAAATATATCTGCCTCTGGAAATACGTGGAAGATCTCAGGTAATGCTTTCTGGAACCAGAAGTTCCAGAAAAAAATATGAGGCAGATGAAAACTCCCAGAGCAATGATGTAAAACATGGAAGCAGAGACAGTTAGTAGACTCTGTTATCCAAACTAACCACAGAATAATAAACATGAATGGAAGATTAAGCTGTGTGGCAAAACCCGTTCCTGTGTCCAGTGATAGATCATACAGCCGAATGAGTCTGTATTTGTGACGCTTTTTCTTTCCACAGAATTAGCGTGTTTTATTACTCTTCAGCGGAAGCCAAAATAGGTATCATCTTAAACAAAGCTATAGTATAATTAAATTAGAATAAAAGGGTTATTTTATCAACATGATGTTTTGTCATGAAAGAAAGCAGTCTTGAATCACAGGTGGCATGCTCCCAACTACATCGAACCAAGAGATCTTGACAGCAGAACAATGTTGTTTATGAAAACACAAAACCAAGGGAGGTGTGATTAATTATGCCTGTTCTTGGAAGATGTCAGAATTGATTAGCAGATAAATGGCTGAATGATTCACCTCCTGCAGGTCAAAGTGATTGCACAAAGCTGAAATTAACATACTTAATACAGGGGTTGCCTCAGCAGTTATCCCACTGCAGAAGAAAGCATGGGAAGGTGATATCAACTACTAGCAACCCCCTAGCCTGCTGTGTGCTAGCCCTTGATTTCACAGGATATCAGAGTTCAAGGAACATTATACCACTCATTCTTCATGCAAAAAGATACAGATATATTTTGAATGTCAAGAATAAATGTATTTTTGGTGACTCCTTTTGCATCTTTGTTATTCTTTCTAACCTGAGTGTTTTTCAAAAAGTTAAAAAATGAAATCTTGCTTAAGTTAAAAAGACAATGTGGAAAAAGCTATTGAAATTAAAGAAGTGATAGGATATTTGGGAAGTTTAGCTGCATATAGATGAGTGTATCTGGAGACTACTTGTTCTAGTGTACAATAAATAGTGTATGGTATATGTACAGGGAATAATAAATGAGTGCATTGAATACTAAGAGTTTTGGAAAAGCCTTGGAGATAAAGGAAGATATACAAAGCTTATAGCAAGATCAAACACTGTATGAATCTTTCAAAAAAAACCCTCGCTCAGGCAATTTCTTTAAATGTTATATCATAACTTCTAACTTATGTCATCAGCCATGGTATAAAAAGCATAATTGGAAAAATACTGTAGTTATTTCTAGTTAGTTCTACTCACTTTTTTCCCCACCTACAGAAATGAATGTGAGAATTATTCTATTTCCCTGGTATTCCCTGCCCTACTCACAACTAATACATTTCAACCCTCCCCCCTGTCCATGACTCCTCACCTCCTGAGGAAGCTGTGAAAAAATGCATCTTCGTAAAATGCTGAGATACTTTGGTGCTGAACAGCTTAAGAAAACACAGGATGGCAGGTAACAATTCTATATTGAGTTCAGTGTTGAATATATAAAATATAAGATCACGTATTTTGCTGTGAAGATTTAGAGACATGACAAATAGGCTCTCACTGAGATCAGATTAGCCTGTTGCTATCCACTGAAAGACTCTTAGAGCTGCAGGCCTGCTTTGGGCACTAGCTGGGACTATGTTTGAATGAGGAACAGGAGAAAAAAGGGAATATATTAACAATGTGCAGGAAAACAGAACTCTAATATTTCCAAATTTTGAATTAGTTGCATTAACAGCTTAGCAGTGCTCTTGGATTGCAAGAAGAGAGCATTTGCATACACACACACACGCTGCAAAACCTTGGCTGAAATCGAGAAAAGTATGGCACTGCCATTAACCTCTGTGTGAAATTTAGGAGCTTGGATCTCAGAACAATTTAGTACTGTGTTTTTGAAATAGAATAGAAAATTAGGAAGCAAAAAAAAAAAAAAAAGTAATGAAAAGGAAATAAAACCAAAACATTTAAAAGAGTATAATTTCAAATGAGGCAAAATATGTGTACAGTTTATTCCTGACTGTAGACCAGATGAAATCTTCCTTATAGAATGTTGTAACATCATTATGAACTGCAGTGGTATTAGTTGTTTTTCTCATAGACAAACAAGGATTCTTCTGTTGCATGAAAATAATCCCAGGGCACAACATTCCTGTGTCCTGACATTTTCTAGAGGACAGCTTTATATTTTACCATTTATCACTGAAGCAATAACAAGGCTATCTAACTGCTTTAATTTGCTCTGGTGAAGAAGATTTAAAGCTAGTAAAAATACATGTTGCATCTCTCTTTACTGTGCTTTAGGATTCCTGTACTTTGTAGTGCTGTGATTTTCTGGGAGGCGCATAAGAACATCAACAGGACCATACTTGGTGACCCTATGAATGCATATAACCAAATAACCTTCTGCATTAAAAAGCGATGGTGTGAGCCGTTCTGCCTGATTTTCCTTCCTCATCAGGACAGTGGGGTAGATGTTTGCACCGCATTACTCTGCAGACATCCAGCACATTCAGAGCTGTCAGACACAGAAGCAATAGAAATGTCAGCTGATAACTAAACATCAAGCCTATAATTTTCAATTCTCTTAAAAGAAAAGATTGGTAGAGATTTTAGGTGAACAGAGAACATTTAGGGACACGACAGTAAAGGCACAGTCAGCAGCTCAACCAGCTCAATAAGGAGCTCAGAAGCAGCATTTCAAGGGGCTTTTTATTCTTCATTTGTTTTCACTTGGAGGAAATGCTTTTTTTTGGTCTGTTTTTCTTATTTATTTGGCACATATAGTTCTCCTCTCCCATCCTCACAGCTTTGCACGTCTTCCTTTACAACTTACTTTTCCCCTTCAATGAACATGTATCAGGACAACACTGAAATCCAGAAAGTTTGCTGAAGGGATAAATCCCAGCAGAACCCTGCACTGTAAGTTCAAAGGCTTCTTCTCAGGTGCCAATCAGGCACTGTTTCTAAACACTTAAAATTAAATTAAAAAAATACAGTCTTGAAGAAACAAAACCAAAATACAGTAGATGTTATTTACACATTATTTTATCTTGCTGCATATACTGTTACTTCCAGTCAGGTCTGCTGAGGTACTTACTGCAGTACGCTTGCTGCAGTAAGTGTTTCTGATTTGTGAGCACTGATTGCCGTACAGGCCAGGTAGCACTCAGAGCTAATTCTACCAGCACGTGCCCATTCACAAAAGGGTCTCATGACTCCCTTTTTTATGACACCTTGCTACAGGACATGGAATCCAGTATAGACTTTTTCTGTTACTTTCCCCTCTCAATCTAAGTAACCTGCAGCCATCATTTGGAAATCAAGGTTTTTTCTTACTGTTAATAACTAAAGTGCACCAAAAAAGTATTTTCATTTCCACTTTAGCAGCAGTGCCATCCGTAGGGACTCTCGTTTATCACTTAACGTCAAAGTTGCAGTCAGGCTTTCCCACCACTTCTATGGGAAGACAAGTTGTTCTTCATGGAAAGAATCTGGAAGAAACTTTTTCAGATTGACATTGGAGATATAGATTGTTTTTTTCTGTGGCTAATATTACCTAATTCTGGGCTGTATCCCTTTGTTTCTGAGAACTGCAGCCAGAAATCTTGGATAGTGACTTTGCAGTATAGCTAAAAGTAGTGAGAAAAAAACCAAACACCTGCTTCCCTATTTTATCATTTCATTCTATTTATCTGACTCACTTAAGCCAACTTTGAATGAAACATATATATATATACGCACACAAACATATAAGCCGTGCCCAACAATATGAATTACTCTTTCTACAATTTCTTTCCAGATATGACACCTGCAATGAAGTACTATGGAGTCCTACTCAGCACTGAATTACTCATTTCCAAAATTCTTGCTTTTGGAGATGTTTCCAGAATAAGCAGTTCAGATCAGTAAGGAACACGGGAACCTAAATTCCAAATAATATCTTTTCTTTACTAGTGAGATAACAGGTAGCTAAACAAGTTTTTCTTTGGAAAGGTTTTAAGATGAACATTTAAAGTTACAATCATCAGTTACAGCTTCCATACAGAAACTAAAACACAAAGATAACCAGGACAAGATGTTTTTGTTTGTTTGTTTGTTTGTTTGTTAGCTTTCCCTTGCTCTTTTGTTAATGCTACTTCCTGGAAATTGCTTTTTAGGATGAAAAATTACATTATTTGGTAAGATAATTGCAGGCTTTATAAATATAGATTCTCTGCAGAGTACAGACCTGTTGACTGCAGTTATACCTTGTTTAGTTTTTAAATAAAAGTTAAGAAAGTACAGTGCTTGCTTGAGAAATTATCTTAAACACAGGGTCTTTGCTTTGTCAGTCTCCTGCAGTGAACACTGCAGAAAAACAGCAGGTTACAGAACGCAGACAAATGCAGAAATCAAATGCATTTTGTACTATTTTGCCCTCGTCCTATTAAGAGCAAACAGCAGGGCAAAAGAACAGTGTAGGTGGCATTATACCAGATGCTTTTGTCTCCCACTGGAAGACTGCAACTTTACAATGTATCTCCTATAATTTTAATAAAAGATTATTTTTTTTTTCTGTCCAGAAATAAAACCATTTTAGTGCTCCAAACCAATATTTTAACTTCCTTAGTAATACCACAGTTTTCCAGAATATGAATGGAACGAAAACCTAATTCTACCTTTCAGAATCATTAATGAACTTAGTCATTCCATCAAGTCAACAGGGATCCTCTGAGTCCAGGTATTATGCTCAGCTCAGGGCTGGGACTAACAAGCATTGTACACGAACCCCTTTCTGCTGTGAGCTGGTTAGCTAAAACACCACTAATAATGGGCTTTCTCTGTAAATCCAGAAGGTGGTAACTGGGAGGTTAAACCTGTTCTGAGCACTGTGGCTCTGTTTCTGCAGTCAAATTACACCGTAACGCTCGTTGCAACGTATTGTCAAAAGAGGTAAGTTCAAAAGATAAATATGGCCAAATTTATTAGTGCATTGCACTGTTTTTCCACACTGCATTTTTGAAACTCCTACAACAGGTGATAACGGATGGAGGCTGGGAGCCAGCAGGACTAAGGGGACAAAGATTAGGAAGACAATCGGGGACATGAAGACTGCTGGAAGTTCCAGCTTCAAAAAAAATGCCCTTAGATCCATACATCTCTGAGAGTGTTTCACTGTTACATTGCACATGAGTGGCATATATAGCTCTACTGGAATAGCGACTTCTGTCCCCTCTGAGCTCCAGATGCAGAAGTCTGCAATCAGTGGGGTGAAAGGCCATCTGCTTTGGGGGCATCCGGCCAGAAGGGGAAAGGACACAGTGGTCTTGCACCTCCTCCCGACACGTTCTGATGGCCGCCTGTGCAGACGATGAACGGAGAAAGGCAGTTTGGTGTCCTGCTAAGAAATGGCTTAAAACCACTGAAAGCATTTTGATCTGTCAAAAGCTCGACACATCTCTGCCGCATCTTGTGTCTCAATTTCAGCTGACAGCACTGTGCACCGAGTCTTTGCATAGCTGGAGCAGGTCTGTCGTTTGGAAATTGGCTTGTAATTTAAAACTTAGAGGGCAGAGAGGCATCACACAAGGCACAGGGTGAGCAGAGGGAGTGAGCACAATGCTCCCACTGGCAATGTAATTACCAAAATTTCAGTGACATTTGAAATGGTGGTTTTAGGCACCATCTTGTCACATTTAAGGTCTTCAGTCACAGGTATGTGTACCCAAAGAAGCAAGAAAAGCCATTGGATCAGTCTCATTAAATTAAAAACAAACAAACAAACAAAAGAGTAAAGAAAGTTGAAACCCCTTCCAGCAGAGTTATCTAACATCATCACTGGAGATAAGCAATAATTAGGAGCAATAGAAAACTGGCAGATTAATGTGACAGCACACTGGAAAGAAAGGAGGTGATTCAGTCAGATCACTGGCTCAATGATTAGTGGTTCAAGTCCTTTATCAGTTTAAATTAATGTGTAAACTTCTGCTGTGTTTGGCATCAGAAAGAAATTTCATGGCAATTTATTTAGTAGCAAGAAGAAGCTGGGCCATCTCTGGCCCTTTGCAGTAACCCACACAGCAACCACAAAGCAAGTTTGTTCCATGATAGTGTCCAGAACGCGACGCCAGCACAATAATAGCAGAATAATTCAAAAGCTATCCGGTTTTGGGTCTCTAGTCTGACTCACCCTTGAAAATGTTTAAACCTGATCACCACGTTATAGAGCTCCCCTATTAATATAACTGTTATTTGTGCTTGATCTCTAAATGACTTCACTGACAGCTATGGCAAATATAAAGGTTGGCTATAAGATTTGAAAATGCATCCTTTGTTTCATACATCACCTTTATAGAGAAAAATATGACTCATTCCATTTTCCTTCTAGTTCTTCCAGAGGAGAGGGCCATGTCACTACAGTTCTCAGCCAAAAAGGTTCTCCAGGAGTGACTTAGCTGAATTTGTATCAGGCAGCAAATCCTGTCTGGAAACCTACAGTCCCCTCTGCTCATGATATTTTATAAGAGTGGAAAAGGAGTCACAATTAGACGCATATTTCTACTGTTCAAAAGACTGGGGCTTGGCTTGGAAGAAAAGGCCCTGATTCCTACAAAGGTGGAAGTACGCTCTTCACCTACATATTCTCACATTAGAGAAGTCAAGAAATGACAACACTAAAGATTTCATAATCTCACTGCTGCCCATAGCATGTGGTATTATCATACAACCCTTGGTAAGCGTTCTCACACCATTTTTAAAACCACGATAACATCAGATAACACTGTAGACAGACCTATTGATCAATAAGTATTTAACTGGCATGTCTTTACTTAAGCACTGCTCAAAAATGTGAAAGCTGCACTGGTAAATTACCTGCCAAACAGTCAAGTTTGCCAATCTCCAGATTTTATTGTGGGTAAACAGCAAAGCTTGTTGTTGGTGTTGAGAATAGGCCTTGAAACTCAAGCAGTTTCACAAAAATCATCTTTCCTGCTTTCTGAGACCAAAAGGGGAACCAGCTTAGACATTGCTGCACCTACTCTAGAGCTTCCAGTTCTGGGGTCAAGGGCTGTGCAGCCATAGCAAAGGATAAAGTTATGTTTGGACTATATTTTGGAACAGGATTGTTGAGTAGTATCACATAAATATAAAAGTATTTTCTTAAAATTTCTGTCTGCTTTTAGATTTGCCTCATCCCTTTGTACACAGGAATTATCTCATTGGGGAATCACAACTACTTAGGCTGGGGAGCCTAAACTACTGTTATCTATTTTTTTTCCTTCTTGACTCAGCCTCAGTGAGTTTGTTGACCAAACTCACTGTGTGGAGCACCAAAGCAATGGGCCTCAGGCAAAGACAGAGCTTAACCTAGATAGAATGGTAGAATCCTCCACTGGTCCATCATATCTGGGACATCTAAAGCAGAGTCTGATGCTTTTTGGTCTGGCAATGGCTGTTCCACTGCAAAAACTATTTATGACCTAGTTCTAATAAATACTTATACCTGGGAATCAGTTCACTGTGTCAATAAGGACAGCCATGTTTGTACAAGAACTCTGTCTGTTTGCACAAATAACTCCATTGTAAGGGACTCCAGGGTTTGGATCCTTATTTTCCCTGTTACTTTGCATACCTTGCTCTCTTTTTGAAGGCACAGGTATATGTGTTCTTATATCTAAAGCTCCTAATGCATAAACAAAATTGACCTAAGTCAAACGCTCTTTAACTGACACTTCTTTTTAAAAAATATAATCTAGTATTGATCAGCTTTTGATTCATTGTGACAGCAAGAAACAAACCGCCAACTTTGTATGCCATTAACAAAACATCTAGTTTGCATGAACTAATTAAGCAATGTAAATGATTACACAACTAAATACTACTAAGCATGTTCCACGCTGCTTCTCCTTCACATATAAGAGAATTCATGGTCTTTGCCAGTTTTCTTCCCCGGCTGGTTTATATACAGAACATCAGTTTATACCAATTTAAAACAGTCTTAGTTAAAATAGTACAGATTCCATGTATAGGAGGATTTATTTTTGTTTACAATTGTCTTATTCAAATTTGATTCCTAGGCAACCTCAGCTAAACTAAAAGAAGTCCAATTTAAAATGATGTTTTCAAGCTTCACAGATTTAAAGAAATTGTTTGAAATCATAAGTCAAACTGATCACTGTTTTTCCTATAACCAAACACTCATGCTAGATTTTCATGTGCCCTATACCTAGCCTGGATACTTTAGCTTGGTACTTGGCACACTGGCATTTGGTGCTGCCAGTAATTTACAAGTGAATATTCACTTTGTGTGGATGTAAGTGTCCACTTAAAGTGAAGACCCAGCCCTTTCACCATCTGTAATCAGATTCAGAAGTCAAAGTCTGACCTTGCTTACAGCATAGGGAGTTCTGCTAAAATTGGTAGGCAGGGATCCTAAAGCACAATAAAAGTAGTCAAAAATTAAAGGCAGAGCTGCTCTGTCGATTATAGTGAAAGATAGCTGTATATGAGCTAGTTTATGAAGATGAGTCATTTTGGCAGCACAAAGAAGGCTAATTTGTCCTCCTTCTTGGTGGCCTCTATGTAAAACTACTTTATCATGTCTATTTGAAACCGCTGCTGGATCAAATCCTGTATAAATTCATTGAATGACTTGTGTGCATGAAAAATGTTTGCTCAGTTCCATTTGTAACACAAATAGAAAATAATAATATTTGCGGAAACATTTAGGTTGTAAAGAACCTCTTGAGATCATCTTGGCCAACTTCCCTGCTCAAGCAGGATCAGATAGAGCCAACAGCCCAGGAGCTTGTCCAGCCAGGTTTTGAATATCTCCAAGGCTGGTGACTCCACAACCTTTCTGGATGCCTATGCCAGTGTTTGACCATCCTCACAGTAAAAAATAATTTTCTGTAGAGATGGAATTTCTTGTGTTCATTTTCTCTTGTCCTGTCAGTGGGCACCACTGAGAAGAGTCAGGCTCCCTCATCTTTACTCCCTCACATCAGGTATTTACACACCTGGAGAAGATCTCTCCTGAGCCTTCTTTTCTCCAGACTGAAAAGTCCCACCTCTCCAGTTTGTTTAAATGTTTCCTATCCTGGTCCTCCTCCATCAAGGGTAAGTCTTGTTCCAGAACTTCTGTCTGGCCTCAGGAGGCTGGGATCCCTAAGGGCTAGTTTTAATGGTAAAGACTTTTTTTAACTGGGAAGGAATTTTTCTGTCACAACTAGGTTGATCAAGGCAGAAGTATGTGTGGTATCATCCCTCTGTCATCGCCAGGGATCACTTATATGGTTCAGGAACTAGGTGCAGTCTGCTGTAGTTTAACAGGGCATTACTATAAGCTTAGTTCATCAAAGAATAGAAAGAGGAAAGCTCCTACTGGAGCTGCCACTGTCTAACACAGACTACGCTGGAAACAGTTTATTCACCTCTTCAGATTCCCTGCAGAGGGCTGATAATGGTGTCCAGAATAGCCTGGGGACCGGATCTGAAGCTGATAATAGCTACACGTACAAACAATTAAGGAAGGAGTGATGACCAGTGCAGCACAAATTATTAGTGGACAGCTTCCAAATGAAGCAAGTTAATAAAAATATGGTCTAATTAAGTCATGCTCCCTATGTCTTATCTCTGTCTGCATGCCTACCTCAATGGTTCTCATTAGTCATTCAGGTAACCTGTCTGGAAAGCACAAAAGAAAAGAGAGTAGCTTCTTGCTTCCACTGGAAGTGACTAGGTAGGAAAATGGATTAGAGGAAACTCTACTGGGAATGTGTTTTTTTGTGATTTCTGTGGAAAAAAATTAACCCTGACATACTTTGTATTAAAGCTTTTTGGATATAGTACTGCTGAAGATATGCGAGACATAGTACTTTGTGTCCCAGAATATCTGAGGCTACAATTCCTACTACAGTAGTGTTCCAGCCTGTTAAAAACTATAATCACCATCTCAAGAAATGTCTCTGGTAACTTTGCTAACTTGAGCTCCTTCCTGAGTTGTGGACTGGGAGTGTTCATGGAAGCAGTAGTCTCCTGAAGATGCCATGAGAAACCTGCTGAGCTGTTTCTACCACCACTGTCGTTTGAAGAGAAAAAAATTCAGGCAGTGGGTACTGCTTTTATATAGATGAAAATATTGAAATAAGTATAGACTTTTGGTAGGTAGAGCCTTGTCTCACATGTAATTACTGTGAATTACCTAATAGTAAGAATTACTATTGGGTGGGATAAGTTGTGGGATAAGTTTTCAGGTTTTTTACAGTAATAATATAATTTGTCATTGTTCTTTAAATTCATTTCAGCTACGAAAAAAAGTGTTTAATTTTTCAGAACTTTTCTTTCTCAGCCATCCAGAGAAATAAAATCCGTCCTTTCATCTTTTCTCTTGCATTTACTCTTTTTACTTATGGTCTTTATGGCAAAATTTTTAAAATGGACTGCAGGCATAGGTTTACCAAGCAGGAACAGAGAAGCTACCAAAATGGGTGTCTCCATTCAGACAGTGCATGATCTCCTTTCTCCCATCTCCAAAACATCACCCTCCAGGTGGTGCTTAATAGAGAAACATTAAGGGAGCTTTGCTATGCTTTTTGCAAAACACTTAAGTTTTTAACTTACGAACCTTTATTTCTGTTTGTACTACCGCATCCATTGTGGAAATACTGTCAAAATTCCCAGAAGAGAAGGAGGGATATTTTTTCTATTCAGAAGGTATATGTTCTGTGAATAAGGTGGCTGACTGAAGAATTTGTTCTTGTCTTTTTTGTTATCAAAAGATGTGGAGAATATGAAAATATTTTCTATATTTTAATGTGAAGCTCTACATGCCTCTCTTTTAATTAATCAGAAGGGATTATATTTGTTTTGCTATGACACAAGACGAGGAATGTTACAGAAATACTTCAGCACTCAGTATCAATGTATTGGCCACATAATTAAAGAAATAATTTGTCTATGGGATGTGGAGTTTCTGCCAGACCTTTGCCTTTTAAAAAGAATCCTCAGGAGCAACTGTCAAAGAAACTTTTCAGCATAAGATTTGCTTAGAAGAGAAAGATTGAGAGCTAGTGAGTCTAGGAATATCTTAGAGGGAGTTGAAATCTAGGAGAAGAACCACTTCATGGATGGAAACCAAGATGGCCTATAACTTTGTTATATGACTGAGTAAAACTTCTCATGGGTAACATGATTAAACATTATTTATAGCTCCAGGGCTCCCCATGAAATAGTTAAATCTTTTTTTTTTTTTTTTCGAAACAGATTTGAGTGTATCTGATGGAACCAAGAAATGTAACTGTTCAGCTATGACTTCTGCAATTTGCCACAGAGCTATAGGAAAAAAATCTGCACAACCTCCAGGACAATAAATTTATATTTATTGTATACTTATACTTGCTGACAAATTTTAATTTCTGAGGATCTTTAGGACATGACTGTAGGAAACTCTAACCCACATTTGCCCCAAGGATTTGCAGACCTGGGTGAGTTTGTCATGTTTCCTTACGACAGACTTTCTGTATTGTATCATCATTGAATGGCAGGCTTGGAGGCTCTGCTGTTCTGTCTTTTATCCAATAATTAAAAAATCCACTTAATAGTTGTCTCTCTCAACCCAGTTTGAGTTTGTTTAACTTGAACATAGTCAAGTGGCTTTTGCACAAATGTATTAGTACCCCACTGATGCGTATAAAAGGATTGAGAATTATACTTTCAGTTGATTTCTTCCTTGACAAGCATTTTTAAATTACCACTTGGCCTGTTTTTAATCAGCTTTGAATTTCTGTCAGGCTGAGATGCATTCTGTGTTTAATGAAGCAAATTGTTGATTAAAGCCTTTGCTATCATTAAAATTATTTGGCCCTTATTTTCAGTTCTTTCTACCTCTGTTATTAGAGAGTTATGCTGATTTGGAGTGAAGAGGCCAACAGTGATATTGGCTGCAGCCTCACTCTTTATTGCACTGTTTACACAGCCTTTATTACACTAATACAATACACTCTTTATTACACTAGTGCAATTGTTTCTTTCATGGCATTACCAGAAGGGATCCATATGTTCCTTTCATTGTTCTAACTGTCAAAACTTTCAAACTCAAAAGTTAAAAAAAAAAAAAAAAGAAAGAAAAAGAAGAGAGAAGTGTTATGTTGCAATCAATGTCCACAAAATTGTATTTCATTCTCTGTCATTCTTATGCAAAAGATAAAGTGGCTGCAGTTTGATCTACTGTATCTAAATTAAATGCAGGCTAGCTGCTTATTTAATAGTACCACATCATTCTTGCTTTTCGTAAAGGTTATTTCCACCTATTCTACCATTTTGTCTTTGCCCATCAGTTAGATTAGGACCTTAAATGTAACTGGATGTTACCCTAAATTCAACTGGAAGTGACTTTCTGGTGTCCAGTCCAGTTTCTACTGCAGGAAAACGTGAAGCACTATCCATTTTTTAAATTTATCAAAAAACTTCTTCCTATTAAAAGATTAAAAATTGAAAAAACAACCCCCCCAAAACCCCAATCTACTGCTACTTTTGCTATTCTGCTTGCCATTGATGTTTACTAACTTTTTCTTTCAGTAGTTTTAAATATTCTCTGGGTATATGAACAAGTTACACTCCTTCACTTTTTATTCCTTATTCTTCCTTAAACAGTTCTTTTCTCAGTGCAGTGATTATCTCCTGCTGTATACATAGATAGCAGTACTGTCCTACACTTTATTTGACTAGGATAAGGAGGTGTTATTTGCTCTTCACGTGACAGTATCTCCATTCCTTTGCCCTGCGTTCTCTATGTTTGTTCTAGTATGATCTCATATTTTCTGAGCACGGGTGATAGGAATTGTACTCACCATTCCACTTGAGCTTTGTATGGTGACATTAATAGTTCTCTGTCTCCACAGGACCATATCAACTGATACATTCTGGACTTGGTTTTTATCATTACACTATGCCGTTGAATCATAGTTATCCCATGATTACCAAATGCCACAAAATACCATTCTCTTTTCTGATTTCCAAGTGAAAATTCCATTTCAGAGCAGAAATTCTCAGTATTAAGTGCACGAACTTGCATCTTACTCTCTTAAATACCATTTTTAGAATATAGGACCTCAAAGACAGACAGTGTTTTCCTTATTTAGAATCTTCTAATCCTCTGTAATATGGAGGCTATCACTCATCTTTCCCTCATCTCCAGATGTCATCAGAAGACTTTCATTCCTTGTGCCAGGACCATTTAGTGGAATTTGTAAGTGGCCTCAAGCTCTACTCAGGAATTTTGCTGATGAACTCTACCTACTCAGATTGTATACTTAAAGCTACCCATTTTTGTCTCCCCCCAGTCAGCCTTTTCTCCATCTGACAGGATTTTATTAATCCCTACCCTCTTCAGCTGCACTAATAAAATTTCTTACATGACATCCAATCAGATGATTTATAATAATCCAGAGAGATTAGATCAATTGCTTCCCATTTGTCTGAAAAATTATGTAGCTCTTCATGTGAACAATAAATAAAAGTAAGATTTGTTTAAACAAATGTCCAAATAATAACAAAGAATTGCATATTAATGCAACCCTCCAAACCAGAATACATAATTGTTAATTTCTTTTTAAGTCTTTGATGGAAAAAAAAAAGTGGTTCCTCTGCCAGAATCCTTCATTCTTTAATTCGTTGAATACACTGGAGTAGAGTTGAAAGGAAAAAAAAAAAAAAAAAAAGACCATTCCCATTTGTGGCTTATTTTGATGTTTGGAAAAATGTTGTCATTCTGATTTGGATCAAAATCCAGGAATATTTGTATTTGCCAGGACATAGTATGGAGTTTTGGCGCTAGGAACACCCACCTGTCTGTCTGTCCTGCAGCCCCTGGAAGACCAGAGCTCATGGTCGTGGTACCCAGCAGGTGCTTTATTGAGGAACCATAGTGATGAGCTGGCAGGACACCAAGAAAAGTTTCAAAGCTTGTCTGGTGGCAGATTTCCAATGGGATTTCATCACAATTGGACTATTTTAGTGAAAAATTTGCATTCCGAGGAAGTAAAAAGTTCCAAAACAAAAAGATTTTCTCTGAATTTTCTGACCAGCTTTAATGTTAATTATTCTTGCCATGGGAGGATGCAGATAATCTCTGTGCGGGACACAGGGTGTGAAGTATTTACTGTGCTGGGACTTGCTCTGGAACACACTTCTGATATGTCTTGTTAGTGTCCTTGAGGGCACTAAGGACCTTCCTGTCCCTGCCCAGCTTCCATGGGGCTTCATCCCACCCTACCCACAGCCCAGGAGCCCATGTCAGCCCCCTGGCGCCCTCAGTCCTTGCCCCAGTGACACAGGGGCAGGGCTGCTCTCCATCCCCACACAGCCCTGCCCTGCCTGGCCACGGGGCCACAAGACAAAAAATCTCAACTTCTTTTAGTTTAAGGTGATGCTAACTTGCCCGATTAATGCTTTGATGAGATACGCTTTTAACTGGCTTGGCTTTCCGGCTGGGTCATAGCCCCTTTGTTACGGCGGGTATACTAAGATCTCAGAGTTGGCAGCAAGTCTCAGACAGTTAGTAAGGTCCATATTTATCACCGCTCTCATTGTAGGCAAGAAGGAAATGGATTTGGAGAATGAAAGCGCCTTGCCAGCGGCACAAGAAGAATCCTCTAGTTCCTTATAAAATTTAAACTTTTCTCACAAATAGAAGTTTAGAAACACTTCTTAGCCCATAGCATACTCTGGATTGATATGGTTTGACGTAAGTGAATTAATTTGGTTTGGAAGTCTGGTCATAAGGCAAAACTGAGAGCATAAAGTACTTTAACTCCTTTAAGATTTTCTATATCGATAAACCTAAAAACTTGGCTTGGGGTTTAACCATGGCAAAACTATTTCTTATTGTTATCTGGCATGAAGCCATAGTTGGCAAAGAACTAAAAGTATTTACCCCATCTAAATGTCTGGAATGAAGTCTACTTGCAAATTTGAGAAGAGCTTTGAAATCTAATATTCAGTGTTTAGACAAACTTCATACTGATTTCAGCTAAAAATATCAACCTAGGTAGCTTTTTTAAAAGAAATAATATTTTCTTTTCTTCAGTTCACATCAGTTCCCTTAATGTAGGGCCAAAGTTATAAGCTGGAACACTGAACTGAGGAGGAAGACAGAAATTGCAGAGTGCTGGAAAACAGGCCAGGATGTAACGAGACAGACTGTGAGTATTTAAGCTGGCATTGCCTGCAGAAAAGACATAAACTGATGAATAACTAAGTAGGTTAAGTGTAGCTTTCTTCTTTTTCTTATGTTTACAAATCTTTCTAAATGTATTACCTATGTCTATTTGCCTTTAAATTAAGCTGGTGGAGACTCAAAGGTATATCTCTAACACAGAAGGCAATCTGCTTCCATATTTGTGGTAGATCCTTCAGCTGGAGCTCTAGAATATTAATATCCAGCTTGGACCTCCAATGTATTTCTCCATGATACCCCAAAAGTTGTGCTTTCGAGACTGCAGGAATCAGTTTGAGAATCTAAGAAACCAAGATGAAGAACTATAATTTTCTAGATGTTCCATAAAATGTTACAGTTATTTAGGAAACATACATTAATATCAATTACAGCCCAGAATGTAAAGTTTCTAAACTGAAAGTTGCAAGCCAAACAGTATGCAGTGCTTTATCTCAGTTTCGGATCAAATTCACATTTCAGAATACTGATGTTTCCTTGTGCAAATAATATCATATTACAATTCACAGTTACAAAAATATTTTTTTATTCTTCCTAATATACATGATATTTAAAGCTTATGCTCTAAGGCACAAACCAGTCATTAAGTCACAGGAGGTATGAAGAAATATGTCCTAGCAGCAATTTATTCTGTAGTTGTTAATGCTGGAATTTCTGGGTTCTTTCTAAATCATCCAGTGCTAACCACAGGGACATAGGATAACTGAGTAAAAGAGACTAATGGTCTGATCCAACCTGGCAGCTTTTGTGACATTAAGTCACAAACGGAGGTGGGTTTATCCTATAGATAACAATGGCACTTATATGCTTGTTAGTACAGCTTGACCTAGTTTTCCTTTGATTTATGCGGCAGATGACAACTAAAACTAATCTGTGACAACTATTGTTAAAGCACAAGTATTGCAGAGTTCTAGAACAACGTAAGACCAAACACTGTCTTTTCTGCTGTATCCCAATATCTCTGTAAGCCTATATACATGTGTAAATTTTCTTTGTTCTTTGTATCTCTCAAAGTATGGCAACACTAACTGTATTGGGATTTTGTATAGTGTCACAGAATACATACTGACTTTTAATTGCCCTGTCTGCCTTTCTAATAGATTTGTAAAGGGTATACTTAAATAACTACTGTACTGGGAGTTATACTGCATCTTAGAAATTGTGACTTCATATGGACAAAAGTACGCTATTCTTTTTCCAGCTATTCTTTTTCTTATAACTATTATTTTCCTTTTTTTTTTTTTTCTCTCTAGAAAATACCACATTCACCTCCATTTGGTTTTCTTAGTTGTGAAAAAAAAAGTGAATGAAGGCTTATCAATATTACTTCCTAGCAGGACTGTGAGGTCTGAAATTGTATTTCTTGGACCGACCTTACTGTGCTTTTATTCAGTCCTTCTGATCAGTTGGTGTGACCTGCAGAGATGCTATGTCACTCCAGTGACTTGCTGTGTTTGCACTCCTGAAAATAAGGAAGTCAATAATATTAAATAAACTTCTAGTCTTCACCTCCTGTAGATTTCCAGTGCTTCCTGTCTGCATGAAATATGCTTTTCTTAAAATGTAAGCTCTCCTGGCTAGAAACTGTGATGCTTTATGACTTAGAAAGTCCTGGATACATTTATTTGTCTTTAACATAAAATAGCCTGGCAACGTGTTACGTGGCTAACCCTGCAGTGCGTGGGGAGAGGCAACCATTGCCAACTGGGATGCACCAGTCTGGAGCACTGGGCACAGAGTTGCCCAGGCTGGCTAGTAGGGACTGTGGAAGGGGCAACTTGCATTTTGCTTCTCTGTTGACTTCAGTACGCAGATGGGATTGAATGGAGAGATTTACATTATCCTGCTCTCCTTAGCTTGGTCACTAAAGTTCCTCTGAAAAATAAGGAGGGCTAGGGCATGTCTTTGTTTCAGAAAAAGCTACCGGTGAAAAAGATATTTGAGTGGGATGAGGTTACCAGTTTGTGCAGGTGGGAGGCCTGGGTTCAATACCTTCTTTTGCTTAAGGAGATGCATTTCACACTTAACTGAAGTTTCTTTAACCCACCAGCTGTTCTGGGTTGACCTCTTTTTGAACTCCTTTCATTTTGCAAAAAACAATAAAAGATTCATTGCCTCAGAGACGCAGATAAAGGAGGAATGTCTGGATCACAGAGTGGTACCCAGTGAACCAGGGGAGAGGTAAGGACAACAGAACTGCCAAGTCAAAGTAATAAAAGTCAGAACATTAAGGCTCTATCTACATTAGCATTTTGGTTTGGGGCAGCAATGCAATACTGAGACAAATCCCTTGATTGCCCCTAACAGTGGTTTGGTTCACAGGGAGGTTTTGATACACACAAATGAGACTCCTTTCAGAGATAATGACATTAGAAGCTCTGCTTCAGGTGCTCACCAAATGCACTCTAGCCTCTGATGGGAAAATAATGGTCCAAGGCAATGACTGCTTCTCCCAGCAGATTCAAATCACACGTGGTGGGGTACCAGGTCCAGGGAGCTGACGAGCTTGAATTGAAACCCCGAATTACATTTATTATAGATGTAAACTTCTCAGCAATTGCTTTGATCTACTTTTGCTCCTGTTGAGCTAAAGTTTGGATCAGCAGAGAAATAAATTCAGATTATATTGGAACATGAATTAAGAAAAGTTAGCTTTTTTAAATAGATAGGAAGAAAGAATTCAGCCAGCAAAAATGGATGCTGCCTAGAAACCCCTAATATTAGACTCATTTTAAAGCAATATTGCAAAAACATTTGTTGAGATAGAAGTTATTGAACTGAGAGGCAAGGGAAAACAAGAAAAGTTTTAAGTATCATTAGCTCATTTTAATGCAATTTTCTTTAGTTTAGTTGGTTATTGAACTAACAGCCCTGAATACAAAATAACTCATAGCTCTTTCATTGAAGATATATAGGCTACATGTACGCTCTTATGTTCCAGCTATTGAAAGTATTGCTAATAGAGTTTCTGAATGCCTTCTGATCATTCCTTTTGATATGTACAGTGTCATTTGGGGAAACCACAGTAATGTATTTTTAAAATGCCTGAATGGCCACTTGTAAATTGTTTCTGTTGTTAAATGGAGTTTTGTATTCAAATGCAAATGAATTATTTAATGGGATATATTTCAGTAAAATCACTATTTTACTTTCACAATTACTGTTTTACCTTTATAGATACTCTCTTAAGGAAAAAAATACCTGGCAATTTAAAATAACACAGGAAAGTAGATCCTGGACTAAGCCTTATCAATTTTGAAATGGAACTGTTATTCATTTACTTTAAAATTGAAGTCCATCTGCTGATAAAAACAGTAGCATTAAAAGTATTGTACTGCATTTTAGAATACTCTACATCAGATAGTGTAATCTAAAATTGCATCTCTCTAATCATCTGTTTTATCTCCTACTTCTGATATGGTTTCAGCAGTTGATAAGATAAGAAATATATAAAATAGAAATTAGATGCTTAGAAATTCATGACTTCTTGGAAATCTGGATTTTTAGTGTTCATACAATCCAAATATCTGACAGTCTCAGAGATTAGTTGAAACATTTAGTTGATAAAGGCTTTGGAAAACAAGGGTGTGTTCAGCAATACAAGACGGTAATATTTCCAGAATGACAAGCCTTCACAGACGCTTGTAGAGGCTTGGGTTTACAATATTTTCAGGCACAAACAAGGAGTTTAATCAAATAAGGAGAACTACAGCTCCCTATTTGAAAGCAGTGCTTGACTTGGGGATGCCTTGCTCCTACAGTGACATTGAAAATCTAAAGGTAGAGTATTGGGAAGAGGAAGCGACATTCAAAGAGATCAGAAATCCAACTACTGAGCAGGGCACCACCTAAACCTGGCTGATAGAAAACATTGGTAACACCCTGAAATTTTGCCCCAGGGCAGAATATAAGCGCTCGACTCAAGGCAGCAGGCTGGAATCTCTATCCAAGCACAAGGTGCATAAAATTGTATTTTCTCGCACCTATGTACCTTGACCTTTTATCTCCACCCAGTATGGTGGGGAGACATCTTTTATGTGAGGCTGATGGAGCAGTTGCTCAGGCAGCATTAAAACTGCCTGTGGTAACATGCTACAGGTTTGAATCATATAATCATAGCATGATTAGAGTTGGAAGGGACCTTAAAGATCATCTAATTCCAACCCCCCTGCCATGGGCAGGGGCACCTCCCCACAAGGTTGCTCAAAAGCCCCATCCAACCTGGCCTTGAACATTTCCAGAGACGGGACATCTACAGCTTCTCTGGGAAACCTGTTCCAGTGTCTCACCACTCTCAGAGTAAAGGATTTCTTCCTAATGTCTAATCTAAATCCGCCCTTTTCCAGTTTAAAGCTGTTACCCCTCATCCTGTCACTACATGCCCTGAAGGTTAGTGCAGCATGCAGGGAAAGGCACGTGCACTCCTTTGGGCCATGTTAAGGAGCTTAATGGGCTGTTCACAGCAGATCACAAGATGATTGCATGGGTTGAAGCATTTCAGTCACAATGTGTGTGGAAGAATCGTAAGCTAAAACTTGCCACGAAAATGTGCATATCTACATTTACAAGCAGGCTTCCACAATTAGGAAATGTAAGATATCTTGTAATCAACACTGACATTTGGTATTCAGCTATTGGAAAGTGCAAATTGCCAAACTCTGGACCAATTACTTCTGGTAAGGAACAACAAATACAGTCATAGCTCTTTGAGGAATGTAAATTAAATCTTAGGAGAGGAATTGCTACTAGCTAACCATGTCACTAAATAGAAAATGTAATGAATACTTAAATGTTATTTTAGAATTTTTTTCACGTGTGGTCAAATCAGGTCACAGCTGCTAGTAAGTCTCACAGCATCCAGAAATGAAGTGACAAATACTTAGGATCA
>NW_009650084.1:3652532-3670590 GCF_000708025.1 Charadrius vociferus
ATCTAATCTTTCGTGAGCTTAAAGAAGATTGAGATAAACAGGAAAGTTTTCCTTCTGCCACAGCAGCTCAATGGTAAAACAACAAGACTTCTGGCTCTGCGAGAGAGACACAAGATATGTTGGTTAAAGCCATCTTGAAATGTTTGATCTAATTTCAGAAAATCTTAAACATTTAATGAAGAATATCTTACATAGTGCATTTAATAAAATTTTTCTCTTGCCACCAACCTTAGTAACAAATTAAATTTTGTGTCATGGTGACCTTTGAAGGCCACATCTCCCCATGTTAGATAGAGTCCTTTCATTGAGGGAAGCCACTTCTGTTCTGAAGATCTTACACTGTAAGTATACAAGCACAGCTGACAAATAGATAAAACAAAAGGTGGGGAAGGATAAGAAAAGAAGGAGCACGGGAAAATAATACAATACCATTCAACATAAGTCTGTTATAAAGAAATACATTAATATCTTTTATATCTCTGCTCAGGCTAGGACATAATTGGTAAAGACATTTTCAGGAGGCAAGGCTATTGTTCATATTCCAAGACACTGGCCCAATTTCAGAATTCAAAAGTTATCATACTATGTTGGGTTTTTTTTCCTGTATGACTTTCCCTTAATAAGTCTATAGTTGACTTGGAAATAAAATCTTAGCATGTTGTCAAAAGTGGTTAGTTACCTGATTTAGGTTAGCGTTCTGTAACATTTCTCTTAGAAAGAACATGTGGTTCAAATAAGTCACAGATAGACCTAGCAGAAGAATCTGACGTATTGTTAGTTAGGAATTTGCATGACAAGTGGGCCATTGATGAATGACAGGAGGTGTCTCTGTTAAAGGTAATGTAATGATTAGTATGCATCGTGCAAATCTACAAGTTCAATTTTGGAAGCAAAGAGGCCTGGACAATTTTTCTGCATGATTAGCTAAAATTAAACTTGGCATATGAAGCTTTAGTAGGTCATCCATTCTTAGAAGACTCAATGCACTTTAGGTTGTGGTTAGATACTAAAATTTTATAATTCAAATAATTCATTTCTATATATATAAAAAAATATATATTAATTTCCTTTGTATAAATTAATATATTCCCTCAGATTAATTATTTCTTGACAATTTCTCAGAGTTCTTTATATTTTCTATTCTGAGATAAGTGTGGCTGATTTGACTGCTTGGGAATATTACTTCTCACCTCATACATTAATTACCCTGCCTTGTATACACTGTTTTTCCAGCCTCTGAGGCCCTCCAGCCAGCCATTAGAAAATCTGCATTACAATTTGGCGTGCTTGAATGGTGACTAATGTGCCTATGAGTTAAATTAGATACAGAAACTTCACATTTATTGCCACTGCAGTTACCAGGATCACTTTTGCCTTGGTCATGGAAGTTTGAAACTGAAGACTTCTTCACAGTGGGGAACCCTGATCTCTTTAGACTTTTAGATTACCGTCTTGCAGTAGCATCCACGGGTAAATCTCTACAAAGAACATAACCTGTATTGTCTTAGTGCGGCTCTTTGATAAGGGTGACTGATCACACCCACGCCACCACCTCTCCCTTTATAAATGTCATACTGTCATCTTGCTTTTGTTGGAGGCTAGGCAAGATTAGCTCTTTAGAAGATTAGATCCTCTAAAGTTACCAGCTAATGGCCTCGTCTTTTTTAACCATAAATAATTTTGGAATGAAACTGTCTTTTCACTGCCTTATGTAAATTTTTCTCATATCTTATAGTCATGTTGAGCACCAGGTACAAAGAGGTACATAAAAAACCACAGCATATCATGTCTCTTCCCTAGTTCTGGGAATGGATCCTTTTGAATTTAGTTCCCAAAATGTTTCATGTAGGAAAAGTCCAAAATAAATAGTGTAATAATTGATTTTTTCCACTTGTTTCTTTCAAGACCCTTCATCGAGTTTGATATCAGTGCATGAATACTTTTAGTCACTTAGAATTCTTTGTCAGAAATAATTAATTGAAAAAGTCATTAATCTGTAATCCTAGGGAATATGTCCAAAGGAATGAATTAGTGGCATTGCACAAGTGGCAGTCATGCTGGTATTTTCTAACTTTTTTGTTTCTGACTTTTTTTTGCCTTGATAATGTTCCTCTAATATAGATTTTGTATGTGTAATATATTATTTCTTCTTCCTTTCCCTAATATTTATTCAGCTACAGTCTGCAAACTGGCTTTGTATGCTTTTGTGTCTTTAAATATTTGCTCTTATAGGAACACTCCTACATGTACATTTCTGGTGATGATTCTAATGAGGTACCCCAGCCTTCAGGGCACAGTTCTGTCAGCAGGTGCTCCATACAAAGCAATGTTCAAGCTTGCAGGTTATCTTCACAATAGTGTAATTTTCTGGAATGATTCAGCGTGCAGTGGGGGAAATACTGGCATAGGGCCCAGAGCACTTAAGCATCTCTTTTTCTTCTGAACTAATATTTACAAGTTAAATACCACATGCTTCATAATATAAGTTAAAAGTTAACATTACTAATACTGGTGGCATTGTGCTGCCACCATTTCATGATGGCCAATTTTCCTCATCAAAAAAACCCAAACCCAAAACCCAATCCTCAGCCCCAAAAGTTCCAGTTGTTATTAGACTTGTGATTACAAAAGCAAAGATGTTTAATCTCAGTTTCAAGATAGCTAGATTTACTTGCAGGACTCTTTTTTCACTCTACTTTTTAGTTACAAAACACGAAGTAAACCTGACATTATTCACCCTTTTGAGTGCATATGCGTAGTGGTCATCCATTAAACACAGACCTCTCTTTGTGCTTACAGTGCACTATATATGCTTGCTATGGTTTGAGAGACCCATAACAATTTGTTGTCATTTAGATAATCGTTCTGTCACCCGATGACCCCTCCCCACCTGGGAAGGGGAATCAGGAAAAGCAAGGAAACCCGGGAGTTTAAGTATAAACGGATTTAATAGAATAAGATTAGATAATTAACAGCACTAAAAAACTGTTATTAATCCCGACACCAATACAGAATATGCAAAGATTATACTCAGCCCATTCTATCAGTAGGAAGCTGTGCACTCCCAGCAGTGGACATCAAATGTCGGACACTGCGAGCGCTACAGCTTCAGGAGGAAAGGAAGGCCTCAGCAGTCTGGCACCAGGGCACAAAGTTTTCAGGATGTCAGCCATCGAGAGAGAGAGAACTTCACAGCAAACTTTCTAATTTATAGTGAATGTGACGTTCATGGTATGAAATAACCCTGTTGGCCAGCTTGGGTCAAGTGCCCGGGTCTTGCTCCTCCTCATCCCCACACCTGGTGAGCTTGAAAACACTGAGACCTTGAGACCCACACACCATAGCTGGCTATAAAGTAAATATTTTCACAAATTCAGACACCAGAGTCTTCTAAAAGTGCAATCTTCCCAAGTATTAGAATAGAAATTAGTCCTGTGTTGCTCAAACCAGGACAATGCTATATATACTATACTACATATGTATACTATACAAAAACACCTTGCATTTCAAATACTTCATATAATTTTTTACTTACGATAAGAAGTTATTAAAATACTGCAAAAGTGAAACAGATTATGAATTCATTTGGTATTAAAAGTCCTTTATAGTTATAGCATTGTTTACAAAATAAACTATTAATTGAAAAGCTCTTCTAATTAGACTTCGAATTTCAAACAGAAGTTTAAAGAGAATGCTATATATCCTGTTTCCAAACTTCCCTACTACAAGTTCATGTTTATACTAGAAGAGATTGTAAAATTTTAGTTTAAAAAAATCAAAGAAAAATTATCTGGTTAAAAATGTAAGTATGCCAAAGAAAACCTTAGTCAAAATGAAGCAACCTTTCTTTAATCAATATTTTGAAAACTTTTATAAGTTTTCCCAAAGAATAAGTATAGTCTTCCTAAGACTACAGCAGAGATCACAAATTGTTGTCATCTGTATGCTGGTCCTTAGAATAATTGCAGCCCTGAGTCCAAAAGTGAGTTCTGAAAACAGTCTTTGCTGGAAAGCGTTTTTAAATGATCTTCCAGCAGTTAAGGGTATCAATCATCAGCCTACTTTTTGACAGTACCTTGAGTCAGTGTTCATCCTGGTAAAATCAATTTTAAATCATACAGGTAGTACACACTTTGACAGGTTTCCATTTCACACCAACTGCCAGGAGTTACTGCCAGGGAGCCGGCGGGGAGCTGCCCTGCGCGGGGCAGGGGAGCCAGGGGGCAGGAGCTGGTGGCAGCGGTGAGGAGGCAGGCAGGGCAGATGACATGTAGAAATTGGTTGTACCCATACGATACAGCCAACCTCACTTTTAGTTTCAACATCAGCCACGTTATGGTCGGCTCAGTGAGGAGTTGAATCCCAGTGAAACGCACTTCCCCCATACTTCAAAATCCTTCCATACTAAAAGATCCAACAGAATACCTACTGACTTAATTAAAGACCAGCATACCATGAATAAAAAAGAGCAGATGATCAACTGGATTAAAAATTTGGACCAACTGAATTAAATCTTTGAAACTAGTTGATAAACGTCTCCCATGACAAAGTAAATTCAGTTGATTACAGTAATTCACTATAAAAGGGGGACATTGACAATGAATATTATCAAAATAGATTAGGAAAAATTTTCAAACAAGTCTGAATAGGATGTTCCCAATAGGTTAAATGTAAACTCTTTATCATAACTCTTCATTTAGCAGACAATATTTTTCACTGGTTCATCTTAAAAGGCTCATTTAAAGTCAATAGAGGAATGCTTGAAAAGCCCAGATGAGAACGTGATCCACTGTCTTCTTTTTCTGTTGTATGTACTCAGGAGACTGATCCAGGTAAGGATATCTAGTCAATATAGTGATAGATATAATTGCTATTTACAGCTAGTGTTTTATTATTTCAGAGTAACTGTACTGAAGATTCTGAGATTAATCATATTTTTACAGATTTCTTTCATGAGATATTTTAATTTTTTTTTAAATATGTGTGTTCGCAAAGACCATATGAACATCTACTATTTATGAAATACATTTTTAACAACTTATTTTAAAAGCTTTTTTCAAGTTCAAAATTTTCTCTGAAACCATATTTTGCATGAAGAGCAAATGATGATTAAGAATTCTCTTTGAAGTTGAACACTTGTGGAGAAACAAATGAAACATTTTATGCACTTTTCTCTATGCTTTCAGCTAGCCAAAAGTAAAGAATTTGCAGATGGTTTTGAAGAAGGCAGGAGGGAAGGAATCAGATATTTATCTCATTTAGAAATAAAATTGTGCCATAATGGTGAGATTTTCATGATGGATTCTGTTTTGAAATACAACAGAAATAAATATTACTCGGTGCGCGAGAAATCCTAGGTTTCAGGAAATTTGATGTGAGACAGTTTGAAATCAACAACCAAGATAAACAGCTGCTGCCTGTGAATGAACTAAATATTTATTGCAGTGCTTATCATGGGGGAGTTTCGGGTGCCATAACCACAAGAACAGAACCGTACCGCTCAGTGGCACCAAATATAACTTACAAAGAGGATGGGATAATGCTTTCTGTGCTCGAATGCCTATTCCAAGCACACTACACTCACAGGACAACACAGGCCCTGGGTTTCCCCCTGCCTTTGGTGCCATTCAGACCTCCACCGTGGACTGGGAAAAGAGGACACTGATGCCAACACAGTCCTGGCTGGCAGCTCCGGTCCCCATTTGTGGCTGCACCTGAGACCCAGGCTGATACAGGGTGCCAGACACCCAGGTACCCAGTGTTCCCTGAGAGATAGCTGTTTTCACTCTTTATTGCTGTTTAAAAACAGATTGTCAGAACAAGCCGCCAAGGGCCTTGCTACTTACGGAGTCCCAGGCTGATCCCTGTGAGTTTCCCCATACCCAGAGCCAATTACAATTCATCACCTGTGTCACCACCACCTTCCAGACTCCTGCCCCAAACAATTTACAGAGATATCAAGCTACTAATAGCTCACCTGTGTTTCCTTATTCCTTTTCTGCATGTACCAAAACCACAAGAGTAGGACAGTTTAGCAATGCTCTTGGTTGGGCATCCCCATGACATTTATCTGTGTATCTCTGTTCTCTGAGCACACACCAGAACCACCTAATCAGTTCAGGCTGGGCAGCTGTGGTCGAGGTCCCACCTACCTGGATGACGCTTTCAGGTAGGCTTTATCCTGGGACAAATGCCACTCAAGGAGAGAAAGCTTATTAGCAAAATCAATTGTAGGTGCAGCTCTGGGTGACGAAGCTTTGTTGACCATATTGTCAGCTGACAGCTTTGCTCTGGAGTTCTCTGAGCTTCAGTGACTGCTGTCATACTGTAGGAATGGTTATGCTGCCACATTTCCAAGTTAAATATGTTTGTTACCAGCACATGTTATTTCCTGAAGGCAGAATTCCATATCAGCTATATGCATAATTAAAAAAGGTATTTAAAGAAAAGACAAACCCTTGTCCCTCATAAAAAGCATGGCAGGTGGTCTAAGGCTGCTTAGCAATTTTCCTGGTACTATTTTTGCATTTCCTTTGAAATCACTGCAGACAAACAGAATCATATTTAGATACTTTATGAATTTTGGCTGTAGATAATGTATTATGAGAAGAGCATAAATGGCTTTTAAAATTCAGACATAAGAAGAAATATTCTGATTTGTAGCGTAGGTAGTCACTACACTTAACTAGGTTTTCTGAGGATTTCTGTGAAGACAGTTTCAACTACAGCCAGCCTGAGACTTTGTAACAAAACAAGAAGATTGATTTTAGTGATCTGAAAACAGAGGGGTAATTATATTCTCATTTTCATGTTCATGATGTGCACAATTCTCCTATTAAACTTTAATGGGTGTTGCAAGTGAAAAAACATATGCAACAAGATAGGGAAAACACCACAAAGCTGTTAGCTTTGAAACTCATTGTCAGATAGCAAATATTATCGCTATAAATCTTAACTTTCACAGCCAGCGAGAGCTGCAGGCTACACTAGAGAAAGAGACAGGCACGGAACCATAGCTGTGCATTAAAAGTAAGACACTGTACATTGCTAAAATATGTATTGTGATTAAGTTAATATTGAACAGTGGATTTTATAACCTTTTCTGATTTTCTTTTCCCCAGGCAAAAATCAACACTTTTCTAACTGCAGTATCCTTCACAATTCATTTTCTGTAGTGTCAAAAGAGGTGTATTAAACACTCTGGGAGAAACCCCACTCTCTGATATGGTGGCAGCGGGGTGCATATGGTTTCATAACAACATTAAAAGCTCATCTTTCTTCCTTTCTTTCCAGGAGCTGTGGTGGGAAGGGTGACACAGAAGTGAGAGTGCACTACCTGCAGTCGGCTCTCAGAGAGCTGTGAAAAAAGACGGCATGGAGGAGTGCAGGGTGTTTCTAAGTAACATCTGTTCCTAAATGGATGCAATAAGATCCAACCTGCTTAGCATAAACAGAAACATGTCAAGTTAAATAGGGTAGCAGCAGGACTCAAGGTAGAGCATGTGGAAGTCGTGAAAATAAACGAGGGGAGCACTAACATTTGTGACATCAGTCAGCTGCTTAAGCTGGCTGCTGCATTCCCAGTGACATGTCCATTTATTAAAAACACAGGGAAAAAGTGGGATTGCAGCCATTTGACATAATGCAGAAAAGAAAGCATTAGAAATTGTGATTCACAGTATGTCTCTATAAGAAGTCTGGGAGGCAGGTGTAGTGTTTTCTCTTGGCTTTTGACACAATCAAAAATTTTGGGGTGAAGCTGGACAGTTAAAACCCATGAAAATAAAAGGAGGGCAAAGTTTGCAAACAAACAGAGAGCCAGAATGGAATTTGAAGGGGTAACCAGAGAGAAACTTTTGTCTGTGCTTTCACAGGATTTTTTTCAGGAACTGGATCATTTGTTTTTCTCATATCTGGGTTTTCTTAAGACTGTAATGATTTTTTTTTTCTACTTTTTTTTTTTTTTCTCCAGCCTCTTCTGACACCTTTGTTCAAGTTCAGCAAATACTGTGTATACATTTTGACTTTAAAAAAGAATAAATCTAGATAGAAATATGCACAGATGTTCATTTCTTTCTCAGAGGAAAAAACTGCCCCATTTTAAGAAAGCCCCAAACCTGAAAGCTATCTAATGAAACCTCAGTGAGGGAGGGAATTGAAAAGGAGCAGTCAAAGTAAAAATAGATGTCTCAAAATAAAAATTGAAGAAAGCACATGACACGAGTGAAAAGAAATACAGGGAGGCTGACTGAATTCAGATGTAACAGAAAAGTTACATTTACAGGTAATTTGATGATTTACTTGAAATAACATTTGTGACCGTGATGATTTTAGCCCACAGCTTTGGGTGTGGCATGGCATCACCAGTATGCTTTCACCAGTATGAGTGCTCCAAACTAAACGCTTCCTGCAAGAAATGTCTCAAACTCATCTCCTGTTTCAGCCTTTAAATGCAAGTTTTCCCTTCCCCAAATCAAGATTTTCCAGAACAAAAAAAAAAAAGTGGGGTTTTTGTGTCTTCCTGGAAACACTACAGAGACTGTAAAGTATTGGATAATGAAACAATTTTTTTTCACCAGTAGGAAAACAGAGAGCGAAGACACAAAAAAGAAAATTCTCCAGTTTCTCTAAGAAATGGCAAGTCTGCCTCTATTGGAAATTAGACGAGCTTTTGGGGAGGTAGTTTTATACTTCCCTGCAGGGGGAAGTAGCTTTATACTGCTTTTCCACCAAGTACATTAAACATAAGTCTAGCAGTTTCATCTTGCTTTTCAGTCATCCTTCACTCAGTGCCACACACTGAGCAAAATTTGACTCACTCGACGCTGGTAGTGCTTTTAGTGAGTTACCGTGAAAACCAGCACGGCTTTTTAACCTAACAGCATGAGAGTAAATACATTCATGCATCTCCACTGGAAACAATATAAAGTAGGAAGTAGATAATATTACCAATGCTATATGCATGATACTGCCAGCATCCTGTGTCATTAACCAAGTGCTTGTAAACATTACAAAATACAGACGCTAACCCACAGATTTTTCTTTTTTTAAAGTTTGATTTTTGGGAAGCCCCTGTGGCTGGCAGCAAACTCTGCAACATCCGAAGTGCCAGATGCCAGCTTGTTTTGTTTTGCTCTGTGGTTTACAGTCGGATATTGCTAAGTGGGGGCAGACTATCAGGTTTATTCCTTTGTCTCCTTATTTATTTGCTTTATTTGTTTTCATGCACAGGTAATAAACAGCTCTCTGGGGAGCAGTCGGTAAATCTCTGGACTGGAGTGTATAGTTTGGCAAGCTTTACTCTGAATTAATTAAGAGGCAAAAACAGATCAAAGAGCTCTCACAGTGGCTGTAGAAAAAGGTGAATCAGTTTACCCTTAGGAGACAGCCTATGAGAATAGGTCTGTTATTAAGGGGGAGGATGGGGTGTGTGTTTGTGTGTGTGTGTGTGTGATAGAGGGTGGAATGCAGGAAGGGAGATCTGCATTAGGGAAAAGCAAACTAGCCAAAGCACGCTTTTCAGAGTTCTTTGACAAAACAAGCTCCATGCTTTATGGCGGGGATAGAAATTGAGAGAAGTATCCTCAAGCATTCCAGTTAACCTAAAGTGTTTGATCTCATTTTGGAATTATGTGATATGCTTGTCATTTTTTTTTAAGATCAGTTTTGAAATGAAAGTAGTCTTGAAACAACTACTTTTGTTCTAAAAAAATACAGTAACTGCTTTGACTAAAACCAGAAATTAGCTCTCCTTGTTTTTGAGGAGAAAACTAGGGGAGAAGTAAAAAAATCATGGAAGTGGAATATCCTTGAACAAATCCAGAAGTGTCACAGTAAAAATTAGCCTACGTTTTTAAAGTTCTTCTAAGAGGTAGCACATCATCTTGCTAATGTAAAATTCCATCTGTTTGGAAATATTGGATTATAAACCATACTACCCTGCCACTGATAATGGTGTATATAGTTTTAAACTTTGTTTTGAAAAAAGAATAGGAAATGGTTCACAGTCGATGGTAGGTGCTCTCAAATATGGAGGATTAAAGTCTGAACTCTGTTGGCAAGCTTCTCTCAAAACGGGTAGAGTAGGCTTCCGCTTGCATTACTTTCAATTTCTACAGTGTAGATAGTTACATTTGAATTAAACATGCTCCCCTCCCTTTATAGGCAGTGCAGAGAGACAAATACAATTCATCTCGCCCTGAGATAAAAACATGAAATGATTAGGTGAACTGTTACAAAAAGTGGCTTCTTCCTCCCCAGCTCCTTACAGAATTAATGGTCAGGGATAGACAGTTACATTATAGACATATGCAATTTAGTTTAATAAATCCTCCTGTGATGTTTCTGGGGTTTCCCAAAGCCATTACAGCCTTCTCTGTGTTCTGGGCCACTTCAGGAGAAGGCAGAGTCCATCGCTGGTGTGGTGGGAGGATACAGAGCCTGGCTGGCCAGCACAGCTGGAGGCACTGTCCTGGTTTTGGCTGAACACACCTTTATAAAAAGTACCCAGCTGACTCTGGTAGACCCAGAATAGAGTAAAATAGAGTAAAATTTGGAGGATTGAGTAGTATCTCTTTAAATACTTTGTAAATCTGCTACTGATGATTAGCAGATCTCATGTTTAAGGAGACACCAAGCTCCAACTGGTTTACAGGTGATTAAGCCTTGTGCTCTGCATATTTTCAATAAGCACTGCCATTCTGATCCCAGCACGAGCCTCATATTAAGTTTGCTTAAGGAGTAAAAAAAATTAACACCTATGACATTCACACTACTGACACCCTCCCTCCCCCATCTTCAAGTGAAGTGACAGCACTACATCTTTCAACTTTAGTCACTGACCTGGCAAAAACACTGTTGCGTGGCTGACAAATTTTATTTTCAGTACAACAAGAGTTATTTTTTCATCAATAAATTCTTTGGGTCTAGTAGAAAGAAAACTTTGTTCATGCTGTTTTTTGAAGGTTTTGTAACTGTATATGGTTTGGAAGTGGAAGCTGGTGAAAGCTGGTTTCACTGGTCTCTGGAAATCTTCTAGCTTCAACTCCAAAAGATTTATACTACTATACTGGTTAGCTTTCTTTCAGAATCTTAAATTATTTCCATTCCATATTGCACTACATTAAAGAAAGAAAATCCCACAGGTTAGGACAAATAAAAGCATTCTTTGGAAGGTACAAGGATGGCGGGTACAAGGTACAGGATTGCCTGAAAAAGGTATAAGGAAACAAGGGTTGTCCGAAGAAGGGAGAGTTGGGACAAGTTGATAGACAAAACTCACAGCAGTGTGGTCAGAAGTAACAGCTGATGGGAAGAGAGCAAAGGAAACTGTTGCTGTAGAATAGGCTGAACAGAGCAGCAGCAAGAGAGTTTACTTGCCCATAATGATGTAGATAATATGTTACAATAAAGAAGGATGAAGGATATAAGAGAACAAAACCTGACAAACGTTGTATGGTCTTTTTATCAGGGACCGCTAAGGTGAAAGCAGAGATCCTGGATTAGGGCTTTCAGCAGCAGTATAAAAAGACTTCTTCAAGGAGTTACTGTTGCCAGAAAGGCAAATGACAGCTTCGTTTGTTGCCCTAAATGCTAAGATGCCCCTAAATGCAAAATGCCTTTTTGCTACTTGAAAATAAAGATTTGATTTGTGAAAGATATGTCTTAATTTTACATACTACTGTGTGAAATTAATAGATTAATTCAAAAAAGTCATGGAGATTTTACATACAATTGCTACTGTACGTAAATTATTTTAATTTACCAGTTAACCTTTGATTTTTATGATCATGCAAATTATATGAAATGTAATTATGCTTAATTTATGACAATGATGATACTAAACATTCTAATATATTTTAACAGACCTGATCATTGATCAGGTTTCATACCCGCACTAATTGTTCCTCTGGCTTACTACCCTTATAAAGAAATATTGGGTACAATTTTCTAAACTAAATCTCCCCATTTGAAAATTAGGCAGATTACATAATTAAGAAATATTAATTATCCATCTCTTTTTACAGTAATACAATATTCCATAATATAATTTGAAACTGAACTAAACTTGTTTTACATTTCAGAACTCAGAAGCTTGAATGAATAGGGGTTAATCTTGAGGACCCATCAGGTTACTGATTTAGCTGCAAAATACTTGATTGTAAAACATTCCAGTAAAAAATTACAGAATTAGCACACTGAAATTGGTCTTGACACAGTCCATCCAAGATAAATTGCAATTGGATGGTAAAGGAAAAGAGGCTCTTAAATCCTATAACTATACCATAAAACATAAAAAAATAAAAAAAAGGATTGACTTTTAAGTAACAGTCATAATGATGTGGTAATGTGCAAGAGAGCAGGAAGAACACAGGAATGTTTCATCCGTGTTGAAGAACCAGGTAGGATTACGACACTGTTGAGGAATGTTGATCCAATTTATTTTCAAAACTGATCATTTTGTGAACAGACCTAATCATTGATCAGGTTTCATAGCCTCAATAGCTGTTCCTTTGGCTTACTATCCCTGTAAATACATATTGGGTACAATTTTCTAAACTAAATCTCCCTTGCTGCAAATTAAGGAGACTACATAACCAAGAAATATTAATCATCTGCCTCTTTTTACAATAATTTAATATGTACCTGGAGACACCTATTACATACCCTTTCATTCTTCTTCAAGCAAATCCAATTTACTTTTAAATCTTCCCTTCTGGGTTATGTTTTCAAAAAACTCGTATTTCTGCTGTTCTTTCAATTTGTTCCAATTTGTTGGCATCTTTCTTAATGTGGTATCTAAAGCTGGACACAGTGTTCCATCTTAGGCTTACCTTGCAAGGAGCAATGCAAAATAATTGCCTGCCATAAGATAACAATGACACTCAATTACGGTATTGTTTTTACTTAGCAAAGTGGGCATTGAATTTTTTTTGAGTCATCTAAGGTTTGCTTGCTGCCCAGTAAGTGAATCCCTGCTCTCCTTGTTTGTCTGTCTGGTCTATAAAAGTTTTCCTAAATTTGTGTCCCTTACCAAGTGTTATTTCTTTCAGTCTTTTGGGTTTTTTTCTGGTTTATATCTCTATATGGGTACACATTTTGTGTGGGATTGGGTCTTGGAGACAGAGGCAGGTTACATACAAATCTTTTTAGTTTCAAGATTTTGTAGCAGTAATGGCATATAATTTCTCATCTTTTCTCCGTATTGAAACAGTTTGTTCTTTTGACTTAATAGTGACATTTGTCAAAACTAAATCTTTTTCTGAACTTTCTTTTTTTTTTTTTCCCTGCCTGGGGTCTATTCTAGCAATTCTCTATGCAGAAATTTGCCTTTGTCTGAAGATTTTTATTGTTCCACTGCTCTCACTTGTTCCTCACCTTAAAATCACAAACTCTATTGCTTTGTGATCAGTTTTATCCATTGTGTTTTTCTACATTGTGAGCTAATGCCTTTTTATTCAAAATGTGCTGTAAAAGAGCTGCTCTTAATTGTTGCTTCCAACTTTTTCAAACTACTTGTTCAAACATACACTGATGTATTTTTTCCTTCAAAAATATAGTGGCAAACACTTCCATTACTGTTTCTCATTTCACCTGATAATTCACAAAAAAGTTTGTTTCAGCCCACACCTCCTTTTAATTTAATTATTTATTAAATACTTACAACTAAATCAAGCCTGTTTTGTTCTGAACCAGATACTTTCAACAGATACTTTTCTCAATTCTTTGTAAACTCTTTGGCTCTCTGGGCTGCAAGCATGCAATGCTGTCTCATGTCCAGCTTTTCAATCACCCTGAAGCCCTTCTCGGCAGGGCTGCTCTCAATCCCTTCATCTCCCAGCCTGTATTGATACCAAGGGTTGCCCCGACACAGGTGCAGGACCTTGAATTTAGGCTGAATTTCTGGTTGCTTTGCATAAGTGGAATATGTCAAAGATCTGTGTTTGTGTTCATCATGTGTTCTGGCTACAGAGGTGAAGGCTGAAGTCTGGGATCAGCAACTATTTCCACCTAAATCACACCTGATTCTTTAGTATTTCAAAGTTAGCCTTCACGATTACATTCCTTAGGCTTATCAGAGAAGAGGATGGAAGAGATCTCTGGATGTCATCTTGTCCAACCACCTTACCCAAGCAGGATCACACCTAGAGCTGGTTGCCCAGAACCATGTCCAGAGAGGTTTTCTTTATCACTAAGGAGGGACACTCCACAACTTCCCTTTGGCAACCTGTGCCAGTGCTCAGTCGCCTCCACAGTAAAAAAAAGGGTTTTTTTTTATGTTCAGACAGAACCTCATGTGTTTCAGTTTGTGCCCATTGCATCTTGTCCTGTCCCTGTACTGAGGATGCCAGAGCTGGACCCAGAACTCCAGGTGTAGCCTCACCTGTGCTGAAGAGAGAAAACCTCAACGTGCTCGCAATGCTCTGCCTAATGCAGCCCAGGAGGCTGTTGGCCTTTGACACAAGGACATGCTGCTGGCTTATGTTTAACTTGTTGTCCATTAGATCCCCTGGGTCCCTTTCCAGAAAGCTGCTTTCCAGCTGGTTGGCCCCCAGCACTGATTATTTGGGTTATTTCTCTCCCAATGTAGGCCTTTGCAGTTCCCTTTGTTCAACTTAATGAGATTCATATCTTGCCTAGTCTGTCAAGGTCCCTCTGGATGGTAGCACAACCTTCTGGCATATCAACCACTCCCCCCAGTTTGGTGTCATCTGCAGACTTGCTGAGGGTACACTCTGCCCCATCATGCAGATCATTAATGAAGATGTTGAACGTGATTGGATCCAGTAATGACCACTGTGGTACACTGCTACTTGCTGGCCTCCAACTAGAGTTTGTGCCACTGAAACCCACCCTCTGGGCCTGGCTATTGAGCCAGTTTTCAATCCACTTTACCATCTGCTCATCCTGGCCATACTTCATTGACTTCTTTATGAGGATCCTATGGGAGACAGCGTCAAAAGCCTCACTGAAATATAGGCAGACAATATCCACTGATTTAGCCTCATCTACAAACTGACCTTACTCTTCTGCTAGAGACAGACTCTGTCTTTGTCCCCACTGCAGCCAGAGTTTGGGGCTCTTAAGGCTGTTGAGCGTCTGAGAAGATCCTGTGTGTCTCTTTCTCTTTCACCCTCTGTGATGCTGTGCAACTAGCTGACTTCCTGCCATGAATCCTCCAATTGGTAAGACAGCTGCTCAACAATTACACCCCTCCTGCAGGAAAGACCATCACTCCCAGCCTCAGTTAGAGGCCCTAGGCACTATTGGCAGTCTGGGACTTGGAGGGCTGTATCTGCCACCCAAAGCCCTGTCTGGATCAAAGCCTCCACTCTGGCTGGAACATGTGCTCTGTGGCATGTTACAATGATACGTGAGAGTGTTTATGCTGGTTTGAACTGAGATGAGGGTTGGCTGTGCCAACTTCTGTACACGCTGCTGCATCTGTGAGCTACGCTTTAGGCCTAGCTCTTTTATAAGCCTCTCCCTAGCACCACCTAAAACAGTGCTTGACCATTCATAATCAGGGGACAGCTTCAACAAGGGCTTCAGGCACCTTTAGGTCAAGGGCAGCTGACTGAGCTCTTAGAAGCTGATAGAGCATACGTCTTCTTTACTTGGCAGCAGCAGGTACCCTCAAATTTCTCAGACTTGAAATCCAGGCATTCCCCAATGATCCTCGACCTTGTCCCCAGATGATCCAGAAGCTCCCAAAGCAGAACCCAGAGACTGCTGCACAAACTGCTGCATCTCTTCTTAGCCATCTCTTTTAGCTGCACTTGCCAACGAAGGGTACATGCACTGCGTATATAACACTCCAAAGTAAGAAATGTTGGTTTTCTTATTGAAAAGGCCATAGAGCAGATCACCAGTTCAAACAATCCAAGTGTTTAAGAGTTGTCTCTTTTCAGTAACTGTTGTCTGTTGCAGGTCATGTAAAATCTTGTCTGGAGAGGGCAAAAGAGAAGTCAGAAGCCCCATCTCCAGACTATCCTTCAGCGTTAGCAGAACATCTCAAGGAAGGCAATAGCGTAATTCCCAAACTAGTTCTTCTTTGTGAATACATGAAGGACTTAAGTTCTTGGGCTGTCATGGGTGAAGAGAGTCCACTCACTGACTGACTTCCAAAACTGAGCATCTTTTTTTTTGGTGATAAATCTTATGCTCATTTCTGATCCTTTTATCACATTTTTGGTCAAACAGCATATCCTTACTCTCACTGTAGTATGATGTTGTCACTTCCAGCAAAGTTTGATGTTTGTGGCTGACTCCTTTCTTGCTTTAATATTATTGGTCCTAAAATAAAGAGCCTTTTCTCTTCATAGAAACAGCTAAATTTTTTCAGCCCAAAGGCCCATCTGGTCCAATATCCTTGCTTTAACTGTAGTAAGTAGCAGGTGCTTGAATAAAGTGCATAAAAGGAATCTATTAAATAACTTTCCTTGAAGTTCCCTACTGGCTTCTGGCAATCAGCAGTTTAGGGATTCCTGCTGACCTACTTGCATTAGATGGTATATATATCTTTCCTGCCACTCTACATATTCCAATGCAATAGTGTGAAATAGTGTGAAAATGGGAAGACCATTCACTGAGTTGGTATATTTCACATAGTGTGATATCATTTAGGAATTGAGTCTAATCATGTGTATGGCTCTTTTCTTGGTTGCTGTATAATACAACAATACAAACATATGCAATAAAACCTCAGAATTATAGTTAGGTTTAATAAGGTCATAACTAGAAAATAGTAATGGACAGGGCAAATAAATTGAAAGAGAACTAAAGATAAGAAATGACTTTTTTAGTTTGAGCTGCGTAAAAAATAATATTAAATACTTTGTAATTGATGTGCACTTTACGGTTTCAGACAGAAATTACTGTAAAACCAAGAAGTTATGGGATGCATGTAACTCAACTTGAGAATCTTCAAGGAAAGATCATTTGAGGTGCTGAGCACAGCCTGTGAAAGGAAATATTTTAAAGTTTATGAAGCACCCTAACACTATAGAGATGAGAGACTGTAATTACCTAAGATCATGATGTGCCGAGCACCTTCTCCTGCCAAACTGATGTAGGTTTGCTAATTTAGGTTGTAAACTACAAGGTCCTCTGGAAAAAGTTTTTTAAAAAATCAAGTAAATGATAAAAAAGAACTACAAATGCAATTGGAAATGAAATGGAACTGAGAATTAAACAGTTAGGCCAGATTCTGCAAGAGGCTGTGTATTTTTTAGCTGGTGCTGAGCATTCTTGACTCCCACTATAGCCATTGAGTTCCTAATGAGCTTACACCCTAGTTTAAATACTTCACTATGGAAGTGTTCATCACTATATAATCTCATTCTTGTAATGACTGCCAATACAGCCATTATGCTAATGAGACAGCTAGAAATGAAAGGAGATAAAAGGAAAAACGATAACTAAAAATCAAAAGCAGTTTTAATGCTTCTAGTTTTAGTTTAATTATGTTCTTTCAAAGAATTATGACTGGATTAAGAAGAAAGGAGAGTAAATATTGTAGATTAAAGAAAAAAAGCTTTAGTATTTCTCATGTAGATTCAGGGGCCATTCAGTATTCTCATCTACATTTTAATACTGAACTTAAGTAGGGCCTTGTCCTGAAAGACCTCCCTGTGGGACATTTTTGGACTTCAGAGTACTTTGACATGCTAGATGTCACTCCCATGGTTAATGGGGAAAATAAAATAATAGGGCTAAGAGATCCTGAAGAGCTGAATTGGCAGAACAGCACAAGAAGCAGAAAAAAATAAAAGTGAAATAGAGTCCAAACCATTTGCTTGAAAGATAAAATTAAATACTGAAACAGATTAAAATAGTATATTATGATTCAACATAGCCAAAAGTAAAAAGAATAAGATGTGTACATAGCCAGTTTCTACAGTTAAATGTTTTAGAGCAGATCTTCATGAATCCTTTGGACACTAATAGAGCGCAAAGTCCAACCCTGGAAGTAGCTCGAGAGAACAACTGGTGGTTTTTGTTATATACCCCAAAGACTGCAGAAAAGATTATAGGACTTGAGAGTGACTTCGCATTA
>NW_009650084.1:3670646-3726587 GCF_000708025.1 Charadrius vociferus
TTCACTTTCTGCAATAGCCTGCACCACTTAGAGGAAAGTGAGGCAGTGTGGAAGAAATTTGAAGCCCACTTTCACCTCATTCTGAAAATTCTAGAGGCCACGTTTGACTTCGAAAGGTCTCTTTCTTTAAGACAAAACCTTTGCCCTGAAGAAAGACCACTGATGTGAACCTCCAGAACCTGATTCTTGTTTGTTAACATGCCTTCCAGCAACTTTGCAAGACTCAGAACTGTATGTTGAATTCTAACATGATTTTTTTTTAATGACAGCTTTCCAGGTGGTGATGACTAGTCCTGAGTCATATTCCCATGATGTTTTTCATTCCATGACTTCAACCATTTCCAGCATCCTGTCCTGTCACATTCAGAAAAGTTGGAAAGCTTTTGAATACCTCTCAAGAGTAATTCTTTGTCATGATGACTGCACAGAGCCATACAAGTAAAATGATAGCAATAAATAGAACTTACCAACTGCATGAAAATTGATGAAATAAACATAGGTTGCAAGAAGGAAGACCTTAAACTATGCACCATTAAATTAGTCTAGGTCTAGTTAAATGGAAAGTTAGGGGCAGTTACCGTATTACAGAACTGTACAGTGAATCACTTTGGGTTTCTCTCTCATGTTACTATCCTGCATGAGGCAGAGATGGCACAGGGACAGTGATAAATCCGGTGTCACCCAAAGGAAAAAGAAAAAAGCTTGAGGCAGAAAAGAAATAGCTAAATATGAAACAAGAAATATATCTGGAAAGGACATACACTTGACCTGGTTTTTTTCCCTTCTTTGTTTAGTGAAGGTATGGACACCAGACTACCAAATAATGAAGTAACTTTTTCTTTTTTACTGCTGCTTTATCAAGAATATTGCCTAAAACATTGGAAAAGATTTATGTTAAAGAGAGCCAGACAAAATAAAACTGTTTTGTTTTCACCTGAAATTAAGTATTAGAAGATGCGGTCTGTGTTAGCATCGTGCATTTCATCAAGATCTGGTTGTTTTTCAGAAACAGATCTAGGATCATGATGGCATGTAGAATATATGTCAGTAGTATTACACAAGTTGCAAAGGGCAAAACCCGTAGATATTGTGAGTTCTACCAGTATGAGAATTAGGGTTGCTCATAAGAGAAAGGGGACCGCTTTCAGGAACATAAAAGCTTGTTAGCAAGGAAATAATCTGATCCTCATGTCTGTGTGAGATAGTACAGGAAATAATGAGCTTAAATTGCAGCAAGGAACTGTTGTAGATTAGGAGGAGGTGAGGAAAAAAACCACCAGGAATTTTGTCACAATAAATACATTGAACTGCTGTCCCTAGGTGGACTGTAGAGTCTCCATCATTGGAGGTCTTAAAAAACTGGTTAGGTAAATATCATCAAAACATTATGCAGGTATTAAGCATAACTAGCAAAAGTGGAATTCATAGAGAATGATACAGATGCTTTGGACCTTAGATTAATTTTGGATATACTTTTAACTAGTTGTTAACTTAGGTGGGAAAAATATTTTAAAATGTGCATTTTTAGTTGAATTATATATTTCAGGTAACAGAATATATTTTCTGTAACAGGACACTTGCAAATAATACGTCAAACATGAAAAGCACAACCGCAACAGCTGTTGAAACCTAGGAAAGTTCTAGCTTCTTGTATTCACACTTTTTTTCCTCCAGTAGACAGAAATGAGAAGTAAACAAGCCCTGAGCAAGATTTGAACAAGTTTTAATCAAAATTTAATTTCCCACATTTAGAGTGGGAAAGACAGCAAGGACCAGTGGGGGACAAAGACGTGAATTAGGATGTGTAACAGGGGAAAGAAATCAGATTTAATGACAGAATATTTCTGTGCAAGCAAGAGAAAGCCTAACAATGCTGGCAAACTAAAACAGCGAACAGAAACAAAATAAGATTGCTCTGATTTGGGCACCAAGCAGAGAGAAGTAAAAGTCTATCTTTTCATGCCAAAGAAATTAATTTAATCCAAGTCACAGAACAGTTTTTAACCTTTTTTGCAGAAACAAATTCTTCAGCTTGGAAATGCCAGTGCAGACTGAACAAATGTGTCTCCTGATGTTACACAGTCTTCAGCCCCCTCTAGTCCACCCCCACAATCCTTCATTTGGGAGAAATTCGAGGCAACCCCTCCCACTGGCCTTTCTCTTCCAATCAGTGAGAATGAGATTCCCACCTAGGTATTAAGCAGTCTTGAGATGCTGAGTTCATTTTGTTTGTTTGTTGTCATGGTTTGTTTTTTTTTCTTCCTACAGTGAGAATACATTTGTTTTCAGTAAAGAAATTCCCTTCCCTAACCACCTCCAGTTTTCTTTAAGTGAGGCCATTTGTTTTCAGCAGTGCTGAATTTTCTTCCCTCTTGCAAACACGTTCAGCTTTTGCAGCTAGAGTACAACAGCAAATGCTCACCAGAATCGCTCATCTCTACTTTTTCCCTCCTTCCCCCATACCCTCAGCCCAACTCCTTCAACAAGCCCAGCAGCAGCAACCATATGTTATACATTAAAGACAGTCAGAGAGGTTAATATTCATTTGTATGCTGCCTACATTGACAGAAATTGCAGATTCAGAAAAACGCTGTTTATTTTCCTTTGCTTGAAATTTTCTGAATTTCTCAACAGATAATAAAGGTTTGAGAAGATGCATAGTCGAATTTATTAATAAATTTTTTCCTCGTGTCTTCCAACAATTATTGCAATGTATAACTCTGGGAATGCATTTGCCTTTTCCTCCAAAAGGAAATATTTTTTTTCTTTCTCTTCTATACAGACATTATCATGTATACTTTATTTTTCTTATTTAACCAAAATAGCCATAGCATAAGTAACCAGTTCTGAACAAGAAACACCCCTCTTCTAGCAACAGATAATGAGCAGTGCACCTATTGTCTCAGCAAGATGCCAGAGACCTCCTGACAGAGATATGTAACCTTTATTTTATGCTTGAGTGTTATATTCCTGGGGTGCTATCTAACCTTTGGCTTACAAAAAGACTGTATCTGTGCTCTTTATGCAAAAGTTTTTCTTTGTATTTTTAAAATTGGCAGCAGTGGGAGTTTTGCTTTTGCAGGATCTGATTTAAGGAATACAATAACTAGGTTCTCAGAATGTAGCAAGATAGGAGAAACAAGTATGAATATATACAGATATTCAAAAGTCATCTGCATAGTCAAAATTCTTCTTCTATAGAAATCCAATGAGAGTTTTATTGCTCTCTTTAATGGAATCGATGTTATTCATTTTGCAGTGCTGCTTCTGACTATTTGATGTCTGAAAACATCCTTCCACAGCTGAGTGAATATTGAGCAGAAAAAAAACAATGAAGATGAGATGTTGGATGTCTTCTCTGTAGTACAGACTATATCTGAACAGCTCTTTGTGCTCAGACTATTCAATATTGTCTTTTTTTAAACAACAATGGAAAATTGTTGCTTCTTTGCATAACTTTCATATTTGATGCTGAATGAGCCAGGAGATGACCAGTTGTGCAAACATCAGTATCACTGAAAGCACCAGTTGTCTGCAAGACCAGATCAGTAGTCTGATTTCTCACTGGCTATTGTGACTGGTATAATATGCTTTTAGTAAATAATAGAAACAGCAGAAGTCTGGAGGTCAATTTATTCTGAAAAATCTATCTATATTTAATTGCAGATTATCTTTTTATCTATATAAATAAAGAATTGCTGTGAATTTAGTAAATCCAAGATACTGGATTTCACAATAACAAATGGTGGTGAATTCCATGGGTTGGTTGTGTTAAAATTAAAGATTTTTTCCTGAAACCTGTTGGTTTTAATTCCAGTGTGTTTCCTCATTTCTTTCTCAAGATGCTAAGACAAGCGAGAGCCTGATTATCTGTACCAGTTTTGCTTTTATGTAATAGCTTATGTTCATCTTCTTTGAAACTATGATCCATCTTCTTAAAAGCCTTCTGCCTGCACCTCCACAATACTACAGTTTTCCATAAAATTTTGCAGGATGTTACTCTGGTATTCCCCACCCCCGCACCCCAAGTCTCTTCATTCAGCTAGTTTGTTTTTATCCAGTCTATCATCTGCTGAACACAACATCCCAGGCTGGGCATGGCAGGTGGGGACATGAGCTTATTTATGCAGGGGACAGCCTAGTCCAAATTTCTTAAATTCTTCATAAGATCTGAGAATCAGATCAAGCTTGACATGGAAAACTGTCAACATATATCACATGCACTTTTAAAGTCCTTTCAAAAGTTAAATCCTAGCAGGCAAATTTTTCACCAAGTAGGTTATATTAGAAGTTCAGGACAGAACAGATGATTTGGGGGTGGGGACACTACAGTCCAGACACTGGTTCCCACCATTACTTTAAAAATAGTTCTTCTTAAGACTTTGCAACCATTCTCTGGTTCCCTGTAACCTAAACTGTTCTGTTATGAAAGAATTTTAATTTAAAAGAAGAGAAATTGATTGTCTGAGCAATCTGCCTCCCACTAACCTCTCAAGTAAAGCCTTCAGGAGGAGTCTAAAACTCCTAATGACCTCACTGGCTAATGTTTGTATTACCCTGCAGAAACAGCCCCATGTTAAAACACCAAGTAAATTAAATTGCAGGCCACACAAGTTTTTAAGGTGTGTTGAAGACGAGAGGATACCCTGTGTTAACTGACTTTGAAGAAACTAATTTATTTTACTCAGTACTGTCAACATTCAGTGACTATATACCGTGGCATATATGCTGATTTAAAATAGTCAAAGTTGAGTGTGAGGTTGTATGAAGATCACAAAGGTTTATATAAGCAAAGCATCCTGTGGGGAGAAAAACTGGAATTTTCTACCGCATTTTTTAAGTCCTTCATGACCCCAGCTTCAGTAATCTTTTCAAACCCTTTAGAAGGGACAATTTCTCCACTGTTATTGTGGTGTGGTATATTAAAATTTAATTGAGTCATAATTTCCCAATTAACCTTCTCGAAAACCACTGTTCAGCTCTGAACTGTATCAAGTGAATGCAAGCCATGCGACGTATTTTTGTATTAAAGTTTTTGTTTCTTTATCAGATGTATTTTTAGCTAATCAGGAAAACCATTAACTATAAATGAGGAATGGATCCCCCTTGATGTTTGTGTGTGTGTTTAGGTTCCAGCACTGACTGTAATCTTGCATGTGGTGACAAAATCATAAAAAGATACCTTCAAAGATGTTCAAGAAACTCCAGAGACTAGTAGTCCACTGGGAAGAACAGACAAGTAACTTCTGAGAAGTACATGATGGTGAGGACTGAAAGTAATGTTTTTCAGGAAGAAATGGGAAACATTTCTGAGACAGTTTACTAGATCTCTTTGTAGTGATTTCACCAGCTCTCCTTTGTTTGGAGGTACTGGGAGCCTGAAGCATTTAAGCAAGGCTGTTGATATGCTTCCAAGTCTGCTTATAAGTGTCCTGAGCAGCTACATAACCAGCTCCTGCATTGGGGTCTAGGCAAAACAGAAACTTACTTCCCACAACACTTCGATTTCTGCGTGCATTCAGGTTATACTGGACCTCCCAGAAAATGCGGTAGTGATTATTTTCTTTTTAGAAAGATTGTGGTGCCTCCACCAACCTTTTGCTCATTCTTTTACTCTAGGGGGCTAGCACACTTGCAGAGCCTACAGAAATACAGAATTCAATCTTTATTCTGCAAGTATCAAACTGATGTCTCTCTCTAGGTGTCTCTGAAGTGCCAGTCTGTATGTAGCCTCAGTAGGGTGGGGACTCTGCATCTTTCTTGATGAATCTGGGCCATGGTCCATCCCTTAGCACAATATCTCTGGGACTAGAAAGAGAGAGGTCAAAACGTAGCTTAACTGTAACTTTATAGGTGGAGGAAAAATAGTGTCTGCAACCAGAGTATTTTGTATGAATGGGATGATCCGAGGGCTGGAGCACCTCTCCTATGAGGAAAAGCTGAAAGAGTTGGGGCTGTTCAGCCTGGAGAAGAGAAGGCTCTGGGGAGATCTTATTCCAGCCTTCCAGTACCTAAAGGGGGCCTACAGGAGAGCTGGGGAAGGACTTTTTACTAGGGCATGTAGTGATAGCATGAGGGGGAATGGCTTTAAACTGGAAGAGGGCAGGTTTAGATTAAACATTAGGAAGAAATTTTTACTTTGAGGGTTGTAAGTCACTGGAACAGGTTTCCCAGAGAGGTTGTTGAGACCCCATCCCTGGAGGTGTTCAAGGCCAGGCTGGATGTGGCCTTGGGCAACCTGGTCTAGTGGGAGGTGTCCCTGACTATGGCAAGGGGGTTAGAACTCGATGATCTTCAAGGTCCTTTCCAACCTAAACCATTCTATGATTCTATGAGGGAGGTGCTCAGATCTCCCTGATTGGTTTATAATGAAGGTCTTACCTGAAGAGTTAACAGCCACCATCAGTGAAGGAAAAGAAGCCTTTACTTAGCTCTGCAAGAACTATTCGTAGCCATCTACCATCAGTATTCCTGTCCCCAGATGTTGATCAGATGCAGAGGTATATGTTTGCAGCCTTTAATGAGCTGCTCAAACCTCAAATGTGAGTGGGATTATAGACGCTGTCTGTAGCATTTGCTGTTGGATTGGCACCTCCTCCATCTCGCTGAAGCAACCTGAAGTAGCCTTTCTGAGGTACTCAACTATCTCTGTATATTGTGTAGAGATTACGGGTATCTAACTTTGGGCTTTGAGAGCAGGGTCCTGAAAGGCAGTTTTCACAGCAACTCTGTCTGTAATAGCTCTGATTCTCAGTAACTTGCTCTCTCATCAGCCCAGTCTGGCAGAGCAGGGAGTTAAATTCAGCTTTCATTTGTTCTAATGATTAAAGCTCTTGAACTCTGCTTCATTTGGGTTATCTTTCAAGAGATGACTTCCTTGCTGAATGTAGGGTGTAGGTAACTGTACCTGCAGATTTACTCTGGAGATCAGCTAGTTATTTCCTGTCTGTGTATTATCTGATTCTGCGCTATGCAAAGACTCTCTCTTGCTGAGAGAGTTTTTAATAAAAGTTGGTAACTGATGCCCAGAAATACATTAGTACTGATATAGTAGCAGCATTTTCTGCTCCAAGAGAATCTTCAAAAAAAAACAAGGGAAGATGGGAGGCTGCTGTGATCTTTCATCATTTTACTTGCTGTAGTAGCTACTTCCAAATGACTAAAAATTGCATGGATAGTCCAAACCCAAGAAACAACTTATCTTAGATTAAATCACCTTGTGAAAGTAAGCTGATGTCATTGGTGTGGTAGTGCAGCTAACCCAGGATAGTATTTCTTATGAATAGGGATCATAGTGATAGGCCCATTGGAAATATGCACAGCAGAAAAAGAAAAGAAAAAAAAATAATCTTTGGCAACAGTGAAAGAACATTTCTGGAATTTGGCATAATCTAGTTAGACTGTAGTTATCTCTTTCTTGAATAAAGGCTGGTGCTATTCATTTGATGTTGAGACGAATCAGAAACCCTGCTGAGAACTTTAATAAGATACCTAACAAGGGAAATTCTCCACATTAGGCAGTCTGGCTAGCTGACAGTCACTGCTGTGCTATTTCAAGATGCTGTAATATGCCCCAAGTTAATATAATGGACCTCTAGAATGCTTCAATGAAATTCAGTTTTGTATAATCTTCACTGTTATATTATATACTTATACATAGATGCACCTAAACACACACTTATATATGTCTGAACTCCACAAGATGAAACAGGACAGCTGGATGAAGTTATATCACCATGTGAAATGGTTGATCATGGTACAAATCCTACCACTCCGACCTATAAAAACAGGCTCTAAAGGTTTGTGTTTCAGAGACAGAAGTCCAACATTTAAATTCTGCTGTTGTATGCTAAGAATTTAATTGAAAATATAACTCGAAGTGAATTTCTCTAGGACTCAAACTCAATCAACTTGAAAATTAACAAAGAAAGAAAAAGGGAATAAGTTTGCAATTTTTTAATTTGAACTTTTTATACTCCTTCCCATTTTTTTATATATAAATTAACACTTTAAAAATTAACAGTAGCTTTGAAAAAAAAGGAGTCCTACAGTTTAAAAATATCAATGACATTTTTCACATTATTTTCGATGAAATTTGGTTGAAAGTATAAGTAGAGACAATCAGTTTCTATTGAATAACTAAAAATTATTAACTGGAGCATTTCCAAAAAATCCTATTGACATCAAAGGTAGCTTTTGTTTTGTGAACATGTTTGTTTCAAAGTTAGATGGGGAGGGTTGAAGCAATTCCTTCCACTCAGCTTGAAAAAGAAATCTGAGAGATGCCAGAAGGATTATGATATATGAAATATTTCTGCTTGAAGAGACTTTGATAAGAAGGATTATTGAATGAACAAAGTACAGGATAACATGGACTTTATCTTCAAAAAATAAAGTTTTTCTTCATATCTAGCTTAAACATGCATGATACTGCAATACATTGTTTAATGAGGGGGAGGTGCCGAAGCAGTTTGATGAAGTCAGCTATTCATATAAAAATATCCCCTGTTTTTTCTATACTACTCACTTTCTCAGAAGTCATGCATCTGATCCTTGTCTGGCTGGGTGATCCATGTTTCTCCCTGCCCACCTAGATTTGACCCAGAGATCTTTGTTGCAAGCTCCACACCTGTCAAGTTTTCTCCTAGGATTTGCTCGTGTTAGTTTGCTAGCAAACTCCTGCATAGTTTTCTTTACCATATATCTGTAAAGACAACTTAGGCATGCTTGACTTTGCCTTGGGTGTCATAAAGTATTTTCTGGACTTACCTTCCTATAACAGCATTACTTACTCGAAGCAAGCCCTGAAAACTTTCATCTTGCAAGTGGGATATTGTTTGAAAAACTAAAGTCTGTGTTCACTTGCTTGGATTCATGTAATTTTACCTATTAAACTAGTTTTTGTTCTCTAAAATAAAATGCTGCTGGACATGATTACATTTTCTTTATCTTTAATATAAATAAGGGAAGTAGTTATAAATAGCTGATGAGAATCTGTGCATGCATAGTGATTTTTAATTGCTGAGAAGTTTCTACTACATTCAGCTTGCAGCTGGCTGTATTGTTATTGTGTTGGTCACATTGTAGTTGGCTAACTTATTTATTGCCTTCCCAGCTATATTTTGGGCTGTGGACTACACTCTAACAAGTCCAGATGGATTTCAGCCTAAGTCGTACATTTAAATCTATAACCTAAATATAAAATATAGATTTAATTCATTAAAAAGTATTGCTCCAGGACCAATGTTGATCGTTACATTTATTATGTGATCTCCCTGTAAGTAGGTAAAATTATGCATTGGTTTGGGCAAATTATGTTGCAATCCTTAAATATTATTTCATATGTAAAATGTGAAATGTTGGATCATACTATCAAAATCCATGATGATGATTTTGTTCATCTCAACATAGGTTTTGGGTTCATACTTAACATACCCGTATTCAGCAAAATTCTTAAGTATGTACTGAATTTGAACTACTGCTTAACTTAAAATACTATTGTATAGAATGCAATATTCAAAGCATATTTGTATAATTTGATGCTTTGTTATGGAACATTTATTCTAGTTTGAGCACAACTCTGAGAATGAATCAGATGATAGTCTGTATCCTGAGCTCCTCTGAAAGTGCTGGTAGCATGGTGGAGCCTGTCCCTGCTGAAATCGGTAGCAGATCAGTCCATTGACACAAGAAAAAGCTTGACCCCACTTAAAGGAAGAGAAGGTATGAATGTTTTATATATACAAATGAAGCATACTACTTATTTACTTGATATCGTCCTACTACCAGTGAACGGCTTGCTAATAACTGTGAGCCCTACTACCTGCCACACAACCATACTTGTATCTCCCAGTGTGGTGCGTTGCTCACGGTTGTGGTGGTGTGACAGTTGGGCAGCCACATGAGACTCCAACCAGACTGCAGCTGCGTTCTCTACCGTGATCAATACGAGCTCTTTCCTGACAATCGCAGTGAGGAGGATGCTGCACACTCCTGGTACTGAGAGCTTCTGTGAAAATTCTGCTGTTAGAAGAGAACTGCAGTTATTAGACAAAGCCCTTGAGACAGTTAATTTTTTATTGAATAAGAAAATACAATTTTACGCATTTTTTTCCCCCAAAACACATGGCAGAAAAAGGAGACAGTGCTTCAGAGTCCTGGTAGCTGTGAGTGTTTCTCTACAGAAAATGTCACTTTATTGCTATTGTTAGCAGGTGGTCTAATGGCAAAGATTTTTAATAACTCTATTCCTTATTAAATAGTACTATACAGCTGAAAAGTAGTAAATGTGGTAGATATGTTTAAGAAGGCACAGAACAAATACTTAACAAACAACATCAGTCTTACTCCAATGATGTAAATGTTTCAGAAAAGTTTTTCATTTAAAAAGAAAGAGAAAAAGTAATCAGCCATGGGAGTAGGTAGAAAACTGAAAAAAGTATATAATACACATTCACTAAGCCCATCATGCTGTACTCATCTGCTATTTTCTTTGATAAGGTATGTCATTTTTTAGACAAATAACATACAACATTACTGGTTAAACTAAAGAAGATAATGGAACAGACTAAGAAATGTAGGGTACATAAAAAGCTAGTATAAGGATTATGATTAACATCGAATTGAAAGGAATTCAGTAATGGTACTACTTAAGAATTGTTACAGAGGTAAATGCTGTTTAATATTTTCATTTCTGACTGTAGCAAGAGACTAGTAGTGTTCTGATAATTTTTTTTTTTTATCAAAAAGGTAGGATATGTCATCAATATGTGAATAATGTAAATGTCTTTAAAAGACAAAATGTGACTAAATTATCTTGTTATTAAGCACGATATCATGCAAGTAGGGATCATGTTAATAATTTTTGCAGTAAGACAGGAACTTGGGCTGAATAACGGAGGGGAGGAAAAGCAAAGGGTTTTATTCAACCATGGAGGACAGTCAGGCATCAATGTCATGTGGCTGTGAAAATGCAGAGACAATATTAAGATTAACTGGTTGCAATATTTCTTTTTAAAGAAGAAAGAGTAGCGCCATTGAAATATTCATGTGAAAAAAGAGGAATTATGGTCACCCAGCTCTAAAAAACACACCAAATTCTAATGGAAATAAGCTTGGAAAATACTATTCAGATGACCAGGAAAAAAGAGAGCCTATATTCTGTGAATCTAAAATAAATGGCTTTTTTGGCCAAGCAAAACAAAGGTTGAGAATATCTGTGGTTAAATCCAAGAAGAAAGCACAAACAGGGGAAAGCATTCCTTAAAGGTTGACACTGACAAGAGAAAAAGTGTCTATGAATTGGTAAGGAATAGACTCAGGCCTGAATTTTCAAATTTCCAACCATGTTTGGAAGAAGTTTCTGGAGAAGGTTTCCAATAGGAATGGCAAGGCAAAGAATTAAACTTGGTTTTGAATGGTCCTCCGTTAGTTCATTAAATGGGTCATATGATTATGTATCACATATTTCGCTCTGCCAAGAGGTGTGGTAGCATTTTGATGGCCGAGCAAGGAAATCAGAGACGTGAAACAGTTTTCTGGTTTTGCTGTGAAGAGTCCTAAGTAGTGCAACTAGGTTAGAAGTCATGTACAGCTCACATAAGTGTCTGTTAGTAGTAAGAAACAACACAATCAAAAGCACAATGGTTATATATTCAGACCAGTTTTTGACTGGTATTTCCTACTGATTTCATTGAACTCATATCATGTTTCAGTAGCTGAAGGCTGTGTACTTACACACTAATTTTTCAGGAGTTGCTTCCAAGAACTAAAACTTCTCCAAGGTTTCTGTATCAAAATATAAGACAGATATGGGAAAATCATTACCTTAAAGTGACATAAATTGATTATATGCATTTTAAACATGGAAGTAAACTAATCCTCAACATTACTGAACAGATTTAAGAATAATTAGTTTCATTAAAATTCAAATTATTAAAGATGATTATTAATTTGCCTTTATCTGAGAGAAATCATTTAGCCATCAGTGTCCTTTTTTCCTTCCTTCTTCTGTACCAATATTTAATTCCTCCATATAGACAGTTGAGGTTTTTTTATCTCCTCTTCCTTGATCACACTTCTCAGTCCACAACAGTTTGGAGAACTGCTCTCTTTACCTTCTTTCTGCTATGTCCATTCCCTATTGAAGCATTGTTCTCTTTTTCTTGTGTTTAGAACAGATGAATAACCCAAAGGAAATAATAATAAAAGGAATCCTTCCCAAGTATTTTTCCCGACAAAGACAATGAATGTTCAAATATAGAAAAGAAGACAAATCTTCCTAGCACTATATCATCACGCATTCTTCATTGTTATATTGGAATGAAAGAGAAATTTTTGATTGGCAGCTCAATATTTCCTCAAATATAAATCACTTTATTTTTGGAAAGACAAAAGACATCTTTTTTTTTTTGCATACTGCAATTCTTCCTTTAAAATATTAGGGTGTGCATAGTTAAGCATTATGTAGTTTCATCAGATTCTGAAAACATAAAGATGTAGAAAGTCAAATAAAACAAACCATCAACAGTGTGAGTCTACTTTAGTACAAAGATTTTCGTAATAAACAAGAGGTACTAACAATCATGCTTACTTTACTTCACATTATGTGAGCACTTGCCATAGATTGATTTTTAACCATTAGAAAGTGAGATGAATTACGAGGCACACAAAAACCCCTCCCAAGTGTTATAGAAGGATAAAGTGTTCTGCAGCTTAGTACCAGAAAGGCATAACATAGCAAATGAACCAGGTGTGGCAGTTGATATTCCCTCCCTGAGACCTAACAAACACATCTGCAACTCTTGAAACCTACACTTGAAAATAAACAAAATGTGAAGATGATGAGAGTTTAATGAAAACAATATCTAACCTCAATTAGTTATAGTGGAAGCTCACTAATTTTCACTTGGCTAACTCCCAAACTCCATAATTTTAAAGGAAGTGCTGTTTCTCCCTTCTTCTCAACAAAGATTTAAGAAACAGAGTGCCATAGGAATACTGTATCAGTAAAAAATTATTATCTTTCTAAAACATATAGTATTATATTACAGAGCATGTACACATATCTTGCTGCATCATCACAAAAGGTAACTGGTAATGACTTGGTCATATTCTTTGTCATTGGATTCAAAAGTTTTATTTCTAACACAGTTAAACTGGGACCCATTTCTTAAAGCAGATACGTGCAAATCCCTTTGTTCTGGCTGCTCACATTGTTAGGAAGGACTAGGGACGAGGCTCCTCTGACAGTGACGAAAATTGAATCTAGTCCTTTAGTGCTCTATTGTTCTTGCAAGACTGAGATGTTTAATATATGTTTCCTAGGTCTTCATTTTTAGTCTTAGGAGCAAACTCCTTGAGATAACTGGGCTGAAAGTAGCTCATAATTGATTTTCACTTTTGGTGCACTGGAACTGGATTAAACTTTTAAATCATTTATATCAGGTTGCTTAATGTGTCTGACTGGGTACACATATAAACAAGAAACACTTCGTACAAATGAGAAGCAGAGCCCAGACCTACAATAACAGTTAGCTAATTCTTATTTTCTTAGAAATGTGGGATCTAAACTAAACTGTAGTCTAGTTCACACAGCAGGACTAAGCAGGTACCAAACAGGCCATTCATTCTGATGAAAAGCTGACCCAAGTTGCTTTTTATTGAGGGAGCAGTCCCTATGTATAAGCTAGATGTAATTTCAAGCATGTATTGGTTAATTTTTTTTTTAAAAAAACCCAATGCTGATGTCTTTGAAATACGCCTAAAGGAGCATAATTCTACCTTAATAAGTATGCTTTTATTACTCACTGGTACTTTAAAAAATAAAAAAAGAAATATCTTCTAATGGAGTAAAAGATCTTTCAAAATAAAATATTTCACTACCAATGACAGAGAGAATCCAAGACAGAAGATTTGCCCAATCATGGATCTTCTTTTGAAAATCAAATCAACAGCTCTGGATGAATCACTTAGCTTAATCGCCACAAAGGATTTAATTTTTTCTCTATTTTTAAAAAGGATACTGTCTTCAGTTTTATGAAATTAGTTGTTCACTTAGGGTTGTATTCTGGACTAATCTATGGCTTTTTAATCTTTTTTACAAGAATCAGTCTTCAATGTGCAGCAGGTTGATAGCTGATGTACCTTATACAGCACTTTCTTTCTTTCTTTCTTTCTTCCTTTCTTTCTTTCTATCTTTCTTCCTTTCTTCCTTTCTTTCTTCCTTTCTTCCTTTCTTTCTTCCTTCCTTTCTTTCTTTCTTCTGACAGTTTTAGAGAGCTGCAAGTGTTCACAGTCTAAAAAATTGCTGCTCTGAGCTGGTCGTGTATGGTATTCAACAGAGAAGGAGAAGACATTCGCTACACAGGTTCCTTCTGAGAATGTCATCTTTATTACTTCTAGTGGACTCCTCATATTGTGGTTCCTTTCTGATTCTTCATTAGCCCATAATGAAGGATAGATAATGACTGACAATTTTTATTGTGCTTTCTCCTATTTCTAGTGTGGCAAAGTAAGCCAATGGTAAAGCAGAAACCTTTTTTGTTTTGTTTTGAAGACAAATTTAACACCTTACTTAGTGTAATCTCAGCTGACTAACAGATTCTTTGGTAAACATTTTTAGAAGGTTGTAGCTATAGTTACATTTCGGAATTGCCCTGATGTTCACTATACTTCAAATCTGCATTCTTCCATAAGTCAATCTTCCATTTTGCTGCAGGCAATCAAAGATCTCAACTAAGGAGACTCCAGCACTCTTGAAATTGGAAAATTATATTCTAAGAGGAAAAATGCCTTTAATTTAGCACAGTATGTTATAAAACAGTAAAATACTTTGATGTTTCTGCCTCCTAGGACAGCCCTGATTCTGCTGCTGATTAAGTATATACAAAATAGTCCTTCTGCTGTAGCAGTTGCTGTTAACCAAGGGTAGAATTCTTCACTGAGAAATGAAGCATAAATATACACCAAGGTGTTCAGTAGTTATTTCAGTTTGCATGGCTTCCTAATTAGAGGTGTTTGAATGCCTTAAGAGCTCCCAGTCTTTGGGACAACATCCCAATTAATCTTTAGGAATAACTTACAGGAAGCTTACTGGAAGGTTTTATAAGCTGATGCAATACTGTCAAAGACATTTTTCTTTTTCAGCTGATTGAATATAAAGAAAAGGCTCTTTGGTTTGTTGCTTGAATTTCTTTAGTATGAAGGACTTGATTATGTTTTCAAGATCCATGTAAATCAGTTTTCCGTAAGTAGTTACCCTGATTTACACCACCTGAAAATTTGGTTTACGGTTTTCCTTAAATAATTACCTTAAATATTCTGTTCTACCTTAAGGCTTTGGTTTACCTAAGGCTTATCTTAAATAATTTGCATTGTCTGAATAAACATGTATTATTAAAAAGAACTTTGAATGTTTGTTGCTTTTCATATGTTTACTTATCTTGTGCTGTGTGCACACTTATTTGTGTTTGCTTCTCTTTTCTAGTTTGGTATCACTGCTAATTTTTGCATCTTCTCTTCCTTCCAACCTATCCTATTATCAAGTACTTTCTACTATCAGCCTGAAAGTAAATGTCATAATATTGTTCAAAGGGCGCGCTCAAATCAAAACACAGGACTGGAGACCTTCCTCCTTGTCCTACTGATATTTTTTACTCTAAACATGAACTTTACAATGTCTGTTTATTTTTTAAAAATTAGTTTAAATATTAAATCCAAACTTTCTGCAGTTTAGACATTTTCTTGCACAAACATTGTTACTCTAGCATTGTCTGAGGTTAGCATTAGTGTTTTTTACGGGTTGACTTCTTGACAGATTTTTTTTTCCTTATAAACAATGTTATTTTGTTTCAAGCTGGAGTTTCATTTACACTACTTAGAATTTTCTCAATATATTACAAGAAAGTGTTCATTAAAAAGTACACTTTCCAGAACTGTTAATTAAAAGGGCATGCTGGGATAAATAAACCCATATGCTGTTGATTAACCACCTTTTAGGGGTCAACAGTTGGGATGTCCTGCTGTGCTTATGTTAATTGTTGTCCAAAATTTTACCAGGAACTGTTTTGTCCATATGGCACTTGCTGAAAATGTAAGGTCTATAGAGAGAATGAACAAAACCCAAAGAAAAAAGGTATCTCAGGCTGTGCTGTATGCGTGGCAACTTCATGGTGATACTTGACCTGCTCTATTACATAAGATACAGAAAAATTTAAAAAGTGATAGAGAATTTATGTGGGTGTATGTGTGTATTCATCATTATCTTGTCTGTGAATACCTACCACTATTTATAGAGAGAATATCTACCTGCATATAAGGAAATATAAATGTAGATTTGTAAGAAATAATTTTCCAAAATAATGAAAAATAAAAAGGGATGTCAATATGTTTTAGAGCCCCAAACTACATGGCAAAGAACGGCTGCTGTTGACTCTGGACATAATGTTTTTCAGCTGAACAGAAATCACTTTCCCTTGTAAAACCCAATACATACTGACATTTCTTTTTGTTAGTTAATTATCCCTTGAAGACATCTATCTCCATGGAAGGTGAATCACAGAAATGTCTATAAGAGTGGAAGATTTGCCCTTTGATTCTCCTTTTTGAAGTCTAAAAACACACTCACCTTTGCCAAAAATTCTTTCCATTTGTTTGGATTATTTTTAAATTTTAGGCATAAAAATTTTTTCACTTCCATCTTTCATGATGTAAGGGATTTATGAAATTATTTGCAGATGAGTTAAAAAAAAAAAAAGCTAAAGAACCCCCTGACCATAATATTTTATGCAGAGATTTATATCAGACTAGAAGTTTTGCCTAAGACTGTTAAGATTCAGTGTCTCTTTTACCACGAAGTTGGAGAAAAAAAACACCAATAAAAAGTTTGTATCAATCATTTCTTTTACTTACTATATCTTCCTTCTGTTTTTTAAGAGGGAAAATGAATCACTATTGAGAAAGCCTCAAACTTTCAAAGTAACTTTAGTTTCAAAAAGAAACAGAGAAAGGGTATAATTGAGGTATGGATTAGTTTAGTTTAGTTTGACAGTTCTTAAGGAGATGGTGAGTGACACACCTAAATACCTGGATCACAGTACTTCCAAACACGGGTGAGGGACTCCATTGTTTTCAATGGGATATTGGCTGCCCAACAGTTTCTACGTGGTGAACAGCTGAATGCTGGTTCCTATTGAAGATCTGGCTCTGCATACAGTCCTGTCCATCAAAGAATGAGAAAATCCTGTAACAAATCTCCTTCAGTCAAGCAGGACAAATTAGCAATCCTTGTGTTTCACAGACAACCAAAATGATGCTAACCGTATGGCTGCCTCCACTCACACTGAAATAACTGTGATTTCAGATCACGAAGGGCTGGAGAAGGTGATGGGCTGGATGATGACAACATGAAATACTTCACTAGACTGAATGCTCTGTGATACCAGAATCTCACAAGGAAACCAATTGCTCCTGGTCCAGGCCATGTTCATATTTCACATTGTCTGACAATGCAGCTTTGTCTGGGAAGAAAAAGTAATTCATTTTTTTGTTTTTAGGAAAAAAAATATGAATTATTTTAAACAAAATACTGCATTGATGCAGCTTTACTATATGCAGAGGCAGCTATGTCTCATTCTCCTCAGGCTTTTCAGATTTTGCTGTGCTCTGAAGTATTAATGTATACATATCATTCAGCATCTCTGTTAACAACCTCCTTTGGCTCTTTATCCGTCTGAGAAACTAGTCCAGAAACCCCAAATCTCAATCTGCTTCCTCAGACTTCTCTCCTTTCCCATTAGTTTAGTTCCCATCTTTGTTTTATGTGCCTGTGGTCTTACTTAATGAGTTTTTTTAGCTTGTAAAATAGTTATTTGATTCAACTCTCTTCTATGAAGAGCAATTGCAAACCACAGACAAGTCGTTGTGGATGAAATGCCTCTGACGCCGTTCAACCTTGAACCAGTATCAACAACAGTACAGTAAAACTATGGAAATAAAGACGAAAATGGGTTTCTTTCTCACTTGCTTGCCTTCTCTGTCCTTTCACACTTCTGCCTTTTCCTAGCTCCCAGTTCCCTGGCTGTATGGCTTGTTTCTTACTCTCCCACGGTGTCCCTCCATCTACTTTTCCTGGTTATTGTCAGGGAGGAGCCAGTGCAGGGTTTGCTCCAAGAACCTGCGCTCAGACAGTGCTGGGATAATAAGAGGTTCCTTGGACAGAGAGGGTGAAACAATGAGTCAAGTCCAAGGTCAGACTGGGAAGTCCAGTGAGCAAGTCAGGATTGGCAGGGATAGAGCTGGAGACCGGCACTACTACAGCATCTCTGGGACAGGGACTGATGGCCCTGGGATGGGATGAAATGGAATCCCAGGACATGGACAGAGTGGAGGGAGGCACAGGGGAGGTTGGGCAGGGACAGGTAGACACCTCAGTGCTCTCAGGCCCATGACAGATTGTAACCATACTTTGTTAGTTTCCTCATTCTAATTGTCTCCAATTTCATTTTTCACCCAGCATAAGTAAACATGTAGGGTTGCCCCACCCCCAAATTCATCTCAAATATTTAATTTTTTAGTGTTTTTCCCTCAATACAGAGCTCCGCTTCCTCTTTGCCTATTAACTGAGGATAACTAAGCAAGTCATCCTGCTAGAACTGCCAGTTTCAGGATGATAAGAAAACAATTTAGGCAAAAGGAAAAGAGAAAATTGGAAATTAGTCATGTTCAGAGAGTAATAGAGAAATGGTTATTTAATTCATAGTTCCACCAAGGTTTTTTTTTTGTTTTTCTGAGAGATCTCTTAGGTATTAAGCATATTTTCTAACAATTCGTACTCCAAAATATCCTTCAGATTTTCTGGAAGTAACATCATCAGATGCTGCCCATATATCAGTACCACCTCAAGTTTCTCAAAGAACTCCTGGCCGAATTTTTTACAGGATACCCACTAAATTTGTCGAACAATTCCAAAGGTCAGGCAAAATTCTATTCTCAGCAATGGCTGATGATTGCTGAGGGTATGCTTTTCTGTCATTTCTGGTATACTGTCAGAGACGTACTGCATACCATTCCTGGGTTTTTTAAGCTAAACTAGGTTTATTGTGCCCTTGGCTTCTTGGCAAACAATAACTTCATGCAGCACAGGACAGATTTGTAGCAATAAAACTGAAATTGAATATCTTACAATAGCAACTACACACCTAAGTAAAATAATTTCTGCAAATCAGCCATTGAATGTTAAGTAATTCAGACTATAAGAAGAAATCCAAAAAACTTCAAAAGAAAGTTGGCCCTTTTTTAATTCCTTAATTTATGGGCAGTGGCTATGAATAAGATATAGCCAAAAAATCCCCCCTAAAAACTCTAAAATATAAAAGTAAAAACAATCAGCAGCCTAAATTCGCCTTCTCCCTTCTAAATGCTTAGAACATTCCTTTTAAAATACAGGAATTCTACATGTAGATTTTGACTAAACTCAGGTTTTGTTTAGTAAATTATCAGCTGTTTTGGTGGTTTTGAAACTAGAATTGGTGCTCTGCTTTACTTCTGTAAGAAAGGTACTATGCTGAAATAATCTGTCTTAATGAAATGCAATTTCACTATGGCACAAGGAATAGCATTATCTAATGGTTGAATCTAAGGGGTTTAAACATCGTGTTTGGGATGAAGGTTTTGGGATATTACCTTGTTACGAATGAAAACTTTGATGTTTTTGAGTAGATTCTCAGCTGGTGCTAAGTTACTCAGTGCAGTTACTCTGATTCATGCCATGTAAGGACCGACTTCCACTCTTCATTCATTTGTACTAAAGCTGTCTTCCTCAGAATCATTCATTTAAAAACCAATTTAAACAAAACCTGTAAGAAAAGTGTATCTATAAATAAGAAACCTTGTAGATAGCACCTTGCTTAATTTAGTATATGTGCACACTCACATGCTAAAGCTGTTTATGATAATAGATGCACTGTGTAATGCTCAGAAACCTCTTTTCAAATTTCAAAGCAATCTAGCCTTAGGTTAGGTAGTTCTGTAGGAGAGAATATAACCAGCCAGAGTGACTGTGATGAGTATTCTTTACAGCTTAATACACTGCTGATCACTTATAAATATTCTACCATAATATGTTATTAGATTTTAATTTCTTTATCACTTTTTCTTCCTTTGGTTTCTATTAGAAATGCTTGCCTGAGGCATTTGGAGATGTCATTTTGCATAATGAAAGGGGACTAACATGAATGCAAATTTCCAGCAAATATTTTTCTTTCTGTTAGAGGCAAATTATCATGAAATTTTCCCAAAGAAAATTCTACTCTTTTGGCAGTTTTGCTATATACTTCTGGAGATTTTTTTTTTCCTCATTTTCAATGGCAAATTCAAGCTCTTGATGCAGAGATTTTAATTTTAATGAAAAAAAGGTGAATTGAAATAGTTAGTTGAAGCAGTTTAACATACCTCAAGATAAATGGAAATAAAGAATATAGAATTTTCCCATTTCTCATTATTCATCCTACAATGCCAAACTGGAGAGTTTACCCGAAATATGTACTGCCACACTGCTGAGATGGGTCTGGTGATAAGAAATTGAATAATTTCTTTTTGGAATGGTACAATAGGGTGTAATTGAATATTAGGAAATACATTTCTTTGGTAACTAATAGGGAAAATCAGAAAATAAAAGTCCAGTTCTTCTTAGGCAAGTGTGCATGTTGCAAATCTTACTGATACCAGCTGATTTTTCAGTAGCATCTCTGGAAACTGTAGAGAAGTGCTTCCATTTAAATGCTTCTTTAGTGTTTACAAAACTAATTTGAGAAAATGTCCAGATTAGTCATCCTCCCGTGACTAAGTTATCATTAAAAGAAACTGAAAATATTAAGTAAAAGGAAAAGATGAAGGAAATAGAAGGGATAGGTCAGACATATATAGGACTAAATCTGGTTCAAACTCCTGCTACTTAGGCAAAGACATTTCATAAACATTTCACAGACTTCAGTATCATCGATTCTGCTCTCACTCCCAAGTCCTACATCCTGGTTTCTTGAACATAGATGCAAATGATTACTTTAGTTTTAGTACTATACATTGATTATCTTCAATGTCAAGAAGATTAACATAATCGCAGAGGGGGGTCCACTTACACCTTATTCTCCTTTTATTTGCATAAATAAAATAACTTTTATCGTTCAATGTTTGGTATGTCTGCCTTCATTCTTACACTTTCTTGATGAGTCTTTTTTTCAGTTTCGCCTTGTCTCTTGGCTAACTCCTACTGCCATTCTTTGGGTCATTTTCATGCACTGCCTCTGGAGTATTTCTACATTTCTTCCCATTGCTTGAAATGAAAACTCTAGCTAGTTTAATGCTTTTAACTTGGTATTCAAAGCTGGTTCTACATCTGAGGGCTAGCAAGTACCTTTGTCCCTCAGGATTTCTAACTACAGCAGAATTTGCATGGAGGTATAGAACATTGTTCTAAAACTGCCTGAAGATTAATTCTTTTGCAGTCATTCCCCAAGTGGTTTTAACCTAAATATTCCATTTTTAAAAAATAATGTAATTCTTTTTTTTAACCAATATTTCGTATCATTAATTTACAACACTGCCTCAGCATTTTTACTATTATCCTTCCTTATCAATGCATACTTTTCCACTCCTCTATTTTTGTCGTACTTGCCTTTGATTGTCTTCAACTCTGGCTCCATCGCTTGTAGCCCTAGTTCTGCTTTCTGTATTTTGTTCATCCTGTCCTTCATTCTCCTGCAACTTACACTCACTCAGAGAATTAGAGAATAACTAGCAACAGAGAGCTAATTGATGAAATTAAAATGCAGTGAGCTGAATGTTGACAAAAATAAATAAAAATTCATCCTTTTTATTTTTCTGAACACATGCTCATTACTATCCAGCTTGTCAAGCTGATAACCACCTATTCCAAACCCTGTGCAGGAGAAAATCATGACCATCAGTTTTTTGACTATGTCTGTCATCTGCACTGTAGACACAGGTGTGCATTTCAGCTTCTGAATCCAACCACATCCCTCATCTGCAACTCTCCTGTGTTGGGCTAGAGCTGGGCGACCGCTGCTTTCCTTCCACATGAGGGATGCGTAAAGGCTGTGTTTAGAGTGTTCCAGTTGGTCTACTGAGCACACAAGAAGTCTGCGAGCTCTGCCCTCCAGATAGCAGCTCTTTTTTTTTTTTTTTTTTTATATGGAATAAATTGCCTTTAAAATGCAGTGGAAAATTATATTGGAGGTCAATTTGTTCCTAGTTTTTTTGTACTCAATTGCAAGTCATTTGCAACTGATAGCAAACAAGAAAAGTTATCTTACCTGTTGTCCTTTCATTAAGAATAATAGACTGTTTAACTAGTTTTATGGAAGAAAATTTCCAATAAGCTGGTCTGCTGTGATTAGATTAATCCATGACAGACTGTTTTCCTCACTCATATAAATCAAATGGCTTTCCTACAGAAATGAAGAAAAGTGTTCATTGACTTTTTTTTTTACACACCAGTTTTCATATTGACTCCTTCCTCTTTGATAAGGTAAGTCAGTATGGTGGATTTTTTTCCTTTCTCATTTCTAATATATGGGGTTTGCTGCTTAGAAAAGCAACAACAAAATTTAGTATTGCTTTAGTTATTACTAACTTCAAATTTGTGTCCAGGTAATGTTTAAAATTCCTTTTTTAGCAATCTGTATGGAATTATTCCTTTAAACTCACATTCTTTGTTGTTCTAACTAACCATAACCTATGAGGCTGATATTCCTTGTATAACATTCGACTGTCCTGTTAGCAAACGCATCAGTGCCTGTTTTCATTCTGACAGTGGTTGAAAGACTTCAGTTCATTCTTTCCATATGTTTAGACATGCTGATAAATATTTGTCAACACTTTTATTTATTGCACCAACTCAGGAACAGAAGGAAAACTTTTCAAGCAAAATTGCTGTGACTTCCATCCAGTACATATGAATGTCTTCTCTTCCACAGAAACATCCACTAACATATCATTGTCAACATCTCATCCTCCCTCAGCAGTCAAAATATGCTTCGAAAATAAGTGCCACCTACCCTTAACATACTCCAGTATAACATGCAAACATACACACACTTTTTTGTTCTCCTCCCATGCTGGGTGATTCCAACTGAAATATAGGTAGATAGCTCTCTTTCTCTTGCAATTGCATAGTGTGTTGCTGTGAAAACAAAACCAATTTTAGTATCAGGGGATATTTTCGAGCTTTTTTTTTCTTATTTTTTTCCTACCCTGAGTCTGCTGCTAGATTCTACAGTTGCCATGGTGAGCAGGGGTGTAGGCAGTTCTTCCAGTCAAGGAAAAAAATAAAAATCATGAAATGAATGCTAATGTGAGGGGAAACTGGCAATACTCTGTTTTATAACCCAGTCTGGTTCATAAGTAAAGATCTTTCCACCTCAGGATTTCATGGGGCAAACCAGGTAAAGGTCATAAAATTAAACACCCACCTGGAAAGAAATTCCTCACTTTTTTTTTTTTTTTGTAGTAAAAAAAAAAAAAAGAACATATAGAAGAGAATAGTCCATGTAAGACACTATGAAATTAAAAGTCCTTGTTCCTACCCTGGCTCTAGTATTGCCAGTTGTTACTCAATGAGATAGATAGGTGAAAGATAAACACTGCAATGAGGGGCAATGATCTTTAGGAGGCAGTGACCTCTTTGGCAATAAAATGCCTGGTCTCCTTTGTGCTTGCACAAAGCTGAGAAGCTCGGTCCACAGTCTTTTCCTTAGGGTAACACTAATTTGATGCATCAGTGTGTAATAGAACCTCATAAATAGTGTTACCTAGAAAAAATGCAAAGTTCTACAAGCAATTATACTTATTAATTTCAAAGGTTTTGTTTATCAGCCTTCAAAATGTGACAGTTTTCCATGAATAACATAAAGTTCTCCGTCTACTTTTAAAATAATGTTTTCCACTCCTTGCTGTTTTTTCCATTCTTCCTTTCTCTCCTCTGCCTTTTCTTAATTTTGTTTTTCTTTTCTCATTTTTAAAAAGAACGATGTGGAAGGAGAAAAGCATCAAAGAAAAATACTAATTTATCTGAAGAAAGCATGATTTTGGAAGCTTAAAAGCATGTCACAAAACACCTCTTTCCACCCCCACCCCCCCTCAAGAAACCATTTCTCTAGGAATACAGTTTATTAACCTATCCAATGAAAGGGGTCAGCACTTCTTTTTATAGACAAGCAAAAGTAATGGCAAATGTTTGCTGTAATTTTATGCTGGTTAGCATCATCTGTCTCTCATCTTCAAGACGCTCTGAATCGTTTGGTTTTCCGACTGGAAGAGGTGGCAGCTGAGCTGGGGGCAGTTGATGAGCCAACTCCTTGCAGCTGCCCTTCCTGCCCGGACCGTGGAGCAAGGACCACCTCTTTCCTAAGTTACTCCAGTTTGCAGGTATGTTAAGTTAAGTTGTTTTCCATTTTTGCTTCTCTTAAGATGTTGCATTGTGAGCTCTGATAATTTAGTAACCTCCGAGCTGCCTGGGTGCACTCAGCTGGGGCCTCTGGGCAGCACAAAGCCCATGAAGAGTGGGCCCTGGCTGGAGAAGTGTCTCACCCCAGCTGGACTTCGTAGTTTAACTCAAGGGTTACTAAAACAGATCCTACCAGGTCTATTATATGTGTGGTATAAAGACAGAGCTACTTTCAGGTGCATGGTTAGTTTTATATCATGGTCACCTTCCATACGCAATGTGCATGTCAATGTGACTAGAAAGTCAAAAATATTTTATGATACATTGAATGCTAGGAAAAAAAAAAAGTAGATGTTGACTTTTAGGTAGTGAATGTTGTATGTGATTTATTACTAGCTACAAGGGTTATTGTGAGCTATAATTAACATCTATAAGGCACCTCAAAATCTTGTGCTATACAAATGCCAAGCATTACTGTTACTGAGTTGGAGTCTCTTAAGAGCTGTAAGAAACTAGTCACTTTCTTAGGTTTAATTTAGAGATGGTGATCCTGTAGATTACTGATATTAAATCAATATCTCATTGGAGGAACAGCAGTATGTTCTCTCCCAACATATTACTTATGTGCTTAATAGTGGAAATGAACTCTCTTACTCTAGAGCTGGATGGAATTTTACTGGTACGGAAGCCTGTGGAAAGAGAATTTTAAGTTCTGCTTCTGAAAAATATCCATAATAATATCTTTTTATTTTTTTTTTGCTATTAGAAACTCCAAGTCTTCACTTAAGATCTGATGACAAATGAATATGTAAGAAAGGCTTTTTTTCACTGGTGACAAGCTTTGAAAACATTTAGTACCTTAGGTCTATAACAAAGGGAAAAGTGCTAATTACATTATGTTTAAAATGGAAATTGCTTTATATTTAGGGTAAAATTTGTTGTCATTAGCTTTTTACATTTCCTGAATATGGAAAACTTTTGCTAGAAATAACTACTTTTACTTGCTTACATTTAAGCTTCTTGTAACCTAAAAGTATGAAAATAATTTTCAAGGAAATAAAATAAATTAGTTTGCCTTTTGTGTATTTATGTGTGAGATTATGGGACAGCACAGCAGTACCTAGCCAAATCTAACCCAGGACTTACACAGGCTTAAACTGACAAGGGAAGTTCAAAATCTTCTTGCCAGGAGCAGGGAAATGAGCCACAGAAGGCCATGAAGGTAGCTTCTGCATGCAAAATTTTCTTTGAATCTAAGGACAAGACATAACAATTGCTCACTGCACTTATCCCTGTAAATCTTGTTATAACTGAATATTGTAGGAACAATGCTCTAGGCAAGGTCTAGATGGTCTGAAAATAAAGATTTTACTCTTTTCTAAGTTTTAAAATAAATTTCCTAGCAGTTTCTTCCATGTGCTTAGAGATAGGAAACAATTTCACTTGACAGATATACCCTATCAGAGCTAAACTGAACTGTTCAGCTGCTAAACACTAAGAATATTGCAAGTTATGTTTTAATAATGATTATATCCTGGAGGCTTAAAAATAAAAACATTTAAAAAAATCAAGCCAAACAAACTCTTACTGATTGGAATAATATCTACATCTAAAAACAAATCCTGATTTCTTTCACCCATAAACAATAATCTACACAAGCAAAATAAGTTTGCTTCATATGTACTTTGTCATTACTATCTTGATACTGTTAATCTCTTTTCTGCTTGAAAATAAAGTCTAAGGAATCACAGTCTTCCAGTAAAGCTCACTGAGTATTTCCTGAAGAAATTATTCTTCTTGCTCTGTTCATTTAAAAAGAAACTCCTTGGGATGTTATAGAAGGCATGCAAGTTCACTTCAGCACGCAACGGGTTAAAGTTAATCCAGGTGTTTCAAATAACTCTTGTGTATTCTTTTCATCAGAGCAATTGGTACCAGCATTACGCAGAAAAGATGACTAATAATAGTATATTCACTGTAGAGAACAGCAAATGTTGGAGTCAAATTATGTGGCTCCAGGCATTTTTAGAGATAGAATAAACAGTGATTCACTGTGTCACAATCTTCATGACCCCCCTTCTTTCACTTATACAGCTACCCATGATCTATGGGTGCCTAAAAGAGCAAAACGAAGTACACAAATATAAGTCCCCATTAAAAACTAAATTCAAAATATGGTAATGAATTAATATATCAAATATTCTTACTGTCATGAATAGCGCTGGATACAGTTCAGGTATGGATATGAAGTCCGTGTAACAGTCTGCCTTCCTCTCTCTCTCTTCACAGAATCACAGAATCACAGAATTTTCAGAGTTGGAAGGGACCTCTAGAGATCATCTGGTCCAACTCCCCTGCTAAAGCAGGATTGCCCAGAGCACATTACTCAGGACTGCATCCAGGCGGGTCTTGAAAATCTCCAGAGAAGGGGACTCCACAACCTCCCTGGGCAGCCTGTGCCAGTGCTCTGTCACCCGAACTGTAAAGAAGTTTTTCCGTGTGTTGGAACGGAACTTCCTATGATCCAACTTGTGCCCATTGCCCCTCTTCCTGTCACTGGGAACCACCGAGAAGAGTCTGGCTCCATCCTCCTTCAACCCACCCTTTAGATATTTATAAGCAATAATAAGGTCTCCCCTCAGCCTTCTCTTCTCCAGGCTAAAGAGTCCCATCTCTCTCAGCCTTTCCTCGTAAGGGAGATGCTCCAATCCCTCAATCATCTTGGTTGCCCTTCACTGGACTCTCTCCAGCAGTTCCCTGTCCCTCTTGAACTGGGGAGCCCAAAACTGGACACAGTATTCCAGTTGTGGCCTCACCAGTGCTGAGCAGAGGGGGAGAATGACCTCCCTTGACCTACTGGCCACACTCTTCCCTATGCAGCCCAGGATTCCATTGGCCTTTTTGGCAGCAAGGGCACATTGCTGGCTCATGGATCACTCTTTGTCCCAGAGTATCTGACATTCTGGGCTGGTGCTAACATGGGGGTAGATAAGACAGCCAGCACCCCTATAAATCCCCCTCTTTGTCATAAAAAAGAAACCATGATTCAAGGGAAAAAAATGTTGTTACAGTAGGCTTTATGGATTGAGAGCCAGTCTTTAGGTAAAGAGGAAAAAAAATATGACACATTAACCATATTAGAGGAAGGTAGATGTAGGGAGTTCTTAACCTACTTGAATATACACAAGTCCACGTGACCAGGCAGGGTGCTGGTAGAGCCAGCACGCGATTGTTTTTGAAAGGTTACACCAGCTGGGGGAGCTTATTAATGACTGGAAAAGGGCAAATATCACACCCATATCCAAGAAGGAAGATCCAGAGAATTACAGGCAAGTCAGCCTTACATCATTTCCGCTGCAGGTTGTGGAATAATCCTCCACAAAACCATTTCCAGGCCAAAGGAAAACAAGAAGGTAATTGGGAACCAGCAAAAATTAATCAAAGGGCTTGACTGACCGGGTAGCTATCTGTGATAAGATGACTAAGCACATGAGGGTAGGGAATTGTTGTTATTGTCAAGGCTTTCAACATCATTTCTGATAGTATCCCTCATAAGCAAATTAGTGAATATGGACTGAACAAACAGACAATAAATGAGTGAAAAACTGGTTGGACAGCTGCACTCAAAGGGAGGTGATCAGCAGTATGAAATCCAACTGGCAGCTGATTACTAGTGGTGTCCCTCAGGGACAATATAGGGGCCAATACTGTTTAATATTTCTATTAATGATGTGGACAATGGGACACAAAGTACTCCAGGCAAGTTTGCAGATGATACCAAACTGTGAGGGGAATGGTCAATATACTAGAAAATAAACCAGCTATTCAGAGAGACCTTAGCAGGAAATAAAAATGGGCAGAAAAGAGGTTCATGAAGTCCAGCAAATGCAAGATCCTGACTCTGGGGTTAAATAACCACATGCAAAAGTAGAGACCTGCAGCTGACTGGCTAGGAAGCAGCTTTGCAGAAAAGGGCCTGAGCTTCCAGGTGGAAAAGACCTAGGTGATCCAGCAGTGTGCTCTTGCAGCAAAGAAAACTAACTGCCTACTGAACTGTATTAGCAAGACTACAGTCAGCAGGCAGTAGGTAATGATTGTTTTCTCTTTTCGCACTTGTGAAACTGCATCTGTTATGCTGTTTTGGTCTCCTTGGCACAAGACAGACATTGACATGTCCATCTCCATCCTCAGAGACATTCAAAAGCTGTCTGGACATGGTCCTGGGCAACTAGTTCTAGGTGGCCCTGGTTGAGCAGGGGGGATGGAGCAGATGGCTTCCAGAGGTCCCTTCCATCCTCAACCATGCTGTGATTCTGTGACATACAGGAGTGTGTCCAACAAAGGGCTGCTAAGGTGATTAAGAGGCTGAACCACCAGATACATAAGGAGTAGCTGAGATGGCTGCTTTTTTTTCAGCTTAGAGAGAAAGCTAAATATCAATGTCTTATGCTACTTAGCTGGGAAGTATAGAAAACCAGAAGCGGACACTTTTAGAGGTGCACAGTGATAGGATGAAAGGTAATGGATACAAGCTGCAACGCAATAAAAACAAGATAAAAAAAATCACCACTAAGTTGTTCAAAGAGTTTGTGGAATCTCCAGCCTTGGAGATATTCATAACAGGAACAAGGCCCCTAACAAGGCCTTGAGACTAGATGATCCCCTTCCTATCTAATTTATTCTGTGATTCTGTGAAACTGTGGTTCAGTGAACAAAGGGGTTAAGAATGAAAGCGTTGCCATTTTTACTCATCAAAACACACTGCCATATGATCAATCTTCGTTACTGCTTAAATCTTAATGGTTGAGTTCAGGAAAAAGCAATAGTCACTTCCAAGACACACTCTTATGAATACTTCTGATGTACTCATAACCCAAGTCCATACTATAGGCTAAATATCCTTTTAAAAAGCACATGTGTCATATATGTTTCTGCACAGACAGGGATACCAGTAGAGCACAAATGAACGCTATGAGTTTGTGCTACAAGTGCTCATTTGATTTCCAGTAGCATTGGAGCTGTATTAGCCCAGTCCTCTGAATGGTCTAGTTACCACTGCTGAGAAGCTATATATATATTAAGCCAAGTGAAGCACTAACCTCACTAGTATATGCTGCTTGTGGTATCTGAGATGGCTTGAATATCTTTGCTTTTTTTCTTCCATGAACTGAACTACTTTACACTCATCAGATTTGAAAGCTCCATTGAAATTCACGTGATCTCAGCTAGAAATAGTGAATCCATTGGCATTGCCAGAAGTTGACTCTAAGTTAAGCCTTGCATAAAATGCAATAAGAAAAATTCCAGCATACACTTCTCCAGTTTCACTCTTCCCTAGGGTAGAAGTAGCTCTGTAAGACTCCATTCCATTATGTGGCACACGCAGGACAATTGGGTGTTCAGGTCCAGTCAGCATGGGTTTATGAATGGCAGGTCCTGCTTGGCAAACCTGATTTTCTTCTATTACAAGGGGACCCATTAAGTGGATGAGGGAAAGGCTGTGGATGTTTTTTACCTGGACTTTAGTAAAGCCTTAGATTTCACACAGCATTCTCCCGGAGAAACTGGCTGCTCATGGCTTGGATGGGCATAGTCTTCTCTGGGTAAAAAACTGGCTAGATGGCTGAGCCCAAAGAGTTGTGGTGAATGGAATTAAATCCTGTTGTCAGCTGGTCATGAGTGGTGTTCCCCAGGGCTCAGTACTGGGGCCAATTCTGTTTAATATCTTTATCAGTGATCTGGACAAGAGGATCGAGTGCACCCCCAGTAAGTTTGCAGATGACACCAAGTTGGGCGGGAGTGTTGATCTGCTTCAGGGTAGGAAGGTTCTACAGAGGGATCTGGACAGGCTGGATGGATGGGCCGAGGCCAGTGGTATGATGTTCTACAAGGCCAAGCACCAGATCCTGCACTTGGGTCACAACAACCCCGTGTAATGCTAAAGGACTGGGGAAGAGTGGCTGGAAAGCTGCCTGGCAGAAAAGGATCTGGGGGTGTTGGTAGACAGCTGACTGAATGTGAGCCAGCAGGGCGCTCAGGTGGCCAAGAAGGCCAACAGCATCCTTGCTTGTATCAGGAATAGTGTGGCCAGCAGGACTAGGGAACTGATCGTCCCTCTGTACGCAGCACTGGTGAGGCCCCACCTCCAATACTGTGTTCAGTTTTGGGTGCCTCACTACAAGAAAGACATTGAGGTGCTGGAGTGTGTCCAGAGAATGACTACAGAGCTGGTGAGGGGTGTAGAGCACAAGTCTTATGAGGGGCAGCTGAGGGAACTGGGGTTTTTTAGTCTGGAGAAAAAAAAGTTGAGTGGAGACCTTCTTGCTCTCTACAACTGCCTGAAAGGAGGTGGTAGCAAGGTGAGGGTTGGTCTCTTCTCCCAAGTTGCAAGTGATAGGACAAGAGGAAATGGCTTCAAGTTGCACCAGGGGAGGTTTAGATTGGATATTAGGAAAGATTTGTTCACCGAGAGGGTTATTAAACATTGGAACAGGCTGCCCAGGGAAGTGGTTGAATCACCATCCCTGGAGGTATTTAAAAGACATGTAGATGGTGTGCTGAGGAACATGGTTTAGTGGTGGCTTTGGTATTTTTAGGTTAATGGTTGGACTCCATAATCTTAAAGGTCCCTTCCAATCTAAAAAATTCTATGATTCTGAGATTATATGATTCTATTATTCCAGTTAAATAATTTATGTATCTGTTCTCACGGAGTGGCTCATTCAAGAGACTCTCCTTACATGAAGGGAGACAGAATATTCTGAAGTAAAGCATTTCTTTTTTTCTTCAAGCTCTTCCAACATAAATAATTAAATATACAGTGATCCACAAAAAGATGGTGAGTGACCATTCTGTGGTACCTGAGATACCAATCTAGTATATTAAGGAGTAAAGTTCAAATCTCTTTTCTTGGCAGTCTGTTGTATAAGAGCATATTCATTTAATTCTAGGAGAGGATTCACAGGGTTAGAAATTGTAAATTGTAATACATATTTTTTTCTACAAGAATGACCAAACTGTGGGAGTTTACAAGGAGCCAGAGACTCTAACAAGCAAACTTAGGCAGCTTGCAGCTCTGCTAGCTGATTTCTATGAATCTCACCCTTCAGTACCTAATTCTTATGGTGTACTGGGGGAGGCTAGCTACCTAAATTGGATTTTGAGTTACACCAGATAGGTTCTGATGTACTGAGCTCAAGTAGCTCATGTGGATTCAGTTCAAAAAAGTCGGTTGTTACGCCTTATTCCCATTTAATGTACATTACTTTGCTCATTGAATTCATATTTCAACACAGTACGCACTGCTTTGTTAGAAAAAAATGTAAAACCTGCATAACAGTGTAGAGGAGGTCTAAATGGTACTCTGAAAAAGAATCTGCTTTTAGATGCTTTTGGCATGCCTTCTCATTAAGCATCTAAGACAGGAAAAGTCTTACCTGACAAAGAATCTTAGATCAACCATTTTTATTTCTTCTCAGTTGATGAGCTTAAACTGAAACTGTACCAAAATTCATAACTTCGGCCAGTCTTTGTGTTCACAGCGTAAGTAGGGATAATCCTTGTGTCAAATCAGTTTATGCTCTCGGCAAGCAAGATCAACAGTAATCAGTGAAAACCAGAGGAGTAAGTTTCTGTCCTAGCTTAAGATGGATTCTGTAATTTTGATTTTATTACCAAAGAAAATCCTAAAGGCACTTAAATGTCCGTTACTACTTATTTGACATTGGAGGAGAGGTTTTCAATACGCAGTGGCCAAAAGTTTTAGAAAAAAATAGTAACTTAGGAGCCTCCATTTTTTTCAAATGTAGTTTGGGGCAACTAAGGTGGCCTAGTTTTCCAAAACTGGAAATACTGTATTTTGGCAGCCTAACTTTTGAAAATGTTAAGATTCAAGTGCAATACTCAAAACTGAAGCATGAAAAATCAATACTATTTCTGTGACAAGATTTTACAAATGTCAAGACTTCAGTTTTTAATGTATATAAAAGATGACACTTTTAGCAGTACATTGCCCTCTAGCACTGTGCTGTATATTGATTTAGATTTTCTAAGAGGCCTACATATTCCTAGGAGGTGACTGTTCCACGTATTAATCCATCCTGACCTGACCTAGCTTATGAGATCTGATAGGATCCGAGTGTAAGATGGTATGTCTAAAGGCAGTTTTTCTTTAAAATATTAAAATAAAAAAAAATTGCCAATGTAGTTCTGCATGTAAAGAAAGTTATAGAATAGATCAAAGATAATACAAAATAAAAATGAAGATCAAGTGGCCAATGATCAAAATAAATGAGAGTGTTGTTGGGATTTTTTTTAGATAAAACAAAAATAAGAATCCTACAGTCATCTGAAATTTAGTGAATTACCTAGACTTCCAAAGAAACCAATCAGAAAGGATGGGTATAGTAAAAGGAAACTGAAGGATTTCTTATAAAATGGTCTCCACAATAACCCATGACTGGAAGAGGTTTTTTTATGTGGCTTCTGTGAACCTGTATGAAAATTCAACTTTATCAGGAACATTTATGTAATAGGAAATGTCAATAAATTTAAACTACAATACTTAGATTTATACATCCTAGGATTTATGGAAACACTGTAAGAAGACAAATCATTTAGTCATTTAATACACACTGCTAGACAAGGAGAATTAGGTACTTTATTAATTTAGGTATTTTGTAAATACCAATAGGCAGATCTCCTAAATGTAGGTACCTGAAGATTTCCAGAAATTCTCTGTGTTGAGAACATATATTATAGAACATTTTTATTAATTAACTCTACCAAATTATTTGAACTGCAGCAAGTCTGACCCTCAGAAATTGTCTCATTAGTTCTGACAGGACAAACAAGTGCTTAAAGAACTTTCATAAAGTAAGAGTGTTCTCCATTTTAGATTGGGACAGAATGGGATGGGATGGGATGGGATGGGATGGGATGGGACGGGATGGGATGGGACGGGATGGGATGGGATGGGGTGGAATAGGATGGGATGGAATAGAATGGAATGGAATGGAATGGAATGGAATAGAATAGAATATTTTCTTATTGAAATTCTACGTAGGACACTAGGACTTGGCTGGTGTACTTCTAAATTACCATACAAAGTCTTCCCTGGCAAGAGATAATGTGTTCACACCTCAAGCATAAAGAACCAGGGAGGCTGAGAGAAGGAATCTAGCTGTGATCTTATTCTTAAAAAATCATTTCAGTTCATAAAATGTTTGGTGTCGGGGGGTGGGGTGATATGTTCAAAATCACATATCTTATTAACTGTAGAAACCCTTCCAAGAAACTGATGTCATAAGACAAAACAAATATGATGACTGATTTTGGATCTTTTTCCCTCCGCTTTATAATCCGTCAAAGTAGGAACGTCTCGAGGCATTCCCCTCAACCATTTATTGTGAGTAAATATTTCTAAAACTGAATCTTCAGTTAGATAAGAGAAGCTTAAAGCAGGACATCAACTCTTTACACTTGATAAAGCACATGCCATATCTTCTCTGGAGAGAAGATTTTTGATTCTTAGACTTATCTTTTAGAATATAAGTGATGTAGGGGCTTAGACTTCCTAGAACACCAGTGAAGAAGCAGATGAAAGTTTGACACATCTGGCTGTAAAATGTGCTGCCTTTTTAGCTGGTTGGCAATTGCAGGATACATGACAATGTGCAACAGATGTTAGAGTATTAATCACCATGTTTTACTTTCTGTGGTAAAGCATTTAGGAGTTATTCGAACGATAAGGCTTGACGGCTCATGTAAGTTGTTTTCATCGTGTTGAAGCTAGAGAAATAATGTGGCCAAGCTGCTCCAAAGAGAATAAATTGTTAGAGTTTGTGTGAGGTCTTGCTGGTTTAAAGGAAAAAAAAAAAAAAAAAAAAAAAAAAGCCTAGCAGCTACTTATAGGTCATTATATAAAGGCTGCTTGGATAATAACCAGGACTAAAATGTCTAAGACTCTGTCCATCAGGGATGGGCTTTCCTCTGAGGGGGGTATTAAGCTTATCACAACTGCTGATTAGCAGCTAGTGACTTTTGAATTAAGAGAGATTTTCTTGGTGAAGATTAAAATGGAAGTCTCAAGCCTGCGGAGAAGAGGTGTCTTGTTGAAAATGTCAAACCTAGAAGACTTTCAGGATTCAGGAAATTAGCTATTTCTCCTGGGGTTTGAAACTACATTTTGGATTCCTAATAGAGATAGGAAAAAACCCTTCCCACCAAGCCATCTTCACAAATAGTAATATTAGAAAGAATAATTATTCTTCAGTTCTTATTGAAAATATTCATTGCACTGTTTTGATTAGTATTATTCTTCTTTTACTGTGTTTCTATTACATATTTTTTAAATATTCTTTTCCATAAAAGGTGCAAATGAAGACGTGGAATTTTCTAAACCACTAACACTATTCTGACATATGGTATGCTATCACATACAAATGTCAGTTTACAAGGCTTTGAAAATCCCCTCTGTGGCCTATCACCCCCAAAACCAAGGCCATTGGTTCCTTTCAAAAGCAATTTATGCCGGCGAGCATTCTATGAGGGTTGGACCATCTTACCACAGAGTCAGTGTTAAATCATTGCAAGTCCCTTCTGAATTCCCATTTCCCAGGGAAATATTTTAAGTTTTGGGATATGAAATTGAACTTTTCCTTTTGTGTCAACTACTCCTCTTTTCTTTCGTGAATTCCAATTGGATAGGCACTTTCTAAAAATAGCTTCATATTAGGCACTCTGGAAATACAGGCAGTGTAATACTTGTGTTTTGAACCATGCTGCAGTATGGGCTTGCAGTAGAGCCTGAGCAGTTACGTGATGACAGGATGGAGGAAGTTCTGTACCTTCCCATAAAAAGAAACATTGACGCTAAGGGGACTTTACCAGCAGAAGTCTGGGTACTGATGACTGTTCGGCAGGCAGTCATTATTTCCCTGCCCCTGGGTTGAATGATGGATAACACATTGCTGACAAGGAGGGTTCTAGCCTTCCAGACACCTCAGGACAGGCTTATTTATACACTAAGAAAAAAAATAAAAAAAAAGAAGGTCTATCAGTAAGATGAGCATCTGCATGAGTCTTTTCAGGTCTCCAAACTTTAATTTGCCTTCAAACCCATTTTTATTAATGGTTAAATAATTGAAGGAAAAAAAAAATAATCCATCTGTATTACCCAGATCCCAGACTTAGGACTGATTGTTACAAGAGACATAGTTCACTGTTAGGCAGCTGCATTGTCGCTTCTCTCATATCATCCCATGCTTCTAATTGGTTTTAATTAACAAAACCCTTTTGGTAAAACCAGATCACTTCAAACAGGCTGGATTTTAACTTATGAAAGAGAAATATTATGGGGATTTTTCAAGAACATTTAAAGCTTGCATCTTATCACTACTTTTTTGGAAAAAAAATTAAATTATTATTTTGCTGGCATTTTATTTGACATTGATTGAATAGGAATAAGATTGAAAATTTTCAGCTGAATTTTAAGAAAAAAAGTGGCATGAAATATTTTGACTAAATATCATTTTACTTTATGTCTGTCACATCCTGTCAGCCTGTCTTGTTCTTCCTCTATTTTGCAAGCCTAGTTTCTACATATGATAAACAGAATAACGTACACTGTCTAAAGAGATGGTACCAGGAAATCTTCTGGAATTCACTTGGAGACAGATAGCTCTGCAGAAGCAAAAGGAATTTAGACTTGAAAACCTGTAGTTACTGCCACATCAGTTAAAGACAGGATTTTTGTTGTTTATAGCATAAAAGTTTCACATATATTTAAATAGTAATCCTGAAATTAAATTGTGAAATGAAACTAGGACTCATAATTTACTGAGACATTCTGGAGATTTTACTCCAAACAAAATAATTGGTCTGACTCATCTTGACAACTTATGTAGGATCTGAAGGAGTAATCAGTTTGCTCACGGAAATCTTTGCTTCATCACCTCCCAAGATTAGGGTAAAAATGTGTAAGGCCATCTATAATCTTGATATTTTAAAAATATTAAAACTTGAATGTTAAATCTAGTCCAGTTAATCAGAATGACTGCAAGCCAGACATTTTACATATTGAGAAAATAAACTCGTAGGAATTAAGAATTTGTGTTTTGTAAAGTAAGACCATTTCAAACATAAGAAAATGTGCAAAACTTCACTTTAATTTCATTTTACAAATTTAACTCTGTAGTGTATTCCCCTTTGTATCTTTTGGTTAAGATATCAATATTGGCCATATTGATTTTCATATAGGTTTTCATATCTGAAAATATTTCATACTTAATGGAAAAAAATCACTAATAAAGAAATGCACATAATTTAGAAATCAGCATTATATTGTGCAGTGGCATTAAGGTCTTGCTTATTACTTTTTTATTGCTACCTTTGGCCACAAGTCTCCTTTAAAATTGCACTAAACACAAAATGAACACACAAAAATCCCCATATCCTACAGATCGCACAACATGGCCAGAATACATATTTTTCAGTTGGGGTTTTGTTCTTTAAAGATGACATTCTTCCCTCTTGGTGCATTGTGACTGACACCATTATAGTCTTACCTCTGTCCTTCCATAATACAATAATTGTAAGGAGTGAGGTGACATATTCCTTAGTCAAAGTTTATTCGGACTCTACCTGAACTTTTTTTCTGTATTAAAGACCACAGAAATAAGTATGCTCTGCTTTTATTGCTAATATTGGCTGAAAAAAGGCTATATTGATGGTGTAAATCAACTCACAAAACTAAGCAGATGAAGATTAAGGTCAGTTTTGATTTTTTTTTTAACGCCAGTGTAGAACATCTGCATCCATACAAGTCACTAAACGCTAACTTATAGTCAATGAGGAGAAATAAACACTGCCAAAGCATGATTCATTCAAATTGATGCAGATACCTACTTCAGAAAAAGATAAATTTTACCATCAAAGTGCCTATTACTCTGCAGTGACTACAGAGAGACCCAGAGGTGACCAGCTCAGATATAAATATGTGCAAGATAGTTGTCTGCATTTGATCAGATGAATCATAACTCAGGAGTCAGCCTGATGAAATTTGTGTGTTACATGTCTAGGCAAAAACCATCTAGTTGCCTGTCTGTTCTGACAGAAAATCAGAAATTATTTAAACTAGTTAAAAAAACAACTTGACTTTTGTATTTGGCATCATTTGGTTTCCATGACGTTAGTTTTGCTTTGATTTCTGTGCATATGACAGTAAAAAAAAATAAAGCAATTATGCATATATCTCCTTCTTTTATGGAATACAAGAGTGAACAAAGATCTTAGGTTTATCTTTACCCATAGTAATTACTGTGATTAATTACCACTCCAAACCAAGAACTTTTGCAAGAATAAGTTTACTTAAGCGTACTAAGTATCGACTCACAAATTTATAACATCTTTAGGAAATTCAATAGAAATTATGACAAACATGATTCTTAGCAATAGATAAAGGCAATCATTTAGTCCCTTTCAACAAATGTGCATCATCCATCAAATTCATAAGCAGATGTCTCAAACAGTTAAGCTTAACAAACAAAAACAAACATAGCCATGTAATTCATGACATGATTCTGATTCCAACTCATTTTCCCCCATCGTACTATAAATTGCTAAACCCCTTTTTTTGTCAAACTGATGGTAAGATCTTAATTAATTATGAAAAGCATTTTGTTAGTTTCTTAGTTTTTTTCTCTCCTTTTTTTTTTTCTTCAAAATGTATTTTCATTTTTGCTTCATTAAATCAATGCAGTAGTCTCCACTTAGGATTTTAGTCAGTCTGAAAACTAGTTCTCACAATGCCATAATTCTGAACAGTTAATTTCCTTTACTACTTTTCCCCCTTAAAAAATTATTCATCTGTAAAAACTGTGGAGATTTTTCACCTATGTAAAATTTTAATTTCAGAGAAAGAACCAGCAAAAATAGAAAGTTTTTGAACATGATTGAAGACATATTTGAAGGTATTATTAGAGGAGTTCCAGAAGTTAAATGAAACCAAAATGAGAGCTAATACTTGACAAGTAGAGATGCTGTACATTCTCAAAATAATTAGGTGTGCAGAAAAAGAGATAAATCAATCAGGCTAATGACCTGGTCAGATAAAATATAAGGAAATTATAGAATGTTTGGGGCAATCATGTTATGGAAGAGTTATGAATTTCAGTGTCTCTCTTTAAAAAATATTTTCTGTGACAGAGTTGAGCATGACTGGAAAAAATCAATTAAAAAAAAAGATACATTATAAATCCTTAAGAGATGATATTTGTAGAGCTTAAATAATGAGGAAAGACAAGATTAAAAAAAAATTATGAAAAATGTAGGGGGGAGTGATTCCATAGAAAGGGCAGGAACTTATCCTCTACTAGATTTGTGCAGAGGTAAAGTCCTTCATGGAAGTGACCTTTCTTCCTTCCATCTATGTTTGTAAATTGTGTGTCTATCCCACCCTTCAAGCACTGCTCAGGAATTAAGAGTTTACAGAGGAAGTAACTGTTCTGATTGTTCAGAAAAATATAAAGGAAGAATGTGACATTTTGTATGCTTTGAGTGAACAGCACTGGAATGAAATTAAATATGCTTTATAGAACAAACTCAGCTGAGTCAGATGGATGCTATTTAATATGGGGTTTGTACATCCCCACATATATATTTTTAACATTTTGAGTGTTAGCTTGTTAGACAATTTTCTCCTCCCAAAATGCCTAAGTTCTGGTGATGGGTACAAGAAAACTCTCCAGTCTGGTTAGAAGACTGTAAACTAATTGAAAACAATTGAGTATCACTTTCCTATGTCTTGCCAGGATTCCAATAAACGTTCCTGCTAGGGGGTTGTTACGTCTTCAGTCTTAGATTCCAGGTGGTCATAAGAACTTGTTCATCTAGTCTAAGTTGCATGAAGTGATCAATTCTCTTTGTGTGTAAGCACAGCTGTAGCAAGCATTAGAATATTATTGTCTTTATTTTCACCAACACACATTTTTACAGTAGGATTCACATCTTCTTTTCATTGTTGGTGCCGGCCTCCAAGCTTTCCTTATCTTTGTCAAAGTGGTAAAGTTGTATAGGACAGTCAGGACCAAAGAAAATCACAATACTGACGACATAAACTACCTACCTGAACAAGGTAGAAAAAATTTATTTTTTAATTAGCAATATTAAATTGCTATTTCTTGTAAATCAAATACAAAATAATGCCTAAACAATGACAGATGTGAAAAAAAATATAAATTACTCAAATACCTCACAGGACTGAAAACTTAAGTGCATCAAAATAAGAAATGCATCAGGTTATCACTGCAGACAACTTGACATGTATCTGGGGTCAAAAATAATCAAGATGGTAGGTTGCGTAAGTAAAGAAACAATGAATAAGGCAGAGAATATTATAATTCCCTAATACAAGTCGGTGCTGCAATTTCATCTAGAATACATTGTCTTGTATTAGTCTCATCAGTTCCAAGACAAAAGCAGCAAGCAAGCTGTTGGAGAATGGTGAGAAGAATAGCAAAGACCTCCCATTGACTCAGATGGAGATACATTGCAAAACATTTGGCTTGATTTGCAAGATGCTTGAAAAAAACATGAAATTTGCATATGTCAGGAACCACAGTCATAACCACTGACCTGATGCAGTTTGGTGTAGTTGCCATAACTACGCTCCACCTGGGTTCAAGCTGAGGAGCCCTGGAAAAGCAGTGGGGAGTGATCATTTGTTTTCCATACTTGTTGGAAAGGAGTGGAGGAAAGGCGACAGTGTTCTGGGTACAATGTCTGTTGACACCAGGCAGCAAACACAATGACAGACACTGTGCCTGAAGGAGGGAAGGGAGTGTCCTCAACGGATGGCCTGCCAGAGAAACTGAAGTCAAGAAAACAGCAGCTGCCAGAGGGTCAGTCTCCATCTCAGCAGCTACACCCCCACATCACCACCCACGTGTGCTGAGATCACAGCTAATGTTGTTTTCTTGTGCACAGGTCTCCTGAATAAGACTGGCCTTGGCAGCACCCAAACATGGCAGCATGTTGCTCCACCTGGTTGAGGACATGTCACCATCTTTAAAAATGGCACTGTGTATCACAGCTAGACAGCAGCACATTTACTCCATGTGCCGCTAGAAGAATTGCACCTAGGAAAAAAAAAGTCTTTCCTGAATGAGAACATTGATTCTCTGGAGAACATTGCTGCTGCCACAACCTATTCTCTGTGTCCACCCTCTCCCCTCATACACGTTGTGTGACTTCATCTTGTGGTCTTAGCACAACCACAGGGTTACTCTAGAGGCTGGCCTGAAAGGCCCAAAATGGCTCCAGGAAAACAGCTCAAAGTGAGAGCTGCAGCCCATGTGAAGTGACACTCTGGACTGTCCTCCTCTTTAAGAAGATGATCATGGCAGGGAGTGGAGTGGTGCAAGGCATCAGATGAAGGGTAGAGAAGGAAAGGGAGCACCTTCATGGTACATTAGATTCTGCTCCTAACGGAGCATTCTTACATCTCAAAGAGAGCCTCACCTCATTGGGAAGGGTGCCATGCGTGGGCCAAAGGACAGCATGTAAGTCTTGTGGAATACGTTTTGTGAGATCACAGGGCCTGTGCCACCTGACTAGCAGTTGGAACAAGGACACTCTGTTTTGGGAGACTATGAATATAATAGGAAGGATGGTTAGAGAATAAGCTTTCATATTCTTAGTGCAGAATTAGTCAGTGAAATATGTTTATTGTGTAGTTAGGACTCATAGTCCAAAGAGAGACAATTATAGTAATAGGGCTAGTGAATTCTTGGAAGGAATAAGTGGAGTGCATGAATCATTTCAAAGATGTTTTCCAAAACAGGTAATCTCTTACAGTGGTTCTTGGTTAAGAGAGGTGAAAAAAGGAGTTGTTAACACAGTGATTGCAACTACTCCTGACTGATACAGACTTTGCTCAGTAATTTATACTCTTTAAATTAGAGCACTGCAAAGTGTTCTACTCAGAATTGTTACAGAGCATTTCAATGGTTCTGCTCACACAAAAAGTTGTGAAAACCATCTTTATGAGCACATAATGAAAATGCCCTGTTATTCAAGCAGCAATGCCATTATAGTCTATCTTTAGAAAGAGAAAAGGGGCTGGGGTTGGGGGGGAGAATGACGTAAGACATATATGTGCATCAGCAAGGAGGAAAAAGGTGAATTTATACAGAAGTAGTGAGAACAGACAGGACAGCTGGAAAATCCCTAACAGAGTGCTAATGTATAATTAGGTCTGCATGAATAATAACACTCTATTTACTTGATTTGTTTTTCACGTCTGAGAGAGATTTTTTGAACTGATCACGGGCTCCCAAAATGTTTGTTGTGCATATTTATTTAATAACTACGTTCCACATTTGATAGCTTCTTCAGAAATTTTATATTGTCAAAACATGTTTGTTCAGACAAGATACAGGATGTGGCTTTTCTTTCTGAGTTAGAAAGCCCTTCCAACTAATGCTTCTCTATATTTCCTATTTCACCATTCGTTTCCTGGGAAGATGATCATGGCAGGGAGTGGAGTGGTGCAAGGCATCAGATGAAGGGTAGAGAAGGAAAGGGAGCACCTTCATGGTACATTAGATTCTGCTCCTAACGGAGCATTCTTACATCTCAAAGAGAGCCTCACCTCATTGGGAAGGGTGCCATGCGTGGGCCAAAGGACAGCATGTAAGTCTTGTGGAATACGTTTTGTGAGATCACAGGGCCTGTGCCACCTGACTAGCAGTTGGAACAAGGACACTCTGTTTTGGGAGACTATGAATATAATAGGAAGGATGGTTAGAGAATAAGCTTTCATATTCTTAGTGCAGAATTAGTCAGTGAAATATGTTTATTGTGTAGTTAGGACTCATAGTCCAAAGAGAGACAATTATAGTAATAGGGCTAGTGAATTCTTGGAAGGAATAAGTGGAGTGCATGAATCATTTCAAAGATGTTTTCCAAAACAGGTAATCTCTTACAGTGGTTCTTGGTTAAGAGAGGTGAAAAAAGGAGTTGTTAACACAGTGATTGCAACTACTCCTGACTGATACAGACTTTGCTCAGTAATTTATACTCTTTAAATTAGAGCACTGCAAAGTGTTCTACTCAGAATTGTTACAGAGCATTTCAATGGTTCTGCTCACACAAAAAGTTGTGAAAACCATCTTTATGAGCACATAATGAAAATGCCCTGTTATTCAAGCAGCAATGCCATTATAGTCTATCTTTAGAAAGAGAAAAGGGGCTGGGGTTGGGGGGGAGAATGACGTAAGACATATATGTGCATCAGCAAGGAGGAAAAAGGTGAATTTATACAGAAGTAGTGAGAACAGACAGGACAGCTGGAAAATCCCTAACAGAGTGCTAATGTATAATTAGGTCTGCATGAATAATAACACTCTATTTACTTGATTTGTTTTTCACGTCTGAGAGAGATTTTTTGAACTGATCACGGGCTCCCAAAATGTTTGTTGTGCATATTTATTTAATAACTACGTTCCACATTTGATAGCTTCTTCAGAAATTTTATATTGTCAAAACATGTTTGTTCAGACAAGATACAGGATGTGGCTTTTCTTTCTGAGTTAGAAAGCCCTTCCAACTAATGCTTCTCTATATTTCCTATTTCACCATTCGTTTCCTGGGAATGTTTGTGCTGGAAACTATGTTGGTTAAAAATCTCCAGCAAGGGTGCATGAACTCATAGAAAGCAGTTATTTAAGAATTCCAACTAATAATTGGCTTTGTTGTGCAATATACGTTTACTCAGGTATAGTGGAATATTGGCAAAAAACAGTAAAGATGGGGCGATAACAGGAGAGAAAATAAGCCAGTCCAGTGCAGTGAATTAATCAGGTTACTTACTGGAACTGTAAACCAAAGTATTATTTCTATAAAATAAACAAATTTCTTAAAAAAAAATAAAATAATAAAATTGGAAGTAAGCCAAAGAATCTAAAATCTTGTTCCAATTTTTTCAGGAAGTTTTCCCCCTTATCTTATTTCCTTTTAAGCTCTCCCACTTGAAGTAGCCTTTCACTTCTGCACTTATTGTGTATTCTCAGATCTTCATTTAAAACAAAGATAGTCTTTTCATTACATGTTACTAGGTTTGAAAATTGAGGGCCCTGCATGCATGTTTGTTAAATGATATTTGAAATGAACTCGCATTTCTGTTTTCCACAAGAAAACTTCCCCTCTCTCTCAGGGCAAGTTTGAAAATACAATTTGTCAGCAACAAAGCTGTTTAAATAGGTTACTGTCACTGTGCTGGTTTGCCTCGCGTTGCACTGAGTTGCACCAAGTGGTTGTTGAACAAGACAATAAACTGAACTACTGAGATTAATTGGTCTACTACCATCATTTCACCAGTCCTGTTTGCAGAATAACAGTTGCATTGGCCCAGAGAGACAGAGCAATGAACCAAGTGAGGGGACAGGAAAAAGCACCTGGAGGAAGAAATGGTGGGATGATATTAAACTAGCATTGCCACCAGGGAAAGCCTCACATAAACCCTATTATTATTATTATTATTATTAGTAGTAGTAGTAGTAGTAGCAGTAGTAGTAGTAGTAGTAGTAGTAGTAGTAGTATAGTAGTAGTAGTAGTAGTAGTATCATTGTTATCATCATCATCATCATCATAACAACAACAACATTAATAATATACACTGTCCTGTCCAGTACAGTAATTATGAAGATATTTCAATGGCAACTGTAGTCCCAAGAAGTACTGTTTTCATCCCAGTTCCTACTCACCACTTTTCCCTAGATCTAACTTATAACTTTCATAGCCACACACTTTGTCCACGGTTGGAGAGCAAAAGAGAAATGGATTTATAAAGAAAAAACCCCAAACATCATGGCAAACTTATTTATGGAATGATTGTCCTTCATGCCTTTTTTTACCTGTATTTTGCAGCTTTCTGAAAAATGTCCTTCAGTAGTTTAAGCCTTGAGTCTGATACTCGGATGATAGAAATCTGCAGACGAAATGACAATGGACGTATGCCAACAATGATTGCATGGAGGTGTAAGTGATATGGATAGGGACTTCAGCAGTGTATCTCTGATTAATCTTTCTAAATACATATATTTTCTAGGAGAACAATAGATTAAAACTAAAGAGGCAGAAATACAGTTAGCTTATTTAAGGGAATGCAAAACATAACAAGAAATTCAGATTTTATACAGCCAGAGGAATTAGCTTTTTGTAAATTAATGCAGATAGTTTTAATTAATATCAAAGCTCATAATTTGCCCACCTTGCCAGCTTAGATTTAAAGGAAATCTTTGAGAAATATTTACCTGGGCAGATGTCTCACCAAGATATTTGTACAGAAATACATCCAAGAATTATGCAGTCTTTTCAAAATTAATGTTGTTTAGTTTGTTTTGTAATTAAGAATGTAATTGAAAATACAATTGTTTGAATTATTAATGAGGCTCAAACTGTCTGTGTGTTTCCCACTCTGAATAACTCTTCCATGTTTAGAATGAGAACAGAGAGACTACTTAGGAAATTCCTATAGCTCCACTGAGGGAAACGATCTCGTAATAAGAGTATCCAAGTTCATATCTACAACACCTGATTTCTCCTTTATATTTTTTTGTCTGTGTTTGCTTGTTGTAACATTAGAACAATGATAGAACCACTTTTTGCTGTATACAGAACGCTTGTGCCTCTCCTTGTTGCACAAACATTAATTAATTTAGAACTGCTAAATTAGGAACAACTGAGCAAGCTTAACTCCATATGAGAAAATCTACTATGGGCCCCAGGATGGTTTTACATTCCCTTGCTGTTCCTGCTGCCTAAAATTAAGTATGTTTGGATAAGATATGCATAATGTCTTTGGAAATATTTTCACAAGATGAAGCTCCTTCATCAAACTCTCAAAGCAGAAGATGGGCAAATCTAGATCTTCTAGTGGGCTACCTTCTAGATCTATGAAGGTCGCTTGTGATGGTTACATGCATGGAAGGGAAGGAAATTCCTGAGTTCACCTTAGATTTGTACTTTTTGCTTTTCAGTTACTCAAAAGTTTTGTAATTCATGGTATCAATACCTACAGGTAGGTGAGTGGAGGTGAGTGGCACAAGCTGTGACATTTGCTCATAGTCAAGAGCAGATTACCTTTCCCATCTCTTCCCAAAAAGAGATGTCTGTATGTTCTTATGATGAACATATATTTTCATTCTTCATAATGCAAAATTACTAATAGACACAGTTAGTGCCTAAAAAATTACTTTTCATTAGGTTCTTGTTTGCATTGGTTCTTCAGGAAAAGAAGTTGTGCATGTACAATTTTGCACATTAAACTAGGAGCAGCATTCTCCACTGCACCTGTGAAACTAAAAGCTTTAGTTTTCATATCCAAAATTATTTTGGCACTGGAGAGCTAAACTTACATGCTCTGAATCACCCTGAAAGAGCCTTTCCCTTTTTTCTTGGCAAGTAGTAGTAAAGTCTTCATTTGGCTAAATTAGCCACTATAAAATAATTCCTGCTTCCCCCAAGAATCACCATTGTTTGTGCTTCTACTGTTACAGCACAAAAAGACTGAGAAAGTTGCCTAGGAAATACGACAAAGCCTCTAAACTGAAGTTTTGTAAAGTACGTAGACTGTTTTTGTGCCTCAGTAGAATACCATAAACATTTCAGTCACCTACATACTGTCTGAACATCTGGTCAACTTTTTTGAAATGCCTCACTTTAAAAACATGCTATCATTTTTCGAGTACTTATTTATTCAGCTGTAGCTTCATCATCTAAAGTGTAGATAAATTGGAATTAAGGAATCAAGTTTCTGCCAAAAGGCTACCAAAAATTATGAAATTTTCAGGTCCTAACGCCACATTTCTGGATGGAATTTCTCCAGCAAGAGCTTTAAGTTCTCCACATCATTGTATATATAAACCAAAATAAATTCTCCACTATTCTTGTCCTTTCCTTGTGCCGTTCCTTAACCTAGCTATATTGGTTACCTTAAGACAGAAGTATATTCACTCTACTGGTAAACTTAAAACCTGAAGGCCAAAGCATCATTTAATTTGGTCTGCCCTGACACCTTTTATGAGCAACACAAGTTTCACTGGTTTGAACCCCCAAATCTGTCCTGTTTATTCAAGCTAGTCACTGCTGAAAGTTCAGACTGAGAAAAAAGAGCACACCTTTCACAGAAGTTGATAAATAAGGAAGGCAGACACGTTTATTTTAACTAAAAAAACAGGGGAAAAGTAAAACAATAGTTTTCCATTTCAAAAGGGTGTCTCCAAGTTTCAGTAATGTCAGTATGAATTATGGTCTCCCCACTCGTTACTGCTTAACTATTTCTTTGCTACCACAACATTCCCACCGTTCCTGATCCTGTATGTCTATTAACCACCTATTACATCTTTTCATGATGTTAACTTACGTGCCCTGCACATCAGAGACTCTGGAGAGTCGTCTTAAGCCTCACTTTAGGTTCCAAACTAAAGCAGCTCTCTCCTGAGGTTTGGTGGACAGAGAAGAGGTGGTTCTGCAGGGAAGGGGTCTAATTAAAATTGTTCCCTGCAAAGGAGCCTATCTCTCTACACTGACTAAGGCAGGACTTCAGAGACATTAACTAGCTTACTTTAGCAAATTCCCTCTCTGTCAGTGTTAGGTTAGGTATCTAAAGTTAGTCACACCAGTGACTCCCCCTCGGTTTTGATTTTTCTTTGTGTACTAAAAGGTATTCTGGTCTGTAATTCAGACTTTCGGGGAGTTCTCTCTTATAAGTAACTATTTGAAAAGTAACAAACAGTGACGACATAGTGACGTTGCACTATTTTTTAAAAAAAAAGAAATACCAGAAAGAAGCTGGAGATCATTCCCCTTCCAAGGCATTTTCATCTCTTATTATTTCGTGAAGCCCATACGCGGCAGAGCCAGCCAACACCGGACGAGATGAGGGGCTGTGAACTCTGAGCACACACGGTCACCTCAGCAACACACAGTGCACTTCCACTGGCCCTGGGCCAGCCTGATTTGCGGCTTCAAGCAAATTACAGCCATAATGGTGGCACTTAGAGGCAGAGTCTGTCTGCCTACCCCTAGCAAGGCTCTGAATATGCTAGGTAACGGGGCTGGATGCTGTATTTGCTCTGGTGCTATGGGAGGACGTGAGCGTTACGCAGCCGCAGCCGGCCATCGGCAGCTGCCTCCAGCAGCGAAAAAGAGAACGAGATGAAAGGAAAGAGAAGGTAAATGAACTTCAACAGAATCTAAGAGTTAAATTTAAGACCCACTGAAGCTAATTAGGAGGCTAAATTATAATTACATTTCCTTTCTCTGTCTTTCCCCTTCCAAGAAAAAAGCATGAAAATAAAGATCTGCGTTCCCAGCAATGTAGTGTAATGAAAATGTAATGTATCACCAAATATCAATATATTTTACTGGAAAATTAGAAAAACAATGCTGTTCGTTTACTCTAAGATCGACAATGATCTGAATAAGATCCCTTTTGCAGAAAATCTTTATTTGTTTATTCACAAAGGCATGTATGCCACCTAGGAAGGGAGAGCAACCTGATTTGAAACAATAACAAATATTCAGTCCTTAGGAGCTAAATGAGGTAAGAAACAACACAATATGCTGACCTATATAGTAGCCCATGTAGAGGTGAATTCATTATTTTTATTATTTAAGACAGCACTTTGCAGATATTAGCTAATTCTCCCAGCCTCCCCCATTTATAAATAGGGATGCTGAGGAAGAGGGAATGAATGCTTTGCCAGAACCATTCCCCATCTAAAGAGTGGAAACTGAATAAAATCTCAGGAGCTCTTTACTTGCAGCCTGCACTCAGTTCTCTGAATCTCTCGAAATGCGTATGGAACCACAGCCAAAGCGTTTAGAGACTTGCTGGTGATGTCGCAGACGAAAGGAGACATTTGCCTTCAGGTCAGACACATTAGATTGATTGTGACTCCAAGAAGACCACAAGAGCTTGAGTCATCCTACAACTTGAGTCACATGCCTTCTTCACAGGAATACCCTAGAAGGCAGGGGAGGCAGAGAGAAAAAACAACCCACCCTCTCTCTCCCTGGCTGGCAGATGGCATTGCAGCCACTTGGCAGAAGGCAGAATATTACAGTTTGGCGGAAAGGGATACGTCCCAGGTCAAAAAAAGAGTGTCAATGTATGGTTCATTCACGTCTGCTTTTCTAGTAAACAACAGAATAAAGTTGGTATGAAAGGAAAGAGAAAAAAAGTCTTAAATATATACTTTCATGCTCTTTTATAACTTTTTCTTCAGGAAGAATCTTTTGTAGGACACAAAGACAAAGCCAGGAACCTGGCTGATTAACTTAAAATGATTGCCTATATTTTAGAGAATTAAAGATAGGTTCGATAGGCAACAATTAAAAGTTAATCAGAGAGATTTCTTCCATAATTTGTGGGAAAAGATGGCAGATGACTTGCCATACAAGAGTGCCTGTCTTAGACACCTCTTTAAGGGTGGAATAAGCTGTGCTCTGGAGGTAGGTGTATCTTTTTATTAGCAAGATGATGAAAGGATAAGCTTTGCCTGAATCCTTAATCTAGATAGCTAAGGCTAGATGAGATGAAAAGTTCCAGAAAATTGTTTACATTTTTGAGGCTATATATATACCTTAGCATGATAATTATTCACCTATGATCAAGCTCCATATCAAACCTATACATAATTACATATGTTTTATTAGTAGGAGTATTTCTTCTGGTCGAAAGAAGAAACCCCCACATGTGGCAACCTCAAGGCAGAATCTGCCAGATCTCTCTCCTGCATGCCCACTCTCTCAAATGCATTTAAAACTTACACTGCAGCCGTGAGTACCTGAAACACAAAGATATTACCAAACTTTTGTATCATCAGTCTGAAAAAAGTTTTCTAGGATGGCATGTTTTCCAGGAAAGGGGAATAAAATGTGGGGTAATGAGCAGGGAGAAGTTTACTTGGTAGCATACGTGATTTCTAAATTGATTTTTTCCTCTCTTTTCCACATTCTTCATACCACAGACATGGGTGGAAATGGGGCTACAAATACAAGTTAGTGTGAATTCTGGAACAGCAGCATCATATCAGTAGATCACAAAGAAAACCTACCTAATGTAGGCACTGTAACTTAAGCTGGTAAAAAATATTCTACAGTAGCATGCTTAAACAGAAAATCAGACTATGAATTAAACGGTGAGGTTATGTCTAAAAGTACTTATTTTTTTCTTTGAGAGAGGTTGAGAGACAGCAAATGAAAACTATTTGGCTGATCAACCAAAGCTTAAGACTTTTTACATAGTGCACATTTAAAAAAAAAAATATTTAAGAAAAAAGATTATAAATGAGTATTTCTGAGAAAAATCAAGTAGTATCTCTTTCCTATGAAGTGAATTTTGACAAAAGGAAGGGCTGAGATACCTATAAGGCAACCAAGCAGAAAAGGCAAAAAAATCCTTTGATGTCTGTAAAAACATAATTAGGCTATAACATTTATTAGAAGACAGCAAATGTATGCAATTAGTAAGAGAGGGAAAGGAGGAAAAAATATTTTAAAAGCCGTAATCTACCTTTTGGTGTTCTTTCAATCCTTTTTCTTCCATTCCCATATGGGGGCAATCTTTATTCTTCTGTCTATTTCCTTTGTACAAGCCTGGCTTAAAAATGCATTGCAATCTTTCCCCTGATCTCAGCATGCGTTGGATCAGACCTTACTCTAATAGGCACAGGCTAATTTGTGCGAGACATTTATATTATCTTCTTCCTGCTGCAGTCATGTGCAAAAGTTATATTTCACTTGTTTGATGGCTTCAGTTAATGAAGAATGGCCTCAGTTCATTTCAGCTCATGCCCAGATATACCAGCTGGATGTTATATTATGACTGAGCTCTCATTATAAAGATGTCATGATAAAGATGACCTACAATTTTTGGAGAGGAATTATCGGACTTCCAGATCCCATGTCATCCGTTCATTGTTCCATGGCGGAAAATGTCAACAAACAAAAACATGTTCTCATTCTCTAACCAGAAGTCTCATAGGATACAGAGCAAACATCTGCAAGATAATTCAATCAACGACATTAGTATCTTCCAAGTTTGTACTGCACAGCCTTTAAAAACCCAGTCTGGCAAACTTTTATAGCTTACTGGGTGATAGTTAATCCTTTAATTTCGTAGGAAAAGCTTAAAAAAAATCAAGCCAAAGGGACAAAATTGAAGGTAATGTGGAAAGTGGGAACAAAGGAGAGCGCAAGAATCTTAAAACCTGAATTCGAACTGTTGGCACACGGATTAGTAGCTTCAGTGCCTGCTAACATTAATATAAATTTCCCATTGCTTTGGGGCAATCAGGCCCAGACGCCGCAAGCTTTCTCACAGTAATTCAGCTTTCTGAAAAATACTAAATGGGAGACTAAAACATTGGCAAAGTGATGGGAAATAAAATGGATTCTTCAGTGTTCTTAAGTTGCTTGTGTCTTACAACCATCATGGATATTATTCTTAGCAAATAGACTCAGATAATTAAATCTCTGACTCCCTTCCCAGGTAATGTGTAAATTAATATCCACTTGTTGTAAAAAGTCAAACAAAACCAAAATATATACAACTCTGAGGATGCTAAAGCACACAGTTGACATATCATTTTGCCTACAAAGAATGTGTAGATATTCCTATTGAATACAAATTGTTTAACCTGTAAAAAATAATTAATATAAGAAGAACTAGTACTAGGGAACTAGTAAGGGGCCTGATAATGTTTGCTTGGTATTAAAAGTGTGGGATGACACTCCAATGCAAAGGTTTAACTGAGTTAATAATTGTTGCAACGGTAGAACCAGTCAACCCAAAAATAAAACGAAATCTACTGTTTTAAAAATAGTCTGCTGAGAAATCTTACAAAAAGAAGTGCTGCTTAGCAATTAGAAAATACATTTTTTCTTATATAAAGAACATACATTACAAAGACAAGACATGGCTCTCAAACTTGTTAAAATCATCTGAAAGACCTACATACAGATCTTCAGACCTTACAATTTTGTATCAAAAAAGCAAAGAAAAGCAAGAGATTCACGCAGGAAATTACCGTATGTATGACAATAAGCGAAAATTTAAGAACATTTACTTTGAAACAGTAAAGCCTTCTATTCTGATAAGTGTTTACTACCATTGTATGTCAAGAATTATTTCTGCTTGGTAAGCTAAAGTACTTTCACATGGAAAGAAAACATGTGGTATGTAAATTAAGCAATAGCTTCAAGTCTCTTGAATGTTGTGCATGTTCATTCTGTTAGACTTTGTCCTCAGTGCTTGATAAATTAGCTATCTTACATATTAGGAGTCAAAGAATTAAAGAACATCAGCTCTGATTGTGTTGATCGAAGCACTGTATGGCAGAGCTGACACTGAACCACATTACTTTAAGGAGATCCATCTGTGAAACATCTGGTGACTCCACCAGCTAGGGAGAAACACTTCCATGAGTGCCTCACACTTGCCAAGCTTTGGAACATGAGTAATAAATATTCCTAATAAAAGGTGTCATTTCAAAGCAAAGCCAGTATTTTGCCCCACTAGAGTTATTTAGGATGAACGATGAATATGGGGACATACTTCTCTAATGATAATTTTGAGGAAAGTTTGTCCCTTTTTCTTCAGATTCCTATAGTTCATTAACCTAGTTTAAATAAAATTCTGTTATTTAGATCGGATTTATGATAATAAAAATTGGAAGGAGCTTTGAGCGAAAGAAGCTACAGTATATACTTCAGATTCTCTACCCCACTGCATGCAATCAGCTTCTTGATTTTCAGATATTATTTTCTAGCCTTATTTTTTTCCCTTGAGCTCCAAGACCTAACACTAAGGGGCACCAGAGAACTGAACTGCATCTGTTCAGATCCATCAGGAACCAGCTGCTGCAACTAACGTTGTAAGTTATTCACCGTGTTAGGTGGAGAGGGAATGGGGCTTTGGGGGAAACATAACAGGAGAAACAACAGTTCTGCATGACACATTCTCTGTTACAGAAAACTGTCACTGGAAGAGCAAGAGAGCACTCATTTTGGGAATGCTGAATGCCTACTTATAGTTTATCGCTAGGTGTTGAAAAAGAACTCTCACTCTAATTTTCCAGACAAAAGTTGGAAAACGTGTGAAAATATTGCATGACATGAAAATGGATTTTTTGGAGAAGCCACGTATACGTAAAAAAATCCTATCAGATTGACTTTATTTGCTTTGATCCTAGAAAAGTGTAAACAGTGGAGCACAGACTTAGGAATTCATTCTTATATTCAGTTTCACATGAGGTCAGGATACCAGCATTTTTTTCATTACCAATTCTTAAAACTCCACTATGGAGACAAAGAACATCTCCAGTTTCCCCATGGACTGCAAAATAGCCCATTACCATCTCATTTTCCCAACAAGACAACAGGAAAACAGTATTTAAAAAAAAATAATAATCAAGCCTGTTTGCCAAGTGGGGTCTCCAAAACGGACTTCCTTCACCCTGAGTTTGGCTGCCAATATAGAAAAATTATGCAGCCAGTGCCACATATCTCAATACAGCACATTCTGAAAACCTCAGACCTGACGTCAGGAGCCTGTTGCTTATCCCAGTTGGGGTTTTTTTTGTCCCATATTTCTGTTTAAGTCCCTCTATTCCACCACAAAATACAGAACCAAATAAGCAAAATATAATTAAGTAAATGACACTACATATTAGAGAAGCTAAGTTGTTCTGATTCCCTTTTAAAAGCTCGGTCACGGTCTTGTCCAGAACAGAAAGCATTACAAAAATGCAGATACAGTACAGGGCCCAGTATGTCAAATCATTGCAATCAAATCTCCAAGACCAATATTAATAATGTACCATTAGCAGATGGTGTGAGCTGATTGACTGAGAATTGCAAAGATGCATTCTGATTTGAGTACTGTAGACTTTTTCTTATAATATTAGCACTTATTTTTGTGTCTTTAAATAGGCTGTCAAAAGAAAATCCACAGACAACTTCTGCTCAGTGTAGAATTTGACTCATACATCTTTTAAGGCCAGATGAGACCATTATGATAATGCGCTTTGACCCCCAGCATAACACAGGGCATAGAACCTCGCTCAGCAATTCCTCCCTCGGGTCTGCGTCTTCTGTTTGAGATATACCATCTCCTTCTGAAAGATGTCCAGCCTTGATTTATTACTCAAAGTGGTGGAAATTCCAGCACATTCCTTGGTAAACTCACCCTTTGGTTAATGATGGTGTTAATGACGGCTGCAGCCAGAAAAGGTACGAGTTTTGTCCTCCTCTGACACAGTTCAGTTTCATATTTCTTCCCACTACACCTTTCGAAGCTGTATTAGAGAGCTGCCAGTGATCTATATCAGTTTATAGACCATGCCTATGTTTGCTAAGGAATAAAGCCTTCTTTAACCAAATAATGAAGGAAAACCACATTTTGGGGTATATTGTGCACCTTGTTCAAGGGCCACTAGCAGTTCTAAATGGTCCCTTACCCCAGGATGGAGAAAGCCTCCAGAACAAGGAAAGGTATGGCCTCTAAACCTTCCCCCAGTCCAGTGGAGAAATTAAAATATATGTCTTGGTTATACTATGGCCAGATAGCATACGCGATGTCTCGAGAGGAAGACCTTGTAACTCCAGGTCTTCATCTGATGATGTTCAACCTCTAGCTGGTACCTTCTCGTCTCGTGCGGTATGCAAGTTTTTCTGTTGATGTTATATGAAAGTGTGTCAGCAAGCAAGACAAAGGTAACTTAAGAGTGACCAAACAGTACACTTCCGTAATCAAGAGACCCTTCTGGCTGGGCCCTGCAGGTGGTGGTATCTCTGCTGTGGATCTGAGTGGAGATCATCAGCGATTCACCATCCTAGCGGGGGAGTTAAGCCTGGTCTCTCTGTCTCTCTCTCCAGGCAGTGACACCTAAAAGGTGAAACACAAAGACTACCAGCTCACGTGCTGGACCAGGGTTTTGCAAAACTTCTCTTGGGGGAACAACTTGAGGTTTATGGGCATTTTGCTTTCCAGCTCGCTGACTGAAAGACAGGCAGCTGTGTTCAGACATTTTACTGTGGGGCCAAAACCTGCCAGGATCCAGCGTCCGGAGTTTCATGTGCCATTTGTGATTTGCTATGACAAGGGCAGTCACGGCGACAGACCTCTCCAGCCACCATCCTGCGTGGACATGATGTTTCAGGGCCACAAAGGAAAGGAGACCCTGAATGAGAGAGGGCTGGAGGGTGAGACCGAGCAGTCCCTTCGGTGAGACAAGTGGAAAGAGTTGCACCGAGGAGGCCTTTTGGAGGGGCCATGTGGTCCCCAGTGCCTCTCCCACCTCCTCCTCCTCCTCCTCCTCAGGCAGGAGGAGGCAGAGTTGCTGCTGCTGCCAATGCGCCAGGATAGAGAGATCTCGGCGCGGGAGGAGATGACGCAAAAGGCAGAGCTCCCCCCAAAAAAGTGTTTCTCCAGGACGAAGATGGCGGCAACTTAGCCCAGGGGCCCAAGATGCCTGTGCCCATCGGGGGCCCCCAGCCAGGCAGTTCCCCCCATCCCCCTCTTCCTCTTCCTCCTCCTCCTCTTCAGCATCCTCGGCAGCGCTCCGGGATCCCTGCAGCAGCGTCTCTCCAGTTAGAGCGGAGGGGGGAGAGGAGAAAGAGGAGACGGAGACAGCGGTGCGGGCATCTGTGCCGCGGCTCGGGGCTGAGGAAGAGGAGCAGCGGCGGCTGCAGGGAGGAAGAGGAGGCGAGGAGCCCTCCCGGAGCCGTCCGTCGGCAGCGGGAGACGCGGCATGCAGCTGTCCGGGGGCAGCGGGCTTTTCTCAGGAGGGAGATGGGGAGCTGCGATCTGACCATGCCTGGGTGAGAGGGGGAAAGGACCAGCCGCGCAGCCCCGCCACCACCAACTATCACCACTACCACCACCATCTCCTCTCCCTCCTCCTCTCTCTGCGTTATTGCTCTTATCTTCTCCACGGCATTCCGCGTTGGATGGACTGGGGCTGCTTCGTGTGGTGAGACCAAGGCAGAGCCACCGGCGAAACCCGACAATATCTCAGAGGAAGAAAAAGAAGAAAGAAAGAAGAGGGAGAAAGAGAGAGAGAGAGGGAGAGAGTGGAAGAGGGAGCGAGCGAGCGAGCGAGAGAAGGGAAGGCAGGCAAGAAAATCCCCCCAATCTTTTAAGTCAATGCATATTGTGGTGACACTGGCAAAGGAGCCCTCACGGTGGAGTCGGCCAGGGCTGTGCGTTCCCAAAATATGACCAGGGGTGCTTGGATGTGCAGTCGGCAGTATGATGACGGCTTAAAAATCTGGTTCGCGCCCCGGGAGAACGAGAAACCCTTCACGGATTCGGAGAGGGCTCAGAAATGGCGACTGTCCCTGGCATCGCTCTTGTTTTTCACAGTCCTGCTCTCTGATCACTTGTGGTTCTGCGCCGAGGCCAAATTCAC
>NW_009650084.1:3726867-3727304 GCF_000708025.1 Charadrius vociferus
GGGGCGGCCGCGGGGCGCGGGGCAGAGCCCGGCGCCCGGCTGGGACCTGACGGAATTTTTACCTTCCTTTTGTAATTCCTACACACTTTGGGAGTTGTTCGCCGGGTTGTCCAATCCGGACACTTTGAACTGCAGTCTGGATGTGGTGCTGAGGGGGGGAGGCTCCTGCAGCCAGTGCGTCCAGGCTTACCAGCGCTACGACCAGCACGCTCAGGAGAAATACGAAGAGTTTGAGGTTATGCTCCAGAAATATTTACAGTCGGATGAGTACTCGGTGAAATCGTGTCCTGAGGATTGTAAGGTAGGAGCCCCTGCTGTGTTTCCTGTCCCTGGCTGGCGGGCTGGCGTCCCTCCCTCGCCTGTTGTGGCTGCCGTGGTCCGTGTTTTGGCTGCTTCGGTCTCTGCTCCTGGCGCCGGCGGCCGTGGTTTTTAGGGTG
>NW_009650084.1:3727760-3729315 GCF_000708025.1 Charadrius vociferus
GCGGCAGAGCGCGGGGCGGCGGAGCGGGGAGGTTGCCCGGCCGCCCTGGGAGCGGGACTGTGCCTCCAGGCGCTCTGCCAAAATCTAAGGAGCTGGGAAGAGCTGGAGGACGAGGGTGGATGTCAGTGGGCACCGTGGTGGCCCTTGGTTGGGAAGTGATGGTGACAGCGTTTCAGTAAGCTGCAGCGGTTTTCTGTGGTGCTGCCGGTGACCACTCAGAGACATCCTGAGGGTTTTTCTTTTGCTTTGTTAGAAGGCAAGGTCCCACTTTGGCTCTCTGTAGTCGTTGTCTTCTCTCTACTTTTGCACAAGATTAGTTGGCCTAACTCTCAAGACAGGAAAGGGCAGAAAAATGTGTTGTCCTTGGCACCTAAAAAAGCTAACTCCACGCTTTTTTCCACCCATTTGTTTGAGTATTTGTCAAGAGCTGGGCCAGGTGAATGGTTTGTGCCCTGAACCGGATTATCTCGACTACTGTAGCACTACATTAACCAGTCTGAACCAAATCCTGCTTTAGCAGTGGAACACAACAGTGCATACAAATCACCGCTCTGAACAGGAGGCCTAGCAGTACCTCTGTGCTTTGGAACTTCAGCAGGGCCTTCTGAAATCATTTCATGGTAACAGTCCATGCCTAAAGAATCCCATTCACCAATAAGTTAGTGCGATTTGCACCTATCTTTGCCACAAAAAACAATCCACAGTCCCTCCAGAAGCTGAAATAGCCCATTATCTAATTGGATAAAGTCGGAAAGTTGCTGTATTTATTTTTTCTTGTAAAACCCGAGAAAAGTAAAGTAGTCTTATCCGTAATTTTGACTCCACTGTTTCTAGGTTATAAACTGTGTGTGTACACACTCGTTGTATATGTTATGTACTCAGTCACTGATAATGTAGATGTATTTTATTTCCAGAGTGAATTGGCTAAGTAAAAAGCCTAAATTGGATAAGTAAAAAGTGCATCAAGTGTAAATAGATCTGTAAGGGCATCTTTGTTATTTCAGCAACTCTTTAACTAGAAACTGACCTACTGCTCTGTACTGACAAACAATCAACATCTGCTTGCTTAAAGTGATTTTTTTTGTATCACAGTTTAGTTTGACTGAACTTTACCACAAAGCGGGCAGTTGCTTTACAGTATATGATGGTGTAAAAGGTGGTGAAAATGAACAGAACAGCAAATGCATGCTGTATAATGATTTCCCCTTCTGAGACTGAGTAAGGAGGAATATTTGTCTAATGATGGGGAAAATGTGTTTGACACTAAAATGATTGCACGAAAGATACAAATGAACTAGACAAATGCAAGGCCAGTGACTTACAGCTCTCTGGTTCCGAGTGCCGGACGGTACCGTTCTATGTTTTGAGAATTTGGCCAACCAGTCTGTGTTAAAAATGAAGGATATTGCAGCAGGGAAAAGAAAGAAACCCCCCAAACCCCAAACCCCAAACCCAAACCAAGGGGGTGCAACGCGGTGTTTTCTCTCTGCCTGCGCGGGAGCGGCGGGGCCGGGCGGGGCGGCGGGCGCTGTCCAGGGTGCTGCACGGCAGCGCC
>NW_009650084.1:3733451-3774792 GCF_000708025.1 Charadrius vociferus
AGCCGCTGTCCTCCCCCTGAGCCCTGAGCTGGTGCCTCTGGGTCCCTTTTGGTTCGTGCTGGTGGCCGAGAGAGCCAAGCGATGAGCAGGTCCAGCCGTCTGGTAGCCGCGTGTGTTGATGTGCTCGTACGTCGGTCCACCCTGAAGCATGCACAGGTGAAACTAGAAACTCGCGGCGAATACTTTGTGACAACTGCAATATTTTGCTGGACTTTCTGGTGTTTTACACGTATTTCATTTATAAAAATCAATCAGGATATAGCTTCTTTTGTGTAAGTAAATATTAGTCTTTTGAGCATTGGTCATCTAGAGAATTCTTAGCTTAAGAATCAGAATAGAAAATAAATTGACATCTAACTATGCATTTAGCACACACCATTTGATTGGTTTATGTGGTGAACTGCTTTTTCTTTTCTTTTAAATAAAATGCTAAAAGTACTGACTTTACTTGATAATCATGTACGTAAGCCCTGGCTTAATACAATGAAAGGCTTGTTAAATAATCTATTTCTATTTAAGTCACCTTTAGTATTCTGGGAGGGCTGCTTCATTCACTGAAAAAGAGAGCTTTTCATCCAGTTGAACAATTATAGATGATGAAAAAATCAATAAAATTTACACTGAATAAGAGTCAACCTAAAACTTGTAATTGAGTATTACTTCCCCCTTTTCCAACTCCCCCTCCTCCCCTGACACAGCCAGTTCTCATAGTAAAGAGTGAAAATCATGGGGGTTTCTCAGTCTGGCAAGTTATACCTTTCAAGAAAGCGCTGTTGGTTATAATAAATAGTAAATAATAATACTTTTGGTGTATAAGCCTATACCTCAGACTTTGTATTTTCATTCCTTTATCTGATACTGGAAGAAAATGAACTTACTTTCAAAATATTCTGTGTTCCACTACGTGTTTCCTGGTCTCTGAAGAATATTTTAAATAAATTGCTTTGTATTGCAGAAATTTTCAGTCAGGAGTTGTTTGCATTATCGGTTCACATTTAGCTATTCTACATAGTGAGTTTTGGTTTTGGTTTTAATATCTAAGGATACCCACTCGTTTTTTTGAAAAGAATACCATCCTGTTATTAAGGGTTTACTATTAAACTTCTTGTTGAGTTGCATTGGGATTTTTGAACATTTTACAGAGAACACTGAGAATTTTGAATTTTAGAACATCTGCAAAACGAGTATTTATTTTGATAGTATCAGTGAACATGCATATGGATTTTATATTGTTAGGATGTCAGTAGACTTTGTATGTTGTTTAGAAGTTCTGGATATCAGTGTGGTCTCACTAAATCCATCTTCAACTTCTTTCTTAAAAAATATCCTTGAAGTCTGATGTCTTTATTTATTGTTTTCTTGTCTTGATAGTCACATATCAGTAATGGCTGAACAATAAATATAAGCAAGACAAACATTTGAATGTATTACATACTCAACAAGGTGATATAAATAAACTGATGGAGCTTTACTGTGTCACTAAAGTAATCGAGTAACTGAGAATCTGGATCTACATTTCTGTTTTAAATTTAATTTAGATTTTTTTTTAATATTTATGAAATTTTGCTTTTGCACATTATAAAGTAGTGGTTGTATTTACAGAGATTGTTCTTGGCTATATCTAAAGTTTCTTGATTTCCAGAATATCATTTTTATATGCAGTGTGACGCAGGACTGTATTCAAACAATTAACAGAGAATTGTATTGGCTTGATGTTGGAAGACACAGTTCCTCATAATGACTTGTCAGCTTTCTATCAGGGGAAATACTCAAGTTCTTATTCTTAAGACAGCAGGCAATTGCTCTGTGGAATAAAAGAAAATTCTGGCTCCTTCTGATTAGGAACTGGGTCAAATAACTAAGTAGGACATATAAATGTAAAGGTTTTTAATTTTTTTTTTTTTTTAGAGATAGAACCTATGTCTTTGTGACAAGTATCAGAGGCCAAGGATTTCTTAGCAGAAGCATTTATTAATGTTTGAACAAAACATCAGTTATCATTTTTTGACAGAGGTTTCTCTAACCCAGTGAAAGTTGAGAGTGTTTAAAATGTGGTGGCCTTCCTTAGTGCTAGTTGAAGTATTGAAATGTGCAATTCAGGTAAGTGCATTATAATTAACAAAACAGTTCCATTTTCCTTCTGGAATATTAAAAGAGAAAAAAAAAATATGCCAGCTTTTTATATCAACATTGCTAGAAAGCAAACTTTAGCTGACAAACTAGGTGCTCAACATTTACATGCGGATTTTTTTTTTCTTTTTTTGGGCAGAGGGGAATTAAATATAATTTAATAACATAAACTGAGGTTTATGATATAGGTATCAGAAATATGTAAGAAAATAGCTGAGTTATACTGCTACTTAGTGGAAAACATGCATATCAATGAAGGGTTTCATCATTAAACATAGATGGTATGGTTGATAGGAATATAAAGCTGGTGCTTCTGTTACTAGCTAATTTTTTTTGGATCAAAGAACTGGGTTCAACTACTTTTATTTGAGTAAGAGGATGACTGAAAGTTATTTAAAACAATTAAAATCACATTTGTTCTCATTTATCTGGAAATATCAAAGCTTATATGAATCATGACTTTTCCAAGAACTTTTTCCTAAACAGCATATGTAGTCTAATTAGGTTTTGATTTAAACTCTCAGTTAAGCTGGCAGAAAAGAGCGGATGAGAAATACGAAACCAAAAGCTCAAGTGATAAAAGAACCCTTCTGTTACAAAAGGTCACATAGACCAGCATCTGCCGCAAAGTTAGACATTTCAATTGCACATTTTAATCACGCAATATTTATATTATATGCAAGAGTGATACCTAAGCTAATCAAAAGAAACTCTTACAAATTAAACCCTCTGAAATATGTACTGATGGTCAGTGTCTAATACAAATGGGAAACAGAAAACATTAATTACTGAACTGATGCCTTTTCAGAACGTGTTGAAATTTAAATACTTATTTTAAAGCTCTTTTTGAAATGAATGATATGCTATATTAAAAAAGCCATGACACTTAGATGTATATATTTTAAAAAGTTTGGTTTAAAATGTTGTGGAACTAATGAGAGTTTATAAATGGATGTTTGCACGTGCTATTTGTTCGGTTGATTTTTTAAAAAAAAATAGAAGTTGAATTATTTTTCAAAACTAATTTAAGATAAGTACGTTGGTAAATTTAGTGTAACTATTGTTGTAACAGTGCACTGTTGTATTAATATAAGGAGCAACACTGATTATGTACTAATGGACTTTGTATTTTGGTCTAAAATCCTGATTCAGCAATCTGCTTCAGTCTCCTGTTTTGAGCTAGATGAATGGCACTGCACTCAGGGAAGACTACGCATATACTTGTAGTCATTCAATTGCTTAAATGCTTTGTTGGATCAGGATCAGATCTCTTCAATCCTAAAAGAGCATATTTCCCAGCGTGTTCTTTCCAGAAGTGAGTTCACCCCGCTTAACTCTTAAAAAGTTTTCATCTAGTTGATCATCTAGATATTCATCCCATTCATAGTGTTGAGGGGTACTTCATTCCTAATTTAGGAAAAAAAGGACTGCAGATGACCACCACAGAGTAGCTGAAGTGGATTACACCCTAGTTCAGCAGCCACCATTTAACACTTCATGGTGTTAGCGTCACATGGCCAGGGACCTCATGGCTCTGTCCTCAACTTCACTTCGTTCACTGGTTCCCCTTGCATCAAGGAGTACCCTTCACATGCATCTTGCAGAGAATGTGGTAGTCTTGCTCCTTCATTTCATGTTCTTCTAGGAAAAGTAATCAAAATGCAAATTATAATTCTATCTCTTATCCTGCCTAAAAATCATTTGGTCTATACTTAGTAATTTATCACTTCACTCTTGTATTAAGATCCGTAATGTATTTAGATCTGTGGATTGCCTAAAAGGGAAAAAGTAACTTAGAAGCTGACTTCTCAAATATTACTTTTTGATAAGTATCACTCATAACACTCCAGAAGATAGAAACATTAAATAATTCATCTTACAAAAAAAAAATAAAAATAAAAAGGTAGATGACCAGTATGGATGTCCACATCAAATATAAAAGTTCAAACTCTCTTTGTAGTCAGTGGAGATTGATGGGTAATTCTAGAATCTGACTTGGTTCACAATAAAGTGGACATCTAAAATAGGTTAAATGGATTATGCCTCAAAAGTACCTATTTTCTGTTTATTATCTCTAAAGAGCACATACTGTTGTTTTGTCTCAGATATAAATGCCTCCACTGTGGACCTCTGAAGTCATATTAGACGAATCCTAACAAAGTGATTTTGGTATAAAAAATAAGTTTGGATGAAATTGTGTTCACATGCAAAATTTAACTGTGAGAAAGTTTGTAAAATCCTGCTGCTTGTGCTGTCCCACACCAACGTAGTGAAATCACAAGCCTCTTTCACTTCTCTGATAACTATATTCTGTCGCTGAAGAATGTGTTAGCTATGCAATCTGCTGCTTAGGAATGAGAATAGGAAAGGGCCTTGTATGACATAATTGTATTTTTATCACTTTTTTGAGAGAAGGGAGGCCAAGAGCTTCTACATATTACTTTTCCATTTACTTCTACTGAGAAACCACACAATAGCAATTGGAGGTCATCGTCTTAACAGCAGTTTTTGCAGGTAAATCTGATACAGAGTCTTATTCTCCCTTCTCTATTTGCGAGGAGGGTGGGGGGGTGTTGCGTGGAGATGTCAATGTGTGTGAGAATTCTTATGTATTACGCTGGATTTCATTTTCTTCCCTTAGACCAAATGAGAGGGAACTCCCAAGCCCACCCAATCTCTCACACTCAAGAGGCACACATTCTTAGGCGCTTATGCCACTTTACTAAAATAACCATACTGTACTTTTCTATGTGTTTTTCACTGTATTTTTCTCTTGTCAGAACTGTAGCGCAAACATCACTAAGTGAGAGCGTGTGATAGTTTGGTTTACTTTACAGCATCAATCAGTTAGATGTGCACAAATTTAGTGAGACACTAAGGATGTATTCTGGCTCGTAGAGAGATTTTATTAATTTGAAGATATGTTAAAAAGAAATAAAGACCAAATTTTTATTTGGATTTCTGATCTGACCTTGTCTGCAAACAGGGCAGATATATGAAAGATGTAGATTGCTTCTTTAGAACATGCACATTGAAGAGCTATATCCAACGAGCTCCCAGTCTATAATGACAAAGAGAACAGGGCATGATGTAGCAGCTTTGAAGGGAAGTTGATCAACGCTTGATATTCTTCCACTCTTCACTTCATGTCTTTCATCCAAACTGATGGACAGGTCTCCAAAGCTGTGTTTGAAATTAGAGTGTCCTAAAGCCTTTACGGGAGAACCTGGTAGGACCCTTTGAAGCACTGGCTGAATGCAACCAAACTGTTGGGACGAATGGTGATGATAAATGTTGAACTGATAAACTTCCTGCAGTTCTGTATGAATATCTTGGTCTTTTGAAGTGTCTTGGAGATCCTGATTGGAATGTGCTCCTCTCCTATAGGTTGATGTTGAGAGATCATTCGGAGATTTCATCATTGAAAGAAAACTTGCTGATTAAAAACAGTAGCAAAGATGATCTGAACTGAAGTTACCAACAAACAATATGTTTGGGTCCAGGCTTTTAGAAATTCTGCAGCAGTTTGGAAGTCATTGTGGATGTTTTAAATGTTTTCAGTGAAATTAAGGGGAAACTGTACCTGAGAGATTACAAATGAAAAAAAGTCCAAATTTTCACTTTTGGGATAAGACAGTGGTATTTTTACAATTTTTTTAAATGTTACAATTTACGCTTGTTCCTTAGTCAAGCAATTATATTTTCAAATGTATTCATTATAAAATTTGAAAAAGAAAAAAAAAAGTAATTACATTATTTTTGTATTTCAGAATGTGCAATATATTGTAGTTTTCAGGAGATATTTTTCAGGGAGCAAATATTATATCTAGAATGCTTTTTAAATGCATGTTTAATCTGTGCTAGTCCTCTGCATGTTAGATTAGATGTTGCCTTCAATTTGCCTGAACGCTTGTGTAAATGGTGTCTTGGGCCTGTCAACACACTTCATCTCTGTAAAGCATCATAATGAAGTATCTTTATTACATTTTTAAGATATTAGCAATCCAGAATCAGAGGATATTTTTTATTAAAGGGAAGCGGAAAAGATGGATTGTTTGTGATATTTAGAAAAATAGTTTTTCTCATTTTATTCATTCTTTTAGGAGAATAAGAGAGTTTCTGAAGTTTGTTGATTTATTAATTGCTGATTGTTGCTCTACATTGGTTAGTTTGCTCTCTATATTTCAGGGGTTACACTCACATGTCCTTCTCAGAAAGTCTAATTTTGTATGAGATGAATTCATTTAGATAAATACTTGGGTATAAAGATCTATTAAGGAAGAATTTAAGCAACCCTTAAATGCTTTAGAATGTATATTAAGAGTTAATTACATATCTTGCAGATTTCTGTGTGCAGTAATAGGCAACTAAATGTAAGACCATAAATATAAAAATTTATTTATGTACACATATTTGTGATGAGGAACAGTATACCAGACAGATTTTTTTTTTTTTTTGCTAGTGTGGAAAGTTTATTCTTAACTCATGTTAGGTGATAGCTCATTTACTATGCTCATGATTCAGGAAAATAGGTATATATATTTATTAGTATAACTTCATCATTTACAAGGGTATCTTTATTGTTGTTAGAGCTAACGTTACATTTTCCAAGGCACTAAAATGATCTCTACTGAGATAAATTTTTGTATTTGTACACATGCACACTGGATTAAAAACCAGACGTTCTTTAAAATAAAGCCCAGCTTGTAGAAGGGCAACAAAAAATAGCAAACATACAACAGTGGGGTTTTTTTGGCTATTTTAATTGTGGGATAAATAATAAAAGTATATATTTTTAAAAAATGTACATACAAAAATTATGTGCAAATTTGCTGTGAGTACTCTTTAACATTGCCTTCACCTACGGTATATTTTGAAACTGCATTTCTGTTTAGAAAAGCTGTAGGATAATAAGAATATTTTATTTATTCACAGTTGCAAGTAAAAATGCTTGTGTATTCAAAGACTTGCAAGTGACTTTTAAAAGAAGATCACTTCATGGTGAAACCTGGTATAGCACATCTCGCTTTAAAAGTAATTCTTTTAAAAAATATGAGAAAACTGAATCTCTGAGTTTCAAAATGATAAAAATAAAATTATGTGTGTCAGTCATAATCTTTTTTTTATTAAAACCACCTACAAATAATCCAAAACCTATGCTTTGATAAAGACTAAAGCCTCTGGAAATTTTCAAGAGGCATATTACCGCAATATCTATTTAGAATACCGATTGTTAGTCAGTTCCTTAAGCAAGTTTCTGATGGTTTTCCACTGGGATATCTCTGTACTGATTCCAGCCATGTTAAAATCAGGCAGATAGTGTAACCAGTGGAGAAAGATCCATGTCATCAGAGCCTAATTCACTGAGCTTTTTATTATTAAGTATTCCAAATGCATCTATTTTGGAATACTGCATATTTTATACCCAGTAAGTACAAAAGCATCCTGTCATGTTTTTCCTTTCACACTGTTTAAGCTGTTAATATTGCGGTACAGTGCTTTAAAGTGAGACTGGGCAGTTTTGATAATGAGAAAGTTTTATAGGAGGGAAGAAGTATGGGACGCCCCAGCACGTGGTGCCAGAACAGGGAGGCTCTCCCCGTCCGGCTGCGCAGCTGGAGCAGGGCCAGGGCTGAGGATATATGGGGATTAGATTCCACTGGCTTGAGGTTCTGCACTTAAATAAAGGAAGTAAAACAAAACCATAGCCAAGGTCCCGTGGGATGGCTTTTAAAATTCTTCGTGCATTCAGAGATGAGAGATGTTCATTTGCAGTTCCATTCTGCTGTGGAGTTAAAGTCTTCCTGTAAATATTTCTACACAGAACCTGCCAGAACATGGGCCGGTCTTAGGAAGAAGTAGGATTTTCTGAACAAGGTACATTTGAAATACTGGCCAAATTATCTTTAAAGCAGAATTTTATTTTTTTTTTAATTTTTTTTTTTCTTCTGTGCTTTCTGATATAACAATCCTTGGGGTAATGACCCCTATTATAAGCTAAGTTTAGCTAACAAGATATAGTGTATCACTGGAGTTCAGGAAATGAGGCTTGCTGGTTTATATCCCAATTCAGTTAGAAGTGCATTATGGTTTCTTTTGTCTCTATTTAAGTCTTATAAATGTTAAAGCTGAATCTTACATGTTTTTTGCAACCTCACTATATTAATGAAATTAAATCATTAGCTTTTCAAAATTTAGCAGCTGAGATTGATTCCTGGGACGTGACCTGGGTCAATGTATTGAAAGCCTATCTCTGTATGACAGATGTGAATTTAAAAGATTGTTTTATTTTCATTTGTAAATATAGACCAATTTTCTTTAGTTAGGAATCTACTATGCCTGGTTTACCAGGACTAACTTCATTTAAATCAATGGCTTTACTAGAATGTAATAATGTTTTAAGAGCAGAAGGCGGCACATGATAGACTTTAAAACTCAAATATATTAAATGAAAGGGACAGAATGGACACAGACTGATTTGCTATACAAACCTTGCTACAAAAGGCCATATGCAGAGTGCTTTAAATGTTCATATTCTTGTCTTTCACTGACGGTACTGATTTGTTATTGTTGTCAGATTAATGTGGGTTTTTTTCCCCTTTTCTTTGTTGTTGTACTTGGTCTTGATCCCATTCTCTTATTCTATTGATTTTTCAGGCACACTGTAGAAAAATATTGTGAGCTTAACTTGTTCAGCTATCCAGGAGGGGAAAACATTGAACACAACAAAGCAGAATTAATTTGCCTTTTCCAGTCCAGATTGTAGGTCATCCACCAGGTTTAAAAGGAGAGATGCTGATCAGTAGTATTGCTAGTTTAAATCCAAAGAAGCTGCTTTGATTGCTGTAAAGACACTCTGTATTTACGCTGGTATAAATGCAGTTAGAATTTTAGCATAAGTTGAAGAATTGATCAGGTAATGGAAGTTTTGCTCTGTGGTGCATTTCAACACTTACAAAAAAGGTAGTAATTTTAACAATGACTCATCTTAAATAAAAATTACAGGTATTATACACACATATGTGTGTATATATGTGATTATATATATATGTGTATGTCTCACAAGAGGTGTGACGAGGAAACTACTGAAGTAGGATCAAGCATCTTGGAGAGCCTAGGACGGTCCTGAAGTAGAGTCCTCTGGAAATCTTTGAAAAGTTCTGGATTCTTTAAAACTAGGAAGTAGTTGAGGAAGTAAAGAAAAATGTAACAATTGTTTCTAAATGGTCTTTTCCTTTTTTTTTCAGTCACTGATGTGCTTTTTTTTTTTTTTTCTTCTGACTGATCTGGAAATGGAAATTATTTAGGGTATTTTCTTTCTTTCATCAAGAGTTCAGAAAGGCCCGACAGTAAATGTGGAATACACAAGCATCAATTACCGATGTCATAGCCAGGATGCGCACTAACCCTGTTTTGCATTGGTCTTCGCAACTCCTTTGTGGAGACCCTCCATGTGTCTGGACTGAAATTTGGATTGCTGGTGGGAACAAACCCATCTAAACCTCAGTATATCTCTGCTGCCTAGTATTAATAGATTATGGAATAAATTATCTTAAATGTTCTATTTGCTTAATTGGGCTATTTTAGATTATTTATGTTTCTGGTTCTTTATTTGTACATTACATAACAAGTTTTTTTGTTTGTTTATGTGGTTTTTTTTAAAGACTAGGATCTTTTTATTGCAGCGATTATCTGGGAGATCACTTTTTTGTTACTGTTTTATCATTTGAGTTTTATATACTTATTTAAACCTTTTTTGCAGTTTCCTGTCTACTTGTGGCTGTTTCTTTTTGATCACTGGAGAAAAATGCCTCCATAAATTTTGGTATGAATGTAAATATTTACAGTATGATTTTTATTCACATGGGTTTTAATATAGGCCTGATTTGAAAGGAGCTGGTATTTGGGATGGAAGAGATCTTTTCTCCTTTTATAGTTGTTTAGATCTGCAAGAGGAGATGATATGTTTTGCAGCTTGCAGGAAATATTTACATCTCAGAATTTTACCAAAAATCATGACTGGCAGGGAAGATCAGTAGACTCACAGGGAGGAATAAGAGATCTCTGAATATCAATACGCCTTTTTGGGATTACTCTAAATTTGTGGTCCTGTGTACAGGACAGAAAATGGAAAATAAAGCATATAGCAATAAAGAGGTGTTTAAAAACATTTGGTTATATGTTTGAAAGAGAAGCAAAAAACCTGAAAGTGTTCTGTTTTGTTTTGCCTGCAAGTAATTGTACTGTTGGGGTACTCAAATTTTACAGTAATTCAGCAATGCAGGCGCCCCCATAGCATGCAGTGCACGACGAGGCGCACCTGTTATATTCCCCAAAGGGCCGGTCCTGCTTCAAATTCTTTTCTTCACTTTGTGTCTTAATAGAGTTAAAACGCAACTATTTATTTTTTACAGAGTCTGTACACGCTTGGGCATGCAGCTCACAAATCTCAAGTGCTTGAACTGTGTACAGGCAGCTGCCCTGAGGCTGTGTCTCCATTAGCATTTTAGTTCAGGTCAGGGTGTGTTTTTTCAAACAAATCTCCCACTCGCTCCCACTCCCACTCTTACTGCATCTTAATGCACATCACGGAGCGATCTGGGAGCACGCAAACTGGATTGCTTTCTGCTGAAAGTAAAGGCGAAGAAGTGCCCCAGAAGCGCATCTAATGAGTTGCAGGCACTAAGGGCCGTGCAGTCTGTAGAATCATAGAATAGTTTGGGTTGGAAGGGACCTTTAAAGGCCATCTAGTCCAAATCCCCTGTGATAAGCAGGGATGTCTTCTACTAGGTCAGATTGCTCAGAGCCCTGTCGAACCTGACCTTGAATGCTTCCATGGATGGCGCATCTACTACCTCTCTGGGCAAACTGTTCCACTGCTTCACCACCCTCATTGTAAAAAATTCTTCCTTATATCTAGTCTAAGTATACCCTCTTTTAGTTTGAAACCTTTACCCTTCATCCTACTGCAACAGGCCCTGCTAAAATGTTTGTCCCCATCTACCTTATAAGCCCCCTTTAAGTATTGAAAGGCCCCAATAAGGTCTCCCCACAGCCTTCTCTTCTCCAGGCTGAACAACCCCAACTCTCTCAGCCTGTCCTCATAGGAGAGGCGTTCCAGCCCTCTGATCATTTTTGTGGCCCTCCTCTGGACCCACTGCAACAGGTCCATGTCTTTCCTGTGACGAGGACTCCAGAGCCGGATGCAGTATTTCAGGTCTCACCAGAGTAGAGTAGTGGGGCAGAATCACCTCCCTTGCCCTGCTGGCCACAATTCCATTGGCTTTCTGGGCTGCAAGTGTACGTATCCAGCTTTTCATCTGCCAGTACCCTCAAGTCCTTCTCGAGCAGGGCTGCTCTCAGTCCCTTCACCCCCCAGTCTATATTGATACCGGGGGTTTCCCCAATGCAGGTGCAGGACCCTGCACTTGGCCTTGTTGAACCTCATGAGGTTCACACTTCTTGAGCCTGTCCACGTCCCTCTGGATGGCATCCCATCCCTCAGGTGTATCAACCACACCTCTCAGCTTGGTATCATCCACAAATTTGCTGAGGGTGCACTCAATGCCATTGCCTGTGTCATTGATGAAGATATTAAACAGTACTGCTCCTGATATGGACCCCTGAGGGACACCACTTGTCACGGATCTCCATCTGGACATGGAACTGTTGACCACTACCCTCTGGATATGACCATACAGAAAATACCTCATCTACCAAACAGTCCACCCATGAAATCCATATCACTCCAATTTAGAGAGAAGGATGTTGTAGGGAACCATGTCAAAGGCCATATAGAAGTCCAGGTAGATGACATCTGTAGCTATTCCCTTGTCTACTGATATAGTCACTCCATCATAGAAGGCCACTATGTTGGTCAGGTAGGACTTGCCCTTGGTGAAGCCACGCTGGCTGTCTTGAGTTACCTCCCTGTCCTCCATGTGCCTTAGCATAGCTTCCAGGAGGATCTGTTCCATGATATTCCCAGGCAGAGGCAAGGCTGACAGGTCAGTAGTTCCCAGGGCCCTCCTTTCTACCCTTCTTAAAAATGGGTGCAATGTTTCCCTTTTTCCAGTCACCGGGAACTTCCAGTCACCTGACTGCCATGACTTCATATCATGGAGAGTGACTTGGCACCTACATCAGCCAATTCCCTCAGGACTCTGGGATGCGTCTCATCAGGCCCCATAGATTTCTGTATGTTCAGGTTCCTCAGGTGGTCACGAACCTGATCTTCTCTTACAGTGGGAGGGACTTTGCTTCTTCAGTCCCTGCCTTGTGGTCCATCCACTTGAGAGGTGTGGCAAGAGAGGTTGCCAGTGAAGACTGAAGCAAAAAAGTTGTTGACTACCTCAGCTTTCTCCTTGTCCATTGCTAGCAGTTTGCCAGTCTTGCTTATGGTGGGTGTACACTTTCTTTCACCTTCCTGTTTTAGCTGACATACCTGTAGAAGCCCTTCTTGTTATTCTTTGCATCCCTTGCCAAGTTCAGCTTCATCCACACCTTGGCCTTCCTGACCCCATCCCTACGCAACTGGGCAGTGTCCCTATACTCTTCCCAGAATACCTGTCCCTGCTTCCACTGCCTGTGCATTTCCTTCTTGATCTTTAGTTTGACCAGCAGGTCTCAACGCAGCCATACCAATCTCTTTCCTTCCTTTCCTGATTTCTTGTACCTGGGGGTTGAAAGTTCTTGCACTCTATAGAAAGATCGGCCAGCTCTGTTCTGCTCCCTTGCCCCTGAGAGCAGTTTCCCAGGAGGGTCCTATTGACTGACTCCTTGAAGAGCTGGAATTTTGTTTTCCTAAAATTCAGGGTCCTGACTTTACTCCTCACCTGACCCATATCCCTCAGGACTGCGAACTCCACTAGTGCATGGTAACTCAGCCCAGGCTGCCTCCAATCTTGACGTCACCGACTAGCTCACTTGCATTGGTGACCATCAGGTCCAGTATTGCATCCCCTCTGGTAGGGCTGTGGCTTAAGAAGTTATCTTTGATGCATTCCGGGAGTCTCCTGGATTGCCTATAGCTCGCCATGGTACTTTGCCAGCAGATATCAGGGTCATTGAAGTCCTGCAGCAGGATGAGAGCCTGCGAGCATGATGCCTCCTGTAGCTGGAGTAAGAAGGTGTTGTCAATAGGCTCCCCTTGATTGGGCAGCCTGTAGTAAACACCATCCACAATGTTGCCTTTGTTGCCTCGATCTCTAATTCTTACCCATAAGCTTTCAACCTGCTCATGGCTATTCTTCAGAGACAGTTCTTCACACTCTATCCATTTCTTGATGTAGAGGGCAACGCCTCTGCCCCTCCTTCCTTGCCTGTCCCTTCTGAACAGCCTGTAGCCATTGATTGCCACACTCCAGTCATGGGATTCATCCCACCATATTTCAGTAATGGCAACTAGGTCTCAGCTTTGTAGCAGCACAGTGGCTTCTAACTCCTCCTGTTTGTTGCCCATGCTGCATGCCTTACTGTGGAAGCACTTCAGCTGGGCTGTTGGCAGTGTCACCTTCTTGGAGGAAAACCTCTTGATTCCTTTGAGGTGTTTCACTGATGCTTCCCTCTTGGCTCCTATTACCTCAGGAGCCTTGTCTCATCCTTGGAAGACTTCAAGTGTGCTGCAGTGTGGCCAGCATGTCTCAGAGCAATGGGCTGAAGGCCCTCACTAGCACCTTGTCCCTCTAACCTTGGCACATCATACCACTGCTTGCCATGGGCAAGCCTGATGTCCCCTTCCCCCTTTGAGCCTAATTTAAAGCTCTGTCAATGAGGTCCACTACCTTGTGAGCAAAGACCCTTTGCTCCTTTGAGAAAGGTGAATCTCATCCGATGACAGCAAACCTGGTGCCGTGTAGGTCATCCCATTATCGAATACGATTATAGGACTAGGGTTAGCCTGAAGCAAAATCGTTGAAACATATATAATGTGGATGCCAGGCTCTCAGCACTGTTCCGGTCAGAAACAGAGTGTTTCTACAGAGCCACACTCCTTGTTGATATTCGCATAGCTAAAGTGACTGAAATTCAACCCTCACCTGGAGATAATTCCCAAAGTATCTCAGCAATTTCTTCAGGACCACAGCTCAAGGCCCTGAGCTGAAGCTCTGAAATGATTCACTGCACCTGACTCTATATAATCATGGCACTAGTGATCATCTGTGATTCTTTTTTATTCTTCCCCCCCCTCTCCCCAGGTTTTTTCCCCTGCATCTTCTACTGGCACGCCTATGGAAGTGATGCACTGCACGGTGCAGATTTTTGCACTATGCCTTCCCTGCAGCTGCCAAGGCTCTGTGCAGCAGAACCACTGCAGCTCTGCTGCGTTTTGGGCTCTGGGCTGTCAGTGTCCTCGCCGTGGAATTTGCAGCGCCTTCCCAGCGCACGGACATAAGGCTGAACAGACCTTTCAGGGCCTCTTTATGGCAGCTCTTGAGCTTTTAGTTTCAGAATGGTGCAAAAATATCTAAGCAACCCTCAAAATGAAAAATGTGTGTGGGGAGGGAAATCAGAAAGTTTGACTGTCCTTCATAAAAATACTGTCCTCCCTATCTTCTGACTTATTCTCTTGTTTCCTACCAGAAGAAACAAAGAGTATGGGGCAGTGTTCAGTCTGGATTTTAGGCAACCACTGAACTGACAACCGGATATGCAGGAAAGCCTACGTAATTGATTTTCCTTTTTAGTTATTTCATTTTTTATATACCTGTGAAGACTTCATTTTCTTTGGATTTTTCAGGATCTGTATCTATGATATGGATTGATATTTTTCTTCACCAAGTAAAGCTTTTTTCTTTGAAAGATTAAAAAAGTACTGTGTAGTTCTTTAGAAAATTTAACAGTAGAAGACTGTTGCCTTGCTGAGAGAATATGTGTTGTTAGTATGGGAAACTACTGCCTTTCCAATTTTTATTATTTAGGCATTTTTATTGCAATTCTGCCAGTAATTACAGGTGGTCATTGCTTTTGAACCCTGAAAATTCGTGCCACGTCTTGAGTATTTTTTAAGTAAGTATACTGCACTTCTGGGAAGAAAATTACTTGTAGAGGTCATGATCAGCCCTGTTCCGATAGTAACAATGGTCCTGAAGATCTGCGGGGCTTAATGTTTTTAGCCTTCGGTAACCACCAAGAAGCTTTCTTACCTTTTCCCCAACTCAGAACCCCAGTGGGGCTAAAAAGAGGCAAGGCAAGTGATTCACTGGCCTAGCAAAAAAGGGTAAATAAATCATTTGCTGAAATAGTATCGATGTGCATGATTGACTGAAACATCAGGGGGAGACCTGCAGGTGATCAGCACTTACTTCACCACCAGATGCTACTGAGCTGACCAGGAACTGCAAGCGAGACCAACCGGCAGAGGCAGGACATTGTCCTGCCAATGGGAAAAGCAGCCAGAGTGACAGGTAGCCAAAATTGCAGATGTTTAACTTAGGTTATCATAAGACCAGATAGACAGCGTATTGGTATAAGGCTTCAATTGGATGTATCAGATTATACTTACAACGCTTTATTCTGAAGCCTGAAGGAGCCGATACTGAAGAATCAAAAAACTGAAGAGAGTGAATTTTTGGTGAGCAGCATATAGGAACTGACATACAACACTGCTCAGTGATTTGCTTGGTGTCATGTCCTATCTCTGGGAATAAGCTTGGGACTAAAATGAATGCTACACCAGACAGAAAATCATTTGCTAGTTTGCAAAGTTTTTTCTTAACTCATGTTAGGCAGTAGTCAATTTATCATGCTTATGATTCAACAAAATATTTTTCCATATACTTTTCTATTAGTATAATTTCATACATGAAGGGGTATCTTCTTGTTAGAGATAGATTTCATTTTCAAGGACACTTAGAATGGTATTTGAAATCTTAATTTTCTCTAAATCTGTGGCAAAACCACCAAAATTTTATCGAAATTTGGTTCTTGCTGTGTTTCATGCATTAGTTCTGTTGGTTCTTTGTAATAATTAAGATAAGATTTCTGTTCCTATAGTTCTTACTGATTTTTTTGTATTGCGCCTATAGGATTTATTTTCTGATATCTAGTGGCAAGTTGTTGGATGAAAGTGGAGACTAGGGTAGAAGGAGACAATTATATTTATGTAAATTATATTAAAGTGGTATAGCCAAACTAGTAATCAAAACCAGAAAAAATTATAATTTTGAATATATTGAAATACTTGTGGAAGGATTTGCTACTTATATGCCCCTTACACATGCAAGTTTTGGGCCATATTAATGGCTACTGACTGACAAAGTCATGTAAGTGCAGTTTCTTGCATGACAGAGAAGGATTTTGTTTGTGTATTGTACACACAAATGAGAAGAACATCTGTGCCTCTGCTGTAATACAAGAGTTTTCTCTGCAGCTGCGACACATTACAGTGTAGGTTTTTACCTATGATTCTTGGCAAAAAACCTCATGTAACAAGTCCTCGTGCATTAACCTTTTGCTATTAGCAATTTCTCATAGACACAGTTTCACATGTTACTGTTTACCTACTTTAAGACTCTAAAGAACGTTGGTACACAGCACGCTTTGCTACGATGCAGCCAGGGTTGTGCTAAACACAATATATCCAATTCATGCCTACCATTGGCAAAGATGACAATTGAAAATATCTTTTAGGATACAGCTATTCTTTTCCCTTTATTGTTCACCACTACCTAGCTTATTCTCTTTCCCCCTTCTCAAGCTGTCTGCCGAATTAACCTCTCCTGATACATTTGACTGGGGATTTTTGATATAGTAGTATGCTGTACTAAGAAGGACAGTTTTCTGAAAGGGGAAATGAAAGATGGGTATCCATGACAGCAGACCTGCAACTGAAAAGTGTCGTTTATAGTGTACAGAAGTTGGGATGAGAATAAGCTATGTGCCTGCAAAACAGAAGAGGGTAACTGCAGAGGTAGCGTGACTTTTCATTTATTGTTTGCGTTGGTTTGATTCCAGCCCACTGTACAGAACAGAGCGCTTTATTGTAAAGAGCTTTTATGTATAAATTCACAGAAAAATCAGAGCCCTTCGTTAAAATGGTACTGCCTGTGGGCTTGGTAACATCAGCCATGGAGTTCCAGCTGCTTGGTTTAAATGAGAAATAAAAAATATTTGTCTGTTTTAAATATGTTTTAAATATGTCTTTATTTTAGATTGTGGTTGGTCCCAGAGGAGTGTTTTCACTCATGCGTGCATATCGAGAGGGTTTTTCCTCCCCTTCAGTGGTCACACTGAGTTTTTAATTCTAGATGAAGTATTTCATATGGTTCTTTCCAGTGTGCATCTATTAGGCTTGGCAGTGCTGGATTCCATCTGCCATTGTTTCCCCTTTCACTGAGCTCTTTTCAGCGACCCCAAAGCTCCTTGGCCTGCTTTGGCCTTGATTAATCTAAGACTTGTTGTGTCACTTGTAAACATTTCCATCTTATTGTTAGTCCCATTTCCAGTTGATTAATAAATAGATTAAACGCTCCTATCGCTAGTAATGAAGCCGGGGCACCCTGCTGTTAACCTTTAGCCACATGGGGCAGTGACCATTAATAAATGTATTCTGCTCTTGTATTCTGCTTTTTGTAGTTGGTTTCTAATCAATGACAACATTTTACTTCTCACTCTGTGATTACTAAGTATCTCTAACAGACTTTTGTGGGAATCATTCTCAAAGGCTCTTTGAAAGTCCAGAAAACTTGTATCAGCCAGTTCTCTCGTATCTGCTAGTTATTAACACGCCAAAAGGTTATGGAGACATACGAGGCATTAAGGCTTCTAACTTTAATCCAAATATTTAACACTTTTATTTTTAATTGGTACCTCAGTTAGTGTATTTATTACTGCAGTATTATGTGTGTGGAGCTGTTTGAATTCTTGCTCGGTTTCTCTCAGAAGTCAAACGAAGATGACTGCTCTCCAGCATGGTCAGTATACGTGCTGCTTTCAACGTGAGACTGCATAATTGTGGAATTTTTTTTGGTTAGTCTTAAGTTGCTTTGGGACCCTTGAATAAAAGGCATCCCATTCTTGGGATACAATGATCTTTTATTTATTGATTTGTTCCAGCCATTCCTCTTATGATATCTGAATTGTCAAAAGCTTGTTGTTTTTACTTGAAAAGGCTGGTATCTCCTCAGTGATGTCTGAGACAAAAAGTGATGTAAAAAATAATTTACTTTCTCTTCTGTATTCTTACTTTATTCAGTTTCTCCTTTAACTTCCTGGAAGGGTAATCGTGATCTCTCTTGCAAGAGGTGTAACTTTTATACCTAGTTGCTCCATATATTCTCATTTCGCCATCCCTTATTAAGGTGTGACAGTCACCGTTTACGCATCTTGGAGACCATAAGTGTTCTGTGCCAGGTACACTGACAAACCCACAAATAGCTTATATGTTGCAGTTCCAAAACTAACCAGGATATTCCTTGTTCAAAGATCTGATTGGGTAGAAGTCTAATTTATTTATTTATTTATTTATTTAACTCTGTATTGCTTGGAAGGGAGAGTAACAGTTTTCTCGAAGAAAGGGTGTAAAAATGGACTCTGTGCGCTGGGTCATGCAACAGGGTCATGAGTTAGGATACAATTTAGGATCTAATTTCTATCACGTGAAAAAAGTTAACGCAAGAAGAAGTGCTTTTTAATACACACAAGACAGATCAATGTACTTAGTAGGAAATAATGTAGTCCTTTATGAATACAGATGATTAAAATGAATCAGAATATAAAATATTTATTCAGAATTCTTGATGTTTGTCATTGATAATTCTGGATACTTCTGTAAGATCTTCTTACTGCCACGATAAAGAATAAACTAGTCTATAGTATCATAAAGGTGTTTTTTTTCCACGGTTTTTTTTTTTTTTTTTTTTTTTACATACAACACAGATGATGAAGACAGACTACAGGAACATCATTGTCTTTACTGCAAGTGGCTAATCTAAAGAAGTTTCTGATACACTAAATTTAACATTCACAGCCAGGTGTGATGGTTACCTCTCTCTACATGAGAAATAACATGCTGTGTATAGACTGTCAGGTGATGAGGTCTCTAGACGGAAAAGAAGTCCAGGCAGCATGGTGTGCAGATCCCTTTAACATGAACTTGAGCTGCTTGGCTGACTTAGCGGTAGTAATTTGTGCTTGTAAAGAACTCACTTCAAGTTGACGTCACATCAGACTTTGCGTTGTGTTTGGATGTGGTCAGTCATACGTGCAGGGGCTAGGGGTTTTGTGATAAAGTATTTCTGCTTTCTGTTTAAGTAGCAAAAGTAGGCTGATGGGCAGCTGCAGAGGTATTATAATAAAAAAAATTATTTCATTTGATTTGCCTTCCTGTTTAAATGACATATTAAAAGTTCTTGCACTCAGTGTGTAAAACAGTGACAATAGAAATTGCTTGGAGAAATCCTTCCTTACACATTACTTTTCAAAGGCCTACCGAAGGTCAAAAGCTTTATCACACAGTTTTCTTTCTCATGAACAAGCTCTATATTGTTTTCTTTTCTGCAATGACAAAAATATCCATTTACCATCTACTTAGCTATGCCATGTTGTTGAAAACTCTCTTAACAAAATGTCTTCCAAAAGACTATCACAGACAAGGTGAGCCCCAATGTTTTGAGGTAATATTTTAGCCAATAGAAACCTCTCTTCTAAAATGCACCAACAAAGGTTGTTTTTCTCTTCTTCTTCTAATAGTCACCCCCATGAGCATACTACAGGGTGCGCACATTTAGTACTTCATGCATCATTCCTCAGGAAAGCAATCCGCTAGCTTAAAATAATCCCTTGAGGTTTCCCACTATAAAAACTGATATATTTTGCTCTGTCCGGCCCAGCTGTAAGATGTTTCCATGTACAAGATGTTCCCGTGTGCTGGCAGTGACTAGCAGCTGAAGCAGTTCCTTGAGATCATTGGCAGCAAGAATAAAATAGCAGCAGCTCGTAGTTTTGCTGGCAGCTGGCACAAAGATCAAGCTCGAAAAGCATTTTGAATGCGCATTGGAGAAAAGGGTTAACTCACTTTTTGCGTAGAATAACTGTTTTCTGTACGTAGCGCCTACTTTTCTAAGTTCTTTTCCACTAAATCAACACAATTAGCATTAAAAGCATAAGATAAGCTCCCTGTGTCCAGAAGGGAAATCGGTTTGGTCTCCCTAGGGAATGGCTGTTCTGGAAACACGCCTGCCTGTTTTTACTACAGGGTTTGTTGTTTTTCGGTTGTTTTTTTTTTTTAATGAACAGAAGATGATATGTTTTCATGCATCTTTTAACTTCTAAAATGCATAAGCTGCAGTGCACTTGAGGACATTAAAAGTGCATCTGGATTGAGCATCTGCATAGAAAGTCAGAATTCAATGCACATTAAAATAGCAATGTTATGAAGCTCTCAAATGTTTCTAAACTGAAAACTCGACAGGCCATTACAGTAAATTAAGGCCGACGACAATTTGGTGCTTTCTGTCTGTAATATCTGTAATACTCTGTTTGTGTAATGGAGGTTCCGAGAAAATATTTAAATATCTAAAAAAAACCCTGGATAGCTTTATTAAATAAAAAACATTATGCATGGTACATTGTGAAGCCTGTCTTCTGTCTTGTTAATTCAGGGTTCAAATGTAGGATCCCAGAATTTCTCACATCTAGGGGATCAAGTGTGTTTATTTATGCCTTTATGAGGGTTAGTGAGGGTCTATTAGTTGTGTAGGTTTCCATTAACCCCCATGGATTTATTTTTCAGGTCAGTTTTCTCCAAAAACGCAAAATAGTTTGCTTACAGAGAAACATTATCTTTATTTTGGAGCACTTGCATGCTACAGGAAATGTTAAGAGCACCTTCTCAAAGATTAGATTGTTTATATTATAGTGAAGAGTTTTACCTGCAGATGAATGATGTTCTCTTACTTTAATTTGCATTTAAGGCTACTACATGGTTTAGGATGGTAATTGGCCATTATTCAGTTAATAAGACATGAAATGACCTATGTTTTCTTAATGTAAAAGAGCAATAGGGCAGTGTCCTTTTGAAAGGTCTGTGTGCTGTAAAACATAAGAATAGAAGTGTTGTCAATTAAATCACTTTTGAATTCCACTTATGAAAGGGACTTACAAGCAAATAATGCGTTCCTTCAGTACTTAGCACTTCAGCCTAAGATACGCTGATCACTCATAGAGTAATTAGATTTGCTTACAGGGAAGTGGGTTGAAGTATTGGCCTTTGATAAGAGATTTGTAAGTTACCTTTTTTCATACTGCAATCTGTTATGAAGTGGGATTTTTCCAAGCTGACCGTCACAGTTGTTTTCCAGCTGTGTATTGATCTGGGAGCTGAAGATGACCTAGTAAGTCAGAAGTGATGCTTAGCTTGGAGGTATTTTCCCTTGTCTCAAAAAAAGAAGAAAAGCAAAAAAAGAAAAGAAGAAAAGCATCACCAGGTGTGCCTGAGTTATATTTGTCTCACTGTAAGATAGCTAAATCACGACTTCTGTGTAAAGTCTGAATAAACAAGCTTTAAGGGGGGTTTTCTCCAGGATTTGAAGGGATTGAAAAAAAATTCCCTTATGGACTGCAGAACGCTTGGGATATCATTCATCTTATCAACTTTTACTGTCCAAAAGCTAAGTGTCTAGTTAAGGAAGTTAACGTGGCTCCCTGCATAGTTAATGGGGAGAAAATGGTTTCCTCTCTTCTCTAAATAGGCATTTAAAATAGATGGGTTGAATTAACCTCTGGAGTTTCTGCACTCTCTCTATTAATTAGAGAGAGATTCATCAGCTCTAACTTTAGTGTCTAAAAGTTAGATTTCAAAGTCTTAGTTAAACTCGGTGTATCAAACGGGGAAAAACAGCATTTCCAAAGAGTCATCCATCTTCCTCTAACATAGGCATTTGTGACAGGGCAAATGAATCTATGAAAGGAGCCTAGGGTGACAGACATCTAAAAAAGATGACACGTTAGACTAGATGGCTAAAATTAAATGAGATGAATTTCTCTCTGGTTACTTGGCCAGCAAGTTAGCCACAATAACTGCAGATCAGGTGCTTCTGCTCTCCGAGGAAAGTAGGGCTACGAATCCATCATGTTATAGATGTGCTGCTGATCTCCCATTGCCTTTTCTCCTGATTTTGTGTGTTAGGAGCAAAGCTATATGGTACTTCAAAATATGTTTGAGAAGTGAAGTGCCTCTGCAGGATGTCTCTGCATCAGAGCCTTCTGCACAGTGGAGGCTCTTGAGTGCTGTGCCTTTGGAGGCTTTCCACAGACATTCTGCAGGATTAGATGTCTAAAAGAGGTGGGGCTGTTGTTTGCAACAAGACTTTGTAAAAGAAAATACTACACTTCCTAAGTGCCAAGGGATGTAGCTTCAAATTATTTGCCGTGCAAAAGCCAGGATTAGGGGATCTAATGAACTGGATCGCTCGAGATGTGCATGGTTCCCCTTATTAGCAAAGGATGTTCTGCATAATATTCTTTGTACTTCTCTACTATCCAGTGATTTCCCTGTAACCCACACTTAAAAAACAAGCTTATCTTTAGCAGCACTCTGGATTTCAGTATTATTTTGGGGGGGAAGATCCTCAACTACTTAGTATCAATGAGTCATTGCTGCCTAGTTTGACTGCAAATCTATTTCTCTAGGCTTTGGTTTCCTGAGTAAATTCCTGCAATGTCAAGTAGAATGCAGATTTGCAGAGTGCCAGCTACTGTAACTGCCTGTGCGCATGTGCTTGTCCTCTGACGATTTCGAGAATAGTTCAACACTGCTTATTCTACCCACATTGTCAGTATCGTTAAGCAAACATATGAAGATACTGAAAGATGTATTAAGACGTGATTTTTCTACCTCTCTTCTCTCCTCCCCCCCTCCCTTTCATCCAGGGTCACCCACAGAAAAGCGTGGGGCACAAAAAGACAAACCAAGCAGTTCTCTCATTGTCTCCAGTCAATTGTTCGCAGAAGAGGGGCAGTTGAAAGTTGCATATAACACTGGAATGGGGAACCCCAAATACAAGGTAGAGCTGTAACAGTGAGCTTAAGGTCTTTCATCTACCTACCCTTTCTCACCAAGCCAACTGTAATAAATAGGTTATCCTTAAAAGTAATCCTTCTGATAATAAAAGCGTATTTTATCTGCTTTATTCTATAGCTTTATTCAGTCCTGGACCTGATCTTTTTATTTTCAGCTTCCATACGTCTCCTTCCCTGGACGTATCATCATCCCTTTTGGGACTATTCTAGTTGAAGCCCAAAATAGGGAAGGGAGACTAGCAGTTTAGCTATCCCTCTGAATTACAAATTAGTCTGCTTGTCAAAAGCACAAGGTGAGCCAAAATATTTAAAGATTGTGAAAATTTGCTAAAATTACATTATATTTATTTACCTGGTTGCTTTTGCTTTAGAAAGGTTTATAATTTCTTGTGTTCCTCAGAAAACATGAGGGTAGGTACTTGCCTCTTTCTTTCTACTGTGAAAATTGTCTCCAAATTACCTCTAAAGAACACAACTTCAGGATGTGATACTTCCAGAAAGAAAAATGCAATGTTAAGAGTTAGCCTTAATTCAATGTGGCTGATACTACTAAGCATTAGTCTTTTGTAGGGAATCTTCAATGAAGCATGTGCATATTAGATTTCCATCCTTTGCTTGTGCTCTGGTTGCTAAGGAGAGGGAATGATAAACATAAGATACATGCCTGATGAGCACCACGACCGTAGGCAGTAGGGAGATCAGGCTGAGAACTGTGCAGAGCTCTCTGAGAGGCAGGAGAATTTCTTCTTTATTGTATTGAAGTGACAGGAGATTTCAAGTTCTAAGCGTCACAGATGGGATATTTATAAATAAGATTTATCCATGTGGTTTCTGTGTTTGTTTGACAATATTTCTCTCTTTTTTTTTTTTTTCGGTCCTGTTCCTAATGATCCAATGTTCTTACCTACCTCCAGCTTTGTGACTTACCATTTGGGCTATTTGACTTTTGCCTGAATGATAGTCTGTCCCTGGCTGAGACTTACATCATCTCTTATCCCATCAAATGGATGTTAAACTTCAGCATACGGTTGGAGAAAGTATAAAGCATAATTAGGCATAATTGTGGTATAATGGGGAATTATAGTAGAGACCACAGGAAAAGTGGTCATTGTTGCTACATAATCTAGGTAAAAAGAATAAGGAATGAAAAGAATTGACATAGTAGAAGAGGAAAAAAAGGAGCAATGACTTAAAAAAAAGTACTGAGATGTAGTGTGTAGTGTAAGTTTACAGGGGTGGTATTGCGATGCTTAGGAAGCAGCTAATGAACCTAGGGAGAAGTTTATGTTCGTGTTAACACATTTGTGTACATTTATTCCAGTAGCTTTGCTGTTGCACTTCTGAGTACATCTTTGTCATAGGCAGGCATGATGGAGAAGGGATATAGAGAGAAGGGAAAGGGAAGAAGGAAATCGGGAGAAATGTAAGGAAGTTTTTGCCTGTTACCAGGCAGTAAGAAACTGGAGGCACCTTTCACATCTCCCAGAGGCAATCTGAAAGTGAAGTGTGAGTTTTACACTATCTATAGTAATTTTAACCAGATCAAGCGTATTTCACAAGAAACTGGGTGAACCTCTGTCTACACAGAGCTAAAGAAACACTTCAAACAACACAGTTTTCTGGTTGTATGACTTTTAGGAAGGAAAGAAGCAACATAAATGAAACAGGAGCTGAAAAATAGTAGATTGCATTATGAAACTTTCAGAGCAACTCCATACAGTTGATTGAAATAATTAGTAACAGCAGCATTGAGTATTATAGCACTGTACAGAGCTCAAAGAATGAACTTCACATTTTAAAGAGAAGCTGGAGAATAGAAAAATAGAATAGGCTTGAATAGAAAAATTGAGTGATATAAGAACTGAAGAAAAGCTTAAATGTTATATGCCTCAATCTTAAAGTTTACATGTTATCCTTTTATTTATACACTGAGCTTTGAGCAGAAACAGGACCTCTGCTCCTGAGTTCAGAGGAGAGTGTTAGCCACAGGGTGTTTTTCTGATTCTGGGAAAATATTACAGAATGCAGACCATTCAGAAATATTATGTGCCAAGTAAGTTTTCTTTATAAGAATCAAATAAATAAATTAAACAGAACTCTGTAGTCTGGTTTTGAAGATAAGCTTGAACCAGCCATAAACAAATGTTGCCATTTGAAGTCTGTGAACACAGTGTATGAAATTACTAACTTGCATTCCAAGAACATACATGCCTTCTTATTCAGTAACTCTGAAACCTAACAATGCATGTTCCAATAGTTTTACACTGATTATTTGTAACAGAAGCAGTTTAATATCTCGGTAAAAAAAAATAAAATAAATAAACCTCTCAGATGCAAGCAAGCACCTGAACTTGAGTTGCGTTATCTCCAGTTTGCTGTCTTCTCAAAAACAGACAGTCGGCTACTGTTCACTAACCACAATAGGGAAATAGGGCTGAAATTGCTATGATATTACTCCATTTTTGAACTCCTGTGGTCCCTTTGCTATCAACGATGCTACATGACTAGACAGGTGGACTGACATGGGGCATATTTAAGGCCCTGCAGGTTTCAATTGTACTTCTGAGAAGTTATTTCCTGATTTCAGCTTTGATTTCTTTTGTGCCAAGAACAGAAGATGCACGTATTTTGTGAAGGGAACAGATTAGAAAAGAACATGCCAGCCCACTATATCAGTCACAATAAAAAAATCAATACACTCTCGAAAGTCTATACTTTATTTTGACTATCTGTAAGTCCAGATAATATATGACTGCAGCATAAAAAGCCAAAAGGAATGTCAGATTTTATAATTCAATTTCAGGCAAAGAAAGCCTGCTTTAGAATGTATTTGAAGCTATGGCAGAAGCAGCAGTTAAAGCACGGAATCAACCTAAGAATGCTACATAAACCCATGGGATTTGTCAAGGAGTTTAGCTTCTGGTTTCCATGAGGTACAGCATGGTAAAAAGCTTGAATATATCGACACACCTAATCTACAGAAAGAACCCTTTTATCAGTTAGTCACTACCTTCAGAAAGACTTAACCATGTTGTGACAGTTAGGGAATATGTTTGCGGACAACTGGATGTATTCTGCCGAATCACTGAATATCCTGAGTATATGCTAGTGGGAGTTGCTGTCTGCTATTGGGATGGTGTGTTACCTCGCAGAAGGACACTAGAGAGTCTTTAAAACCTGATCCCATTGACATAAAAGCATATTAGGCTACCGGGATAGCAGCATCCTACATGAAGAAATTTATTACCTCGCATATCCAGCACTCTCCTGGAGAAACTGGCTGCTCATGGTTTGGATGGGTGTACTCTTCACTGGGTAAAAAAATGGCTGGGTGGCCGTGCCCAGAGAGTGGTGGTGAATGGAGCTAAATCCAGTTGGTGGCAGGTTACAAGTGGTGTTCCCCAGGGCTTGGTACTGGGGCTGGTTCTCTTTTAATGTCTTTATTCAAGACCTGGATGAGGGGATCGAGTGCACCCTCAGTAAGTTTGCAGACGACACCAAGTTAGGTGGGAGTGTTGATCTGCTTGAGGGTAGGATAGCTCTACAAAGAGATCTGGACAGGTCGAATCGATGCGCTGAGGCTAGTGGTATGAGGTTCAACAAGGCCAAGTGCCGGGTCCTGCACTTGGGTCACAACAACCCTGTGCAGCGCTACAGGCGTGGGGAGGAATGACTGGAAAGCTGCCTGGCAGAGAAGGACCTGGGGGGCTTGGTTGACAGCCGGCTGAATATGAGCCAGCAGTGTGACCAGGCGGCCAAAAGGCCAAGAGCATCCTGGCTTGTATCAGGAATAGTGTGGTGAGCAGGACTAGAAAAGTGATCATCCCCCTGTACTCAGCACGGGTAAGGCCCCACCTGGAATACTGTGTTCGGTTTTGGGCCCCTCGCTACAAGAAGGACATTGAGGTGTTGGAGGGTATCCAGAGAAGGGCAACGAAGCTGGTGAGGGGTCTGGAGCACAAGTCTTAATGAGGAGCGACTGAGGGAACTGGAGTTGTTTAGCCTGGAGAAAAGGAGGCTCAGGGGAGATCTTATTACTCTCTATAACTACCTGAAAGGAGGTTATAGAGAGGTGGGGTTCGACCTCTTCGTGCTAGTAACAAGTGATAGGACAAGAGGAAATAGCCTTAAGTTACAGCAGGGTAGGTTTAGGATGGATATTAGAAAAAAGTTCTTCACAGAAAGGGTTATTAAGCATTGGAACAGGCTGCCCAGGGAAGGGGTTGAATCGCCATCCATGGAGGTATTTAAAAGACGGGTAGATGTGGTGCTTAGGGACATGGTTTAGTGGTGGTTTTGGCAGTGTTAGGCTAATGGTTGGACTTGATCTTCAAGGTACCTTCCAAACTAGACAATTCTATGATTCTGTGATTCTATGATCTATACACAATATAGTCTGGAGCATGGAAAACAGAGGTAGATAATAGTGCATGATCTTAAAAACAAACTCTCTCCTCCTTCTCCCCATCCCCCAAGAAAAAAATAAGAGAGAAAAGGTGTGAAGAAGAGTAACTTAGAGAAGAGAAAGTCAAAGTTTTCTTCAAAAGGGCACGGAAAGCATATGCAGGTGGCTTGTGATTGTATAACAGAGACACAAGGTTAAATTAAGGACCTTGCTAGATGTGGAGAAAGACAGACTCCACGATTCAGAAGGAAAGCCATATCTAGGAAAAAGGACATCCTAAACTGCTCAGATGTCTATGAATTATATTAAAGCTAAGGTAGGAAAACAGTGAGGTTTAGATATTTAGAATTTATCTAATTGTGTAGACTATATTAATTGAAATGGAGAACTCGCAACTTGTATCTGCTTGATATCTTTATTGCCTGTTCTTCGGGAAGGAAATGGTAAACCCACAGGTTTGAACTCTGGGAAAGGAACAACTAAAGCTACTGTACAAGTGGCATCAGTATGGCGCTGGTCAGGGAAACTGTGTGGTGTCATTGCCAGGAAAGGATTTCCTTCGTTTCAGGAAATCTTCCAGGGAAGCCATGGTAACCAAGGGAAGCTTAGGAAGAGATGGACCTGTAAAGAGAGCAAAATATATCAACCTGATAAATGTTCAGTGGGAGAGATCTACTAGAGCAGTGATATGTGTTTAATTTTATGCACAGTGAGTACTTTCTGGAAAGACAACCAAGACAGTGCATATGTCTTTGCGAGACAGAATCCTGAATTTAAAGTAGCACTGAGCTAGAACCTTGAAAGCATCTCTGCCCATCAGATGTCACTAAAATACTCATATCTGTTGGCATCTTCTTGATTTACAGCTCCAAATATGTTCACTTATCTAGTCAGACTAATGGTGGCAATAGGATGCTCTGTTGGTAGAAATTATGTTAGTCTTGGATCGCAAATATCATTTATCAGATAAATCTGATCATCAAAATGGTGCAGATCTTGATAGGTACTTCCACCTGAGAGTGTTATCAGTTAACATGTCTGTCTGTACATACATACATGTCCTTAATTAATTTAAATTCCTGAGAAAAAGTCTGAAAAAAATGCTCAAAAAAACCCCAGCTAGTGTACAGATGTAGCTTTAGAGAGCAGTGAAGGACAAGTAAGTTTCATGTCTGAGTAGTTTAGGTTATTGCTAGAGGGTGGAAATTTAGTTCATATGAGCCAATGAGGCTTTTGTCAATGTGGCGTTCCAACTAGCTATTCACAGGTGGCCTGCTATTGTAACTGCACTCAAAATAGCATTGGCTTTTTTTAAGCCATAACGATAATTGAAAGTTTGGCACTCAAATACTTCAGCTCATTCAACTTTCAGCTTGCTCGGTGGAGTTAGTTAAAGGAAGCACAATACACTGATCCTCTGGCAATTGCACGGGAGCAGCTTTTGTGGCTGAGGGGAGGCTTTAAACAGGAAAGCTATACATAGCATAGGCATGTATCATTTGGAATATCACTCTTCTTGCCGCGTATGACAATGCAGCTGAGATTAGCTGGAGTGCCTGTCCTAGCACAATAACACTGGGAACACTTCTTAACAAGGGTCTATGATGCTGCTGAGGTAATACAACACGGACTGTTGACTTTAAGAATCTGTCTCTCTTCTTAAGACGTTGTCTCATTGAGGCTAGGTAAGAGGAATCGCATCAAGATGTTTGTATGAAGCTGAGATCTTGAAGTTCATTTGGTTTGAAAAGCTGCTTGTGTCATATAGCTCGGGGAATGTAATAGTTTGTGTCTTTTATCAACTATCCACATTGTCTAGAATATAGGTTTTATATTTCATTGGATGAGTATCAACAGTATTTAGAGAGAAATACATTAAGAAGATAGAATTTAATTTAGAATGGGATTTTTCTCAATTGAAATCAATAGGAATATTAGGTTTTATATCTTTGGGAGCAAAACTGGGCCACAGGGAGACCATTTTTTTCCCAGAAAATGTGAGACACCACTTTTTGGCAACTATAGCCTAGTCATTTATCTTAGAAAGATGTTTCTAAAATAACTTAAAACATTTTTCTAGAAAGAGAAATAGACTTCCAAATCTGACTCTCTACACATCTGAACCTTGGCTAATAATTTGTTTCAGTTTATAGGTGGATATTTATTGTTACTAAATTAGATTGTGTTCGTTTGTGAACTGACTTTGAATTAGTGCAAATGAGCACATAATAATCAGGGCAGTGAGAATTCATGCTGTTGAAAAATGGGTTAGCTAGTGCTACAAATCTGCTTCCCAGGAAAATGGCCAAGTGGAACCTTCAAAAGCTCTTATTTCTGCTTGCCTTCAATCAGGAGGTGGAATGAACTTAAAGTGTGAATCAGACAATTTGTAGGTTAGGGTAAAATGTGAACAAATCTGTATCTAGGAGCCAAAGTTAGTGGATAAAACCTGAAAGACCATTTGAAATGAGATCATTCTGGCTTCACTTTGAGCTTTGTCTTTTGAGTATTGTTCACGGAGACAAACAAATATTTTTTTCCTAAAACCTTGCTACAAAATATTTACCTGGGCAGGAGGAGAAGGACACATGGATTTTGATCAAGAATGATTCAAATAAACTGGAATTAGGAAATGTTTGACGAATTGTACTGGGTGAGGCAAAAGCATAACTTTAGACTTTGAAGAAAGTGGGAAACCTGGTGCGACTTCTATTAAAAGGTGTTGGATCCTTCTGTCCTGCACATATTCAGGTCTAACACAGTTGAAATCACTGGTGTTATGCTAGGCTAAAAGTTAAGGAAAAAGTGGGAAACTTGAGAATAAAGCGGGAAATAAAATCAGAAGAGTTTGACTGTAAATTTAGAGGAAGCTGTTAAAGAGGAAAAATCCACATCTCATGTTTTTATCAGGGACGTGTAAGAATCAGAACAGAGGGGACCGAAAATGAACATCTAAATAAATTATCCCTAAAATCCTAAAAATATATTTTCTTCAAAAATAGTTCTTCGCTACAATATCCTGCATAAGTCTATATTTCCAATGCAGTAAGTATGGCTTTGGGAACTTATGTGGATTTCCCTCCTCCTCCCCCTGTTATACTCGTAAGAAGTCATCTGTTTTTTAAAGGTTGAGCTGCTCTTCTATAACCAATATGAAGTACTCTCTAAGCATGGGATTATGTTCAAATAGATAAAATTTCATGCTTTGTTGAAAAATACTTTAGCTTCATTGTAGCTACTCTATACTTACCCATCAATTTTAGGGTACTTGGATAAATTCCTGCTCTCAGAGAGATTGACCAAAAGGATCCCAAGGCAGAATGTTGGTTGAACTTGTTCTTTTCTGTACCCTGTGTAGAAAAAAGATTAAAAAAAAAATATAAATACCATTATCAGTCCTTTTCTATGAATATTCTTGACAAGAGTTTCTCTTGACTACTTATATTGCTCGGGGGGGAAAAAAAAAACAAAAACTAGATAAGTCTTTTGTATAATTTTGAGATTTTTTTTTTTTGAGTCTTTTTGAGATTTTGTATTGCTCAATTTATCTCTCTGGTAGTCCAAAGGAATGGAAATTAAATTCAGGAATTCAGTCTCAGGCTCTTCCGGATGTATCAGCTTTTTCCTATTCGCTCATTCCAGCACCCATGAGTCAGGGCACCAAATGTTCCCAGGGAGGCTGCTTCCAGTGCCGAGCTGAAGTTGCAAGCGGTTAGTCACAGATGAAAGAGGCATGGATGAGTATCTGTGTGGCTTCAGAAAAAATACCATGGAGATATTTCTTTCAGCTGAATAACACCTGACTGAGATATTTACAGGCATAAGCAGCCTCATTGTGTGTGAAAATGGGAAGGAACTTTCCTACCTCTGGGGGAGAAGGCAATGTCAAGACGGCGAGGATGATCTGTATGCAGAAGCTAGACTGAAGTAAATGAAGAGTGGAGAGAAATATTAAACCACTTGTATTTTTTGAAAATATATTCACTCCACTGTCAAATTATGAGCAGTTGTTAGATTTCTTTAAATCAAAGTATGATTCATATAATTATTGTATTATGATTGTCTTTATTAAAGGACTCAACATTTTGTAAAGGTTTCTGACAAATAAAAGGAAAACTAAACATGAAAAAATAATTTTGAAGGGAACTGCTACATTCAATATTTAAATGAATTCAGTCATTGTTTGGCATTCTCTCTCTCAAGATTTTGTCTGAATGGAAGATTATGCATTCTGACTTTTTCAATTTCATTGAAACCTTTCGTAAACATAATCTGTAATACAGAATCCATCAAGACCCAAGATGCAAAGACTCGTAGACGGAAGAATTTGCTATAAAAAAACAAAAATCCACCCTATTCTAATTATTGAGGTAATTAGAATATTCTTGCAGTGATTTTATTTGTTCTGTTGATTGGTTTTACTTACTTCAATTTCTGTCATGGAAACTTCTAAAATATTTGGGTTTTTTCAGCTTTAAAAAATCCACTTTCTACATGTATCTTGTTATCTAGGCAAAGCAATTTAACATTTAAAATAATATGTTATAAACTTTTGTTAAATATGTATACGAATGATGCTCAAGCCAACAAAAGAAATAAAGCAGAGAGAGAAAGAAGAGCTGTCAGTTTTTAGATCAGTGAATAGTAGAACTCATATCCTCAAGGAAGCATTACTCCTTACAGGTAGTCCATATTACAACTACTTTGACAGAGAATTAAGAAATGGAGAAATGTTGTTGATTAGGAAGATTAATTTCCAATATCACATTTATAACTAGTTTTAAACCCAACTGCGTCTTCTGAGCCATGTCAGTATTTTACATTTCTGAACTGATCTGTAAAACAGAGTTTTACTTATTACTTGGAGTGTTCAGGATGTAGCTATATGTTTCTCTCTAATTTGGCTTGAGTGGCTTTATTCAGGGTACTTCAGAAAGCTGAGGGCCCCCACTCCGCGTCAGTACCACCTACTGCGTCACATGCTTTCCCTCATCATAGGATGCAGTTGCACTCCCTGAGTATCTACAAACTGCTTTACTCCTCCAGGTACTGGAATGTGTTGAAGAATGTGTCCACCCTGTTCCACATTTTATATTGAAAGAAAATAAAATGTCAGAGAGTCCGCTTCTGCCTTATAACCTATAGCGATAGAGGTTTACTTGGTGAAGACCCAGAAAACAGACAACACTAGCAGCTGTCACCCCTAAACCTCAGAATAGTTACAGAGACGCTGTATAGCGCATCAGACATACAAAACTAAAGATGGAATTAACCGTGTTGATGTAGAAGAGCGTTAGCTGACTAGGATGTGGTTTACAGCAGCCACAGTGCTGAATTCTGGTGTGTTGAATTCAGAGAAGAGGAAAGTTTGACAGAGGTATCACGGAAACTCTTTCTTTTTGGTATGTCGGGGCTGTCCATGTCTGTGGAAAAGGAATTCTGAACCCAAAAGCCATGCCCTGAATTTTATGGCATATGACCTCTTTTCTTCAGCAGTGAGACCGCTCTTCATTCAGGAGGTTGAGATTCTAGGCTTACTTCACCCTCACTGACCTTCTCCTACGACTTAATCACCAAGGCAAGGATTTCTATAGATAAGTATTTCTTAGCCCCTCTGTTAGTTCTAGACTACAATGCAAGCAGACATGCAAAATTCCTGGACTCACATGACAATGAGCCAAGAGATGCCTTACCCTGAAGTCTGCATTTTTCAGTTTTGATTCAGATTTCCTTCTGGGCCCTCTCCTTTTGGTCTCATGGGGTTTCCATTTTTGACTACACTGACTCGATGATCCCAAGGGTCTCTTCCAACCTAGACAATGCTATGATTCTATGATTCTATGATTCTATGCTACTTGGAATTGTCCTGGAAAATAACAGCCATAAATTCAAGCTCCTGAATATTCTGTGAGGTTAGGTACCAGTCTCCATTTTCTCAGAAAATCCTATCACCAGAAGGCTATCCTGTAATAAATGGGTAATAGGACCATGGTATCTTTCAGCTGAGATCTGTGCAATTTTACCAATGTATTTTGGTATAAGCTAAACTAGCAAAACAAGTTGTTTAGAATACTTGGGTGGATGCTTGCTTTCAGGAAGATGGGAACTTTACTGAGATTGCATAATAGCACAACTTTAGCCAAGTCGAGACGTTTTCTAGAAAAATGCAGGTTTTGAATCTCTTGCAAACCTAAGTAAGCATTCTTGAATTAGTTTTCTGAACACAAACTGCTGAGTTGCATGAAACTTGTAGTCTGGATTAGCATTTCCACTGAGAGGTGTGTTGGGAGTGGTTGAAGACAGCGGTTGTATAAATGACTATAAAGTTCTGTCAGATAATAACTTGAATCCAGTTTAAACCTCCTGATTCTATAAAAGGCAGAGCTGATTGATTTTGACTATGTTATTTAGTTGACATTTATAATCAAATAGCCTTTTTCTTATTATCTATATAAATATTATTTTTGTCATTCATACAGCAATTTAATAAATTAAATTATTTAACTGCCTTATTCAATTCTGAATTTACAATTGTTTAATACTTTGCTTCTTTAATTTACTGTTAATAAAAACTTAACTTTAGTAGTATATTTCGAGATTTTTATTTAAATTAACATTTTGTGAAAGTAGCAGCAAGTAACAGCATTAATGAATCTTTCAGGATTTCAATGAATGTAAAACCTAGCTGACTGAAAGGCCTGACTAAATGTCTTTTATGTGTCTTTGTTTTCATGTAAATTATATGGATTAGAGAGAGATGTCTCTTATGCGTCTTTGTTTTCATGTAAATTGTATGGATTAGAGAGAGAGGACTTGTCAGATATCTAAACCAAATTTGTATTTTCACTGTGTGAAAAGTTAGGAGCAAAAGTGATCTTAATTAACCACTCGTATTTATCAGATTTTAGGACATGTCTTAATGTGAGTGTGAAAACAAATCTATATGTCCTCCCTCTAAGCTTAATAATGATTTAAAATAGAAAAAATACTTTATTGGGAGAGCAAAAATTAGCATAAGTACCAATATTTTTTCAGTTGTTAATATGGAGAATGAGAAAACTCATTGAGGTCCTCTGGCCAGTGTAAACATCTCTCATGTTAATGCATAACCTGAACTTTTAAGTTAGTGGGAAGAAGTAGGAACAGGAAGGTGGGATTTGTCTGATCTGTAAGTTGAAACTTTCTGTAGGTTTTTATTTCTTTATTAATCTTCACTCTGAGGGTGGTAAGGCACTGGAACAGGTTGCCCAGAGAATTTGTTGAGGCCCCATTCCTGGAGGTGTTCAAGGCCAGGCTGGATGGGGCTTTGAGCAACCTGGTCTAGTGGGAGGTGTCCCTGCCCATGGCAGGGGGGTTGGAACTCGATGATCTTCAAGGTCCCTTCCAAACTAAATCATTCTATGATTCTGTGATTTCTTAAATTAATTATAAAGATGGTCTAAAAATACAGCTTAAATGTAGACATCAATTGTTGACACCTAAAAATAAATTAGATAAAACCTTCTCAAAAAGTTGTTTTGGTTTTGTTTGGTTTTGTTTTGTTGTTTTGGTTTTTTTAATCTAGTTTGTTGGACATATGACTTGACTTTCACAAATATTTTGGTATTTCAGTTCTGACCCAGATTACTCTTTTGAAGTGAATCTCCTGATTGACCTTGGTTTTCAGCTTTGGTTCACACTAAGTGGCCTCAGAGCATGTGAACCGAATTTCTTTGGGATGAAATTCGACTGGAAGATGTACTTCAACCCCTAATAGGCATTCAGTCTGTGCAACCAGGCTAGACCTACTCTGAAATCCTTGTCCCTCAAAACATATATACAGTGTGCATCAGAACATCAGCACCAAATGCTTCAATCCATAAATTCACCCATATTGAACTGCACTACTTATTAGTAGAGAAAACAGTACAGAAAGCGCAGATAACCTATGAAGGCAAAGAGAGGTGATGTTAATATGCCACTGAAAAAAAACAAATGTAGCAATTTTTACTGTGACATCACAAAACTCAGTGCCAAAAGGGGAGTTAGGGCAAGAAGAGACCCTGAGCTGGCAAAACAAATATACAAACCAAAAATAAAACACTTTTACTATTTTCTTTAAAAAAAAACCAATGATATATCCAATATGCATTTTTGGTATTTTTTTGCCGGAAATTTTAAACAAAATTAAACTGTTTTTAAAATTTAAGCTGATACCTAAAAAAGCCCAACCCCAAAAGTGCTCACTAAATATGTTAGTAATATTTTTTTTTCCCAACAGAGCGTGGAAAGTATCCACTGAATCTACCTCATTGGAAATTCATGAAAAGGCTGATCCTCCTGTTAAAACAGAAGTAGAGAGAGACAATAAAAATATAATAGAATTTCAGAAATTGATTTCCATCAATTATGTTTACGAGTAACGTATAACAGATATGTAATTTAACGCTGGTGGCACCGCATTTTGAACTCCATTTTTTCCAGCCCTTTTATGTAGAAGAAAGTTGGTTATTGATTAGGACATAAAGGAAATTAAATGCAGAAAAGGAAAAATTGTATAAATTAACAGGGTACAACTTAACTTGCTCAAAGGCCATTTAGGTTTCAAAGTTGTTAAGTGGTCCTATACTAAAAAATTGGCTGTCAAGGTTGGGACTGTGGATAGGGCTGTAATACCTGTGCTTTTGGTGGGCTGAACTCAGCTGAGAGCAGCCCCCACCCTTGGGACTCGCATCTGTTTTGATTAGAACCACAATCTCTGCCTGGTGTCTGGGTTCAGCCTCCTACAGATATCCTCCTTAACCAGACAGACCCAACAGCTTTTGTTACCTGAAAACTCATTTCCTCTGGAGATCTGTGATGACTCAGGTATTCTTTCAGTGACAAACCATTATTTATATTTGCTTCCACCCATAGGCTGCAAAAATGTGGAGCCGACAGGATAAAATTTAACAAGAGACTGAGTTATAAAGTTCCTTAATTTAACTTAATTTCTTTATGATTTGCTTTTGGCTTTGATCTGGAAGAGACAGTCTGCTTCATGCAGTCCCTGTGTGTGTTTATGTCTGCCCTGTATTTTAGTCCAGGTCTATTCCTGCACAAAAAACAAACAAGACTGAGAGAAAAACCAAAATAAACACAAAACAGAGTCACTCTAGAGAGTGTACTACTTTTGAACCAGAGAAAGACTGAAAAGCCATAGCTCCTTAGCAGCACAGTTTATACCATAAAGAAGGCAATAGGGGGCAAAACATTTACTGCACATCAAATGGTTACCAACGTGAGAAGTGGTCAGATACCTTTCCCTTTCAGAGGAGCTGATGGAGTTTTGGAGGCAACTTCCATTTTCACCCCTATTGCGTTCTTCCCAACACCAGTAAACTGCTGGAAATGTCCAGTCAGGTATGTCCCAGCAGCAAGACAGTGCTAGCATTTGAAGACACATGGGATTGACCAGAATACTTTTTGAATTCTCAGGTGTAAGCATGCTTCTTTGAGTTCATCTTTGTGTAACGGCCAGTTTGCTACATTTATTTGAAGAGGTTTTACCCATTGAGAAGAATATTGATGAAGACATGAGAAAAGGGGCTTTGAAGGAAAACAGGTACAGTAAAACCTGTCAAGTAAAATTAATGCAGTAGGGTTTCCTGTGTTATATTACCTTTATTTAATATTCTTATATAACTACAAAAGTAAATCCCTTGAAAGTTGTATTCCCACTGACAGCTCCCCTGCTATTTTATGGCGGCATCCACTATAGTTAATGGTCTATCACAGCTTTCATTATAAGTTCTGATTTTTCAAGGCTTTATTGTAGCAACAAAATTGTTAGAAAGGGATTTCATCCTGTGAGAGTCTGGAAAACGAATTTTAGTTTAAATTGGTTTAGCCCTCTCTAAATTAGAGGCAAAGAGATTTTTTTTTTCATTTTTCAGGTTTTATCCATTTTTTTCTTTAATAGCCAATTTCTTTTCTATTGTAAACTGACATAATTCCTCTGAAGTTGGAAAAAAAGAACCAGAAGTTTGACTTCTGTCTAGAATATCTGTCTCGATAATCAAACAAGGAACTATTTTACTGCCTTCAGTGCACTGCAGATCTGAGTCTGCAGATACACACTTGGGCAATTTTTCAAACAGATACCCAACCGTGGGAGAAGTTTATAATGTGTGAAGGAGATGTATAGATGTACTGCATGGCAAAGTTCCTGATTTACTAATTGCGATATCTGAGTCACTCTTTGCTCTTCAATTTACATCTGCAGCACCTAAATGCTGCTAAAGCTTCTGTCCTATTTTTTCAAATCTAGGAAACTATCATCCAAGAAATTAGCTCTTTTCCTTTCTGCACGGACAAAAAATACAATGAAAAGACCATATGTGGTACTGAATCCCTCATGCATGTGCCACTGAAGATGGAGTAGATGTAGAAGTCTATTCTGGGTACCCTGTTGCAATGTCAGGCTCCAACTTACTTGACTCCCACCACAAGTGGTGTTGTGGCAAAATTACAGCACATCATTTGATAAAAAGCCACCCATAAGATTATTAATTTGTTTTGGCAGAAACAATAAAAAAGGGAAGTATGAAAATATGATACCTACACAAAGTCATTGTTCATCTGTTCTTCAGGACAGAGAAATGGCAACATCTGACCATGGTATAGCAAGGCAATCTCAAATTTTCAAACAAGGGCACTAGAATAAGCCTGAGCTACTTCTTTTGACATATTGCTGCATATATAAATTCATAGTTTAGAAACAGTCATTAATACAAAGAATATCTGTGACATAAAAATAATTTCTACCCCTCAAAACAGTAAGACTTTTAAAATATTTTTTTCAGCAAGGTAAATAATTTATTTTGCAATGTACAGGATTTGACCTATACTTTTAAAGAACTTCAAAGAGACAGGCAGATTCAATGTGTATATTCAGTATTAGAGATGAAAATAGTGTTTTACGTAAATTGTTCACCAATAGGAAAATATAAGTCTGACATTCATAACTTATTTGTTTCTTTACTGATGGAGGAGTCTGATGGAGATCTGTTTTCCATCAAAGTCCACCTTTTAACGGTGTCACTGTTATAAATAAGGTTTTACAGAATGCAATGACCAGTTGCAACTTGTCCCTGCAGTGATATTGCCCCTCAGCCTGTTGAGATGTGGTGGACTTCTGAGGGATAGAGGAAAGATGTTAGTTCAGCCTGTTTTATGAAAACTTTAAAACAAGTGAAACTTTTCTTGAGTGCTTATCTGTTCCTTTTTAACATCAACACTAGGCTTTTTAAGTGTCTTATGAAAATGTTTAGAAGTGTCCTGCGGTGAAATGAATCCTCTTTGTCAAAGGATGTAGAGTAAAATGTAAAAAAAAAAAAAAAAAAAAGAGGGGAAAAAAAAAAAAATAATATAAGCTAAGACTGAAGTTTATATAAATGTCTACATATAGTATGCAGAAATTTCTCCCAAATGTGTGTATATACAGTCATTTGATTATCTTTTGATAGCATTCTAGTGGCATTATTGATCTAAATTATAATCTACAGCATTGCTTATAGTGTAACACTGCTGGAATTTTATTTTGAAAGTTTGCTTTTTTATCACATGTAACACATAGTTTCAGATTGTTGCAATAAAACAAAGCAACCCCAAACATTTTCTGACCGGATCCTCTTGAAGCAGTCTACTGCATTACAGTTAGTTTTTTGTCTGTCTTTTCCCTCCTTTTAGTACAACAGTCTGAGGAAAGCAATTACCTGGCTGTGAAACATATTTCTTGAACAGCAGGATCTGGCTCAGTGGCTTGCTCCTTATATCTACAGAACTATTCTGGCAATGACGGCAAGATGGAAAATAGGTGACCCTTTAGCATCTGCCTTTACTAGTAAAACTGTTGATTGTTTTTGCCTAAAGGCTTTTTTTTAGGGAGGAGATGTAGTACTTTGTTTATGATTTACATTAATTTCTCCTCTCCTCTGCCCGTATCATGTTAAATCACCAGCTGCCTGGATATTCATTAAATGTGTGTGGATGTATGTTTGTGAAAAGGAGAAAAAACATGACTTTCAAAAGGACAAACATATGTTAAAATGTCTTTAAATAAAGATCTACCTTTTACTTTAGGATCAGAAATAAATCTTGAAGTCTTGATTTGTTGACAAGAAAATAGGTAATTAATTGCCTTCTTCAGCAAAAAACAAATAAACATCTCTTCTTCTGCAGATGAGACGATAAACAGGGATTCCCTTTTGGTAAGTTCAGAGAAGGAAATGCTTGCTTTTTGTTTTGTTTTGTTTTCTGGAGCAAAAATACAACAGCTTTCTCCTCATCAAAAGTTTTCATCTGTGACAGCAAAATGCATTCTGTTTCCTGCTTTTAAGGTGTAGAGATTGGTAAAGGATTCTGTCGTTGTAGAGACAGACAGGGCACTGAATATCAAGTTGCAGCAATCATACGTTTTATTTTACAAGCAGTGCTCTTTTATATCCTTTTACCTGATTGCTTATCTGTGCATATATTCTAACATTCTACTTTTGCCCAATCCGCTCTCACATCACACACCATTCAGCCAATACAATTGTTGATCACGTGCTGTTCATGCTCTAGGAAAAGCAAGGATGTTTGCCACCCCTTATCTTGTTTGCTCGGATCTTCTCGGGATTCTCCAGTCTCTTCAAGGGTACACGGGTATCTGTTCAGGGTCAGTGTTAAACTTGTATTTTGATCCCTCGGACCAGCCAAGGTCTCCCACAGGATTCATTCTCTGAAAAGTTCAGGTAAAGGGTACATGTTCTCCCTGTTTATAAAGGCCCTGCAGGTGCTTGCACCCAGTGCATTTAGGTTTTTTTCTACCTGCATAGGGGAATTCCTGGATGAAGATCTGCTGAGCATAATTAAACATACCCTGATATTTCTGTTTGTAAGATAATTTTACTTCCAAATCAGTTCCAGCACGGATCTCAAAAATCTCAAAAATAGTATGTTGCTAATCAAACACACCACTGGATAGGGAAGGTAAAAAAGATGTCTATGTGATTAATAAGTGAATATTTTCAGGAGGTGTAGTGAAGCAACCTTATTCCATATGCATTCATGGTATGTGATAAAATAGTTTATAAATGAAATTTGTTCAATATTCTTGCATTTGTCTCTTTATAATAGAGTAACCCAAAGGACATGTACCTGAAGCTACAAATGACATATTACATTCAAGTGGATTACAGTGTGATAAAGATATCCAAGCAGCGGTAAATAAAATAATATATATAATATAGAATGAGAGAAGAGCTATCCAATATTTTAAATCAAAGATTTGTGTGCTTTTAAGATATTAATAATGATATTAAGAGTGATTTTGATGCATCACATTAGTTGGAACCTGTCCAGCTAAGCAAATTAGATATTAACTAAAAACTACAAATAGTCCTGTGACTGGAACTTAAAATGCAACTAGTTGCTTAGTACCCCAGAAAAAGAAAGACCAAAAGAAAGAACTTAAAAAATGATATTTGATTATCTAGATCCCGTCAATAGCGACCTAGACTCTAAACTATCTTTGGAAAAATGTAGGTCTAGAAGAATATATGATATGATGATACGAGGGCTGGAGCATCTCTCCTATGAGGAGAGGCTGAGAGTTGGGGCTGTTCAGCCTGGAGAAGAGAAGGCTCTGGGGACACCTGATTGCGGCCTTCCAGTACCTAAAGGGGGCCTACAGGAGAGCTGGGGAAGGGCTTTTTACTAGGACATGTAGCGATAGGACGAGGGGGAATGGCTTTAAACTGGAAGAGGGCAGATTTAGATTAA
>NW_009650084.1:3774938-3787758 GCF_000708025.1 Charadrius vociferus
TTGCCCCTGCCTATGGCAGGGGAGTTGGAAGGCGATGATCTTCAAGGTCCTTTCCAACCTAAACCATTCTATGATTCTATGATATGATACAATACGATACGATATGATATGATATGATATGATATGATATGTATGATATGCTATGAAACCTACATAATCACAAGCTAGGTTATACCTATGGGCCAGAGAGATCTTCCCAGTTATTAAGAACCATAAGGCATACTCCAGGGGTATTTTATTTGGAAGTACACCATGGTCCTCCCCATTCCTGCACCTTGGTTTAAACTGGAGGAAAGCCTGGGAGGTGGGTGGAAAGTGAGTTGCCTTGCACTGAAGGTGATCTCCCATCTGGGCCTTAATCTGGATGTAACCACAGATGCCCAAGGGAATGTTTGCATCCCCCAGAAGTGTAACTTTTCCCAACAATATGAGACGATCTAATGGAAGACACTAATTCTCCCTGGAAATCTTACCTCTCATGTCATCACAAACATTTGTATCAGCTGTTCTCTTTTTCATTTGTAAGAGATGCTCAGTTTGGAGCACAGAGCCTCTTTATTATTCATGGTTAGCATCTGCCTTATATACAGTCACCCTCTTTCCTCCCAGCTCCCGGCAAGCATGACTGCATTTGCCCCTTCTCCCTTCTTTCATCTAGGGAAAAAACCTCATGCCTCCGGCCTTACATCTATTTTTTTTTTTTTTTTTAAAGAGTTGCACCTGCACCTTAAATAACAGGACACCTTAAAAAGAAAGCAAGGAACAGCTTCTGCAGAGGAATATTTAATTAAAGACATTCAAGGATGTATTAGAAGCACTCAGGTACCCCTGAAGTTTGAAAGATCAAAACTCCAGACATGCCGTCTCCCTTTTTCTCTTTTTGGGAGTCTGATTTTTAATAGCATTGGAGCTGGACATGCTTTGTACATGAAAAAAGATTCCCATCTAGCTTCCTTACATGCAGTTTCTGTCTCCTTTGGCCACATTTTTAGCTGACTGTAGTCAAACCATGAAAGCATCTGTCATTACTGCAGCGTTGAGATTCCCCGCGTTTCACTTGCTTTGCTCACTTTAGAAGTGTTTGCCTTTAAAGTAATCTGTGCCTTCCTTTTCTCACCTTCCTTCAATTGCATTTGGATTTCGGCAAATAAGTTCTCTCCCACATACATCTGTTCATTTTCATGTGCATGTTGACATTCATGTTCATGTTCACGGTCATATTCATGTTCATGTGCATATGCTGGATACCTCTTGTTGCTTAACTTTGCTGGATATCTCAAGTGGGAAGAAGAGAATTCTCTAACAGAGTGCCTGTTTAAACCTAGATTTATCTTTATTCGCATTTAGAGCATTTTCCCTTGAAAATTCTCTTCCAGCTCTGCTTGTGTGGCATTCACTGTCATATAAAACCTGATATTAGTTTGGTGTGCTTGCCTGGTTTCCTTAGAAACCTTTCTGAGTGATTTCCTGTAAAGGAAATTATCATCCCACATTTAGGAAGGTACAGTTACAACTGAATAATGTTTTGACAGAATTATCAAAATTAAATTGCACACCTTACTTTAGCACCACATCTGAATTAGCCTAATTTATATTTTCAAATCCTAAATGCCTTCTCTTCAATTTTGAGCCGCAGATCAATGTCCATCATGTTTAGAAAGTCATCAGATGAAGAAAGGTCATGGCTAATCTAGGCACTGAAGCATTCTATGCAGTAATTTCATTTTGTAAATCTGATTGTTTTAGAGTCTTTTTAGGTGACAAACCAGACATTTGCGCAGGAAATGTTATTATATCAGCTGTGAATTTTGCTACCAGCCTTTATTTCAGTAGCACGCAATGCACCAAAAGTTACGCTGTGTCAAAATTTGGTCTCCAGCGCAGTGTCAAGAATTACTTTGGGATGTTAAGGCGCTGATTTGTAATCAACGGGTTCACTTGCACTGCCTGGTGGTAGCTTGAGCCTTCAGATATCATGGGTCTTGCAAGAAATTCGGACACGATGTGAAACCATTTGTTTTACCCAGCTTGCTCGGGAGCATCTGTTGCTTTATTATTGCATTTGCACCCCTGGGTACAGAAACGCGTGTGCATTGTGTCACTGTTTTAGTGACACTATGGTTCTGCAGGACTGGCCATAGCTGATGGTTCTTACTTTGTTTGCTAAAATGCCTTAGATACACAGTTATTATTAAAGAATACGATACATGGTACATATTAAGACAAATAAGGTCATATTATCTAGATTACATAATGTTAACCTATATGATAAATTCAATGCCATTTGTTGGAATTGCTCACAGCCATGAGCTCTTCACTCAAAATAATCCAATACATTGTGCATCTTTCAAAATTAACAGTGATCTCTAAGGCACTGCTTTCCACAAAACTGTAGCATAGACATCTTTTATCTGGGTATTATTAAATGTATATAATGAAAAGTAATGTTCTTGGATTTTCTGCTGCAAATTAAATGAACTGAGCATTTCTGGAATCTGAAACTATTGGTCATATTAATGTATAATTATTCCTTTTTTTTTTTTTCTCTTCCATATTCTACTTGTAATGAAAACATGCAAATGATGCAGTCTCATGTATAATTAAGCACTGGGGAGGTGGATGGTTGCTTTGGCAGTGTGTTCCCCGTGTGGTCAAAGTATATGAAATTAAAATACAGCAGTTCATTGCTCTCTCCCTCCTGATATACATTAATATACATTATTATTCCCTGCTTGTGATGCCAATTGATTTTTTCCTTTACTTGTAAAATTGTTGCTCTGAAATCTTGTGAGCATCCTACTGAAACCCAAGATTCCCAGCTCTGTTTAATTTAGGATTAATGGCTGGATATTATACCCATGAATGCAAAACATACAAAGGTGTCTATAGAAAGCTATGTATCAGAACAATCCCTCAACCTCCAAGTTTAATGGTACGTCATGAATCCTTTTCCAGTTGATAGTAAGTTGGATGGCATTTTTGAAGTAAGAAGAATGGATTTTGTATTGATTCAAATGCATTGAAAATGTTACACGTATGTATACATACTCTGATATATTAAAAATGGACACAGGTAAAATCTTACAAGTTAAGTACTTCTCAGTTAGTAGTAGGCTGATGTAGTGAGGTGATATGGTTAATTAGTTCTGGGCTTTTGTAGCCTAAAACTCCCATGTTAAAAGCTAGAGCTGCTAGGCAATAAAACTTACATGGATACAGCTTTTTCGTAGTCACTGATCACTTCGCTGCTGTTAACTTTTAAAAACTAATTAGTGCTTTAGAAAAGCGTATATGAATGCTGAAAAAAATATTATTTTTACATTTATATTCTATTGGCTGACAAAGGCCTACCATAAAATAAATGAATATTCTGACATATCGCTACTGATGTGAATTTGTGAGCATAAGGCAAATCATATGGTCAAAAATAGCTGAGTTTTGTCCCTTAGCATTCTAATATTTCAAGTAAGGACAGGATTTAAACAGATTGTTTTTAAAGCCTTTGTAAGAGAAGTGGTTTTGATTTTGCTCACATAAAATTAGAGAGTTCCTAACATACCTGCCTTTCAGGTGAGATTAAAATCTGGGCCACTAGCAGCTCTATCTCCATAAAGATGACTGATCTGATGTCAGAAGGACTTGTTGAACTAAACTGGGAAATCTGGAGTTTTCTTGGTATTCCACTGGGAGATACCCTCTTGATGGATGATCCAAATTGAGGAGATATCATGCATAACACCATTTTGATGTATCCATCTGCTAGTATACACATTCACAAACACATTTGCACCTATGTCAGTGATATCTAATACATAATATTCTATAAAACCTGTGAACATAAAGAGACATGTTGCAAGGCTTACAGAATATTTTATAAAGCATATTTTAAAAAATCTCAACATTTTTGCTACTGCTTTTTTTCCTTTCACCAACTGGAAAGCTGCTCAGACACATTCTTTTAAGAAATCCTATTTTAAGGGCAGAGACATAGCTCAAATAAAATGTTAAATCTCTAAAGTACTGAATATTTTTATGCTGTTTGCAACACTAAATAGGAAATGTGTGATTTCAAATTGTGTAGATAAAGCTTTTATTAACATTTTCTAGACACTGTCTAAAAAAATCATCTACAGGTCAGCCTTTCACTATAAGTAATGTGTAGATTGCTGAGTCCTTTATATATCTGCTGTATAGTTTACTGTAAGTAATAGTAAAGTGCTTTTTCAAAATAAAATGGGTAAATGCAGTGCCATTAATTAGTCATGTTCTGTTCTATTTTGTTGTGCTGTTGTGAACTGTGTGCTGCTCTGAACTGCAAACCCCAAAACCTTTCTGACTAATTATTAGGAACATGTTATGTACGACGCTCATCCATAAAGAGGATTCCACTGTGTTAATAATTTTCACATCACAATTGTAATAACTGTAGCTCCAGCTATCATCTTTCTGAGGATGTTTCATGGAGTTAATGAACCTTGACCATTAGTTGTTTTACTGCAAAACATGCGAGAAATAATGACTCGCTAGAAATACACTCTCTAAGTGTTATTCTTTAAACTACGTGGGATGGAATGTACCTTAGATGTAAGAGTTTGTAGCAAAGGCAGAGAATAGGTTGGTTTGTTACTGAAAGGAATCAGGAAAAGTGCTATGAAGATCACATTAGACACTAAAATACCATTTTTATCCAAAGAAATGATTAAACAGGCAGAATATTGGCATGACTATCTATCCTTCGGTTATATGTGAGTCTGTAACTAATTCCCTTATGCAAAGTAATATGAATCAGAATGCATCATGCCTTTTAGGCTCGCTCAACCTTTTATTTTAAAAATTCTAGAAGGATTAATCTGAGGTATATCTCTATAAATATTTGATTTTCATATTCTTCAGTTAAATTATAAAAGGTTACAAAAAGTTTTGATTCATCCCCAAAGTGATGTTTACAGTTTTAAAACAAAAAAAAAAAAAAAAGAGAGAAAGTATCATCATTTGGATGATTCAAAGTATTTAATTTAATTTTCAAAGAGTTTCTAACATTTTTCTAGTTAAACAAGTATTTGTAACAAGCTGTAGTAAAATGAAAATGCATTTAATTTAAAATCCATAGACACACAACTGGACAGTTTTTAGGATGTTTTTCAATTGAATTCACTACATGAATTTGAGAAAAGTTTCTTAAATATTTTGGTAGATCTAGATCTGAACTTATTTTTTGAGAAAGAAAGCCTGGTACTTGCAAAACCTACATGTCTTAAGAAATACAGTGCATGCATAAGAGCTGAACAGGTAAACACAGAACTGTAGTGAAGAACCCCTGCATGTTTTTGTATCTCTGCAGAAACAGTTTGCAGTGTTTTACTGCATTGATCTGCCCCAGGTCCTGTTACGCAATGGTGGAAAGCTGAAAAATTAATTGCAACAGTGGGTCCGTTAGCTTTACCGCTGATGGCTGTTGATAGCCAACAATAAGCCCCTCTATCCTTGCACTTTAATGTAGTTCACAGTAACATACCCCAGGTTCTGAACTAATAGAGTCTATGTAAACAAATGTGGAAAAATTGCCACGTGCCACCTATTTTAAAACTGTTTTCATTTGTTGTATTTGATCAGTGTAGCCAAAGTCCTGTTTTACTTGGTACAATGCTGGGAAGGGAGACCTAGATGTCAGGTTAGTTAACTAGTCACTCCTCATTGCTCATCTCCTAAGTGTTTATCTGGCCCGAGAGCTGATGTCTTCCCAGAAAACTGTCACGGTAGGCTACGTTTGGCTGCTGTTGCATCGCTATCCGTTGGCCTGCTGCTACTCATATCATGTTATTAACAACTGCTGTTTAAAGATGTTTGCGTTGCAGTGCACAAGCTCCTGATGTGCTTCAGCCTATTCAATCCTAGTTATATTTGATTTATTTTTGCTAGCATATAGGAATAATGCTTATAAAGATTAAAAGAGAAAGAAGAAAAGCTAAGCTTAGCTAAGCTAACATCGTCCGTTAGCTGAAGCGTACATCATTTTCATAGAATCACTGAATTGTGGCATGGTTTGGCTTGGAAGGACCTTTAAAAATCATCTAGAGCAACCCCCCTGCCATAGGCAGGGACACCTCCCACTAGACCAGGTTGCTCAAAGCCCCATCCAGCCTGGCCTTGAACACCTCCAGGGATGGGGCATCCACAGCTTCCCTGGGCAGCCTGTTCCAGATTTTCAGTCTGTCGAGTCACTTTCTGTGTGATCTACCACAGCTTGACATTCTTTTGGTGTATTTTGTTTGGGTGCTTTTTGCAGTAGCTCTATGTAGAGTAGAAGGGATATTTCAGGTACATTACTACTAATGAAGATGACTGCTTTTATCAAGGCCTATAGACAGATACCAGCAATTTGGAATACAAACTGGAAAAAGAGTATGTTAGTCATAATTACTGATAAGTAACCTGGAGAAAAAAAAAAAAAAAAAGACAGAAAAAAGTATTTTTAAAGTGCTATCAGCTTTTTAAGATTAAATAGAAATTTGCCCCCCCAAAAGATGACATGAAATGGTAATTCAAATACCCTTTTTGTTTACTTGGATGTTTTGAGGCCTTTACTACCTGCTGAGTGCCTGGAAGTACAAATAAACATTGGAGTGACAGGTTTCACACTGCTACCTTGTGTGTTTGCACAGCAGGACTAAGTGGTTCCCAACACCATTGGCTGATCTGGTTTTCAAATAAAAATGTGGGGTTTAAATTTTGAGACAAAAAGGGGTTTTTCATCTTTGCTGTTCACAGCAGAAATTGTTTTTTGACCTAATCCTTCCTGAAAATTATAAAGTTTCTCCAAATACAGAATATTAAAGGAGTTTTATACTAGTCAATACCCTGAAGAAAGGAACGTAATTTAGGAGCTTAAACCCACAAGGAGAATCTATGCATCTGTATTTGTGGAAATTACCAGAAATCACTATTCTGTGGAAATTGTCTCCTCTCAAAACTGTTCTTCCCTAAGACCTATACAGGTCCCACTTGGCAGAAAAAAGACAAAAGCCACAAAGTAAATCTCTTTGTATCTCAATTACACTGGAAGTGTTCCCATGGTGGCAGCCTGACACAGTAAGTTCAAGGAGTAAGTGTTGAGACGTTGGAATAATTCCTTTGGTCATGGCCAACTTGGACTTACAGCTTTTTATTTAGGCAGTTAGTGCTCAGCCTTGGTAAGCAGCAAGGCTTGCTTGCCTTTCTTTCCAGTGACTTGTCTGTGGGTTGTAAAAAAGTACAATTCAGCTTTACTCAAAGGTTGGATAACTATTTGGAAAGTTTCTAAAGAAGTCCATGTACAAGAAATAAAATAAATACGTATTTAAATTGCTCATTAGTTTCCAACAATAATCATTGTTACTAAACAAATAAGGAAAGAAACACCTAAAATAAAACAGAAAGATTAAAGAATTTTTTTTTATTTTTTATTTGTATAGCACATTTAATTTTAGGAACTCAGAACTCATTTCAAATAGTGGTTAAACTTGAGCAAACCCTGGAAACAGAAGCAGCTATTCTAATTGTTTGTGTAGAGAAATATATTGAGACAAGGATTGATGTAAATTTTTGATCACAGACTTTCAAGTTCCTCTTGAAAGTCATCAGCAAAATTTAACAGTTCATACTTTTTACATGTAAGGACAGCCATGGAGCTAAAAAATAATAAGCAAATATTAAGAGAAGAATGTGGTGTTCACCACAGCAAAATATCTCAGCAAACAAGATGCTCTCAGTAACAGTAAAATAAAAACCTGCTGTGGTGATGTACAGAAAAAACTAAAAAGTTTTTGAAGGTACAGAGGGGAACTTGTCTCTCAGATTCAAAGCTTCCCTCTCTGTCCTCTTCACAACAGAAGAAATAAAAGCTCATCAGGACACAAGCAACAAAGATGTAATTAAAAAAAATTATGAAGGGAAAAACCAAAATTGTACTTCTTAAAATTACTGAAACTGAAAAACAAAGTCGTTGTCATGCAACACAAAAGGCATGGATTCAATTTCTTATTTCATCTCATTCAGAAGAAGTACAGCCCAGCCCAACTGAGTACCTACTGGGTAATTTCTGGACTGACTGTGGTTTATTCTACATTTCTGTTGTTGAAGCTGTTCCAGTTTATGTAAATAAACAGCTGATGGAGTGGGAAATTGAACCTGAGTCTCTTCTTCTGAGGTGAGTAAATTTATCACTGAATAGAATCAGTATCTCATATGTAGCTTCTCAGCTTCTTTGGAAAATATTTTGTTTTGTGGCGGCTACCACCTACTAAAGCCTATGCTGGCTTTTCCCTACTGCTATTGCAGAAGAAAGTAGCATAAGCTACAATTACACCTTCGTTTTGGTAGCCGACATACTATATTGCCTTCATCACTGTAGTAACTTGGTGCCTCCTACTCATAATGTATTTATCCTCACAGTACTCCTATGATGTTGAGCAGATGGTAAAGTGAGTCACTAGGTACAGAGCTTGACTCCTCAGGATCAGACAAGAAGACTGTGATGAAACCAGTCCTGGTTTTCCTTCATCTCTCTGCTAGACCCCTCATCCTCTACTGGGAACCGTGAGAGTCTTCCCCCATAGGACAGTGGACGTCAGATTCTCATCCTTATCCCTACACCCTTGGGAAAAAGAGAAACAGGAGGTCGCTGGTGGCCCTTGTCTTATGTAAACATCCAAAAGTGATCGTTCAGGCTTGGCATTGCTGAACAATATTTTGGAGTTCTCAAATTATGTTGACTATGAGACTGTCACAGACCATCTTGAAGTAGATAAAAAGTGTGACTTTTGCGTTTCCTCTGACTCCAGCACACGTTGGTTCGTGCTGAGTTCAGCCAGCAGATGATTAATTTCAGTCTATTGATTCTACTGGCAACTGCTACAAGTGTCTCTTCTTGGGTAAGCTGGCTGGGTTTATAAGGACACTGGAGCTGCGAGTGATGTATTACACTGTTCCTGCGTAGTCCTCTGCACAAGGTAACCGTCTGGCAGCACTTCTGTGAGACGCGGAGGATATGACTGAATGAGGCAGCCTCTTTTCTGGGAATCTTCTCGTCTTCCTAGAGTGAGACGCTGTTGTTTCCTAGTCAACTGGTTTGGAAAGTATGTTGTCTCTGACATGCCACTGGCAGCCTTTTTGGCAGGGGAGGTGATGGTACCTCATTTAGCGCTCTTAAGTGATTTTGAGCTTTCACATTACTAAACATGTATTCCATTAGCCATCTAGTCCAGCAGTCACATGTTAATTTGTGTAAACCATAAATGCATCAGCATGACATGGGAAAGATTCCCAGAAAGTAAAAAAAAATCACCTTTGGTATCTAGTACTAACCTGGCACAATAGGAGCAGAATACAATTTTTTAAAGCATGTCACATGCTACCTTTTCCCAAAAGCCCCCAGATTCAGATTTCTTTTTCTTTTCTTACTATTTTCTGTCCTCTCCGCTGTCATTTTTCCTGATATGTTCTAAGGGGAAATAATTTAATTAGGGATTTTTCAGGTTTGTTTTTTTTTTTACTATAGATGAGCAGAAAATTTTTAACGAAATATATTTGGTTTGGGTTTTAGTTTTGGTTTGTTCTTACATTTAAATCATTTGTAAGGAAGTGGAAAGTTCAGAGAATATGCTAGTTTCAATAATTTTTATATGAAAGGCAACTGATATTTAGCATGCATCTAATGATCAATATTTTAACATGAAATGCTGATACTTTGCATACTAAGGGGTTCAAAGTTAAAAAAACCTCATTTTTAATGTCAGAAGTCTAAAATTAAAGGAAAGAACTCTGGAATATCTAATTCAGGTTAAATTATTATTTTTCTTGATTCATTTTTTTCTTTTCTTTGGATTCATGAAAATCTCTGATTTTGATTTATCATCCCGTTCAGAGTGGAAAGATTAATTGAAGTCTTGAGGTTTTTATGAGTAAAAAACCTAGTTTCTTCTATAATTTATTTCAAAATCTATCCTATAATTTTGTGGAGTAAATTAATAGCATTGATGCATACCAACCACCAGAGCTTTAAAGAAGGTCTCTCCTGAAAAAGTAACTGATACTGTCATAGGGAGGATGTTTGCTGCTTCCTCCTGGAAAGCCTGGCAAAGGAGAGAACAAGACAAGGAAGAGAAGCCATAACCTCATGGCTGAACTTTACAGAAAAAGATGATGCATGAAATTTAGAATTTCAAGATTTTGAAAATAAAATTTCTCTCTTTTGCTTTCAAACTATCTTCCATTTCTAAACAGTTTTCACATAAAATCAGCAACAACAGTTGATATGGATTATTACAGAATTCTCAGAATACTTTTACAGATCCTTTTTATTAATTTAAATAATACATTATTTTAGTTTGTGTTCACTTGTGAAATTACTGAGCTAGAATCAAGTTTGGTTTTGTTTATATACCAAATTAGTAGGAGAGGGAGAATTTATTAGATGCAGAGGCAGACTCACATAACCAAGGTTATCTGTAAACCTCCTGCCATCCGTGCAATTCAGCAGTCATTTGGGGAGTAATACTGAAGGAATAAGAGGGAAACTTTATCAAAACTCATTCTGCCTATAGCATCTTTGCCTGTGCAACTCTATATAATTGCATTTTCCCTGTAAATGTCGTCTTCCACAGCCTTTACTCTCCACCCTGATAGTTGTCAGACTTTCCCCTGGCCTTTAATGCTAGGGTAGTCATCTAAGGGTGTGGAAAACATCAAAGGCTGCTAGTTTCCTGTGAATTTCTTTTCAAGTGCTGATATTTTTTGAGGGTTGCAGAATATCTGTGTGTGAATTAATAGATGTTAAAATGTTATTCCTATGCGTGCTGTTTGCCGGTCCCCTCTGCAGCTCAACAAGCTTCTGTTTCTATTTTTGAAGTACCATGGTAGTTGCAGTGGTGGGAATAAGTCCAAGTCTGCTTGGACACCTATAATATGGAAGAGGGGCAGATTTTGGGTGCCACGCTGCAGCACCGGGGCCAGGAGTTGAGAACTGAAGAAGCAGCTTGGGAAGAGTGCAGCTCTTGGCCCTCCAGGAGGTCCAAATAAGCAGGAACCAGACTCCACTGGCAAATGTATTTAAGATTATATCCATAAGGTGACTGGCAATAAACATAATCCTGGGTTTGAGAAATAAACCTGCAATTCAGCAAACTGTTCTAGTCGGGTTGCTGACATCTGCCCTAGGGAGTCTGCACTGAAGTATCAAACATATGATGCAATGGTGCGGAACAAATTACATTTAAACAAGTGAAGGAAAGGACATCAAAATGCCCAGAAATGTCAAGCCTGGTAGCAAAATAATCACAAGAGATGAGCTGAGTTAGCGCTGGTAAGCTAACAAGCATGACATCTAGTCTTCAAGTAAGTGAAAAGTTGCTACAGAAAAAAAGGAATATCCAGTTCTCCATGGCCACTGGAGATTAGGCAAGAATTGGTGCAGGTAGAGTTCCTCGATGACTCTCGTATCCCTTTCCACTATACATTTTGTGAGGCTGTGAATCTGGATCACGTCATCAAAAGGAAGGAGAATTGACAAAGTGAGGAGTTTCGTGTTTTACAGCTTTTGCTGTGTTGAGACACATTTCACAGGTTAAAACTAAAAAATAAAAATCAAACTGTCGAGGGCTGGTATTAAGGCAGGTGACTAGCAGGGAGTGTGAGCTAGGGGGCAGGTGGCGAGCAGCTCCATAATGTCTCACCAAGGAAGAGCTTATGATGGTATTGTTTTCTGAGGTGATGATGAAGGATGGAAGTGCGTTTCGAGGAAAAGATCCTTGAAATTGTGTGTCTCAGCTGCTCTCTTAAAGATCTGCAATCTGAAAATGCAGGGAATACTGCAAAATGTAGGGGGTCCAAGGCTAACAAAATCAAATGATATCTTGAGAGTATTAGATTCTGGGGAACCTAATTGTGTCATGTCTTGCTATAGGAAGAGAACAATGAAAATAAAGTTGTATTGATTTCATTATTTTGCATGCAAAGAAGGATGTGCTGCAGGCTCTGTTGAGGAGCTTCAGTGAGATATAGCTTTGTTCCAATAGATCTTACCGTCTAAATTTTAAATATGACATGATGAATGAGGATGACACGTAGTAAGAAAGATGCTGGGGTAAAGAGGGACAAAGAGCACAGTGATGAAATGTTACAGGGCTCAGGTTAGGCACAAGAATAAATTACGTAAGATAATAAAGAAGAATAGAATGGTGAGCGTGTTGTTTTACCTACTCTGGTCAATAAATAATTTCAGTAATGTTGTGAGTATCATCCATCTTTATATACCACATCAAGTGAGACCAAAGACCTAAGATCTGTCGCTGCCTGACTTCCTTCACAGCCTCTCCTCACCCACGTGCGCGGCGTCTCCGCTTCCTTCAGCCGGTGCCCTCCTCCCCTCATCCGCCTGGCGTGCCCTTCCCCATCGCCACCGCAGAGCCAGAAGCCCGGCTCTGCTGAAGCGGATGGGCACCGTGCCATGGGTTCCAGCGAAGCCAAGATTTCGCTTGAGCTAGGAGCGGAGTTTTCGCCACGTTTGGCAGGCGAGCCTTGCTCACTCCTTCTGCCAGAGCGGCGCAGAGGGAAGCGTCTGGAAATGGGCTCAGCGCTTCCGCCCTCCCCGCGCCGTGTGGCACTCGTTTTGCTAGCGCCGAGCTGGGGGGATGCGGTGGGCACAGAAATGGTACGGAGATGGGTGTAGAGTGAAACCTAGGTAGATAAGCAGACAGCTTTTTGGCCAGAGGAAATAATAATAACAATAATTTCTGGTAATAGAGATTGTCACAATAGTCCCCGCTAAGGGATGTAAACAGTTATC
>NW_009650084.1:3787779-3792112 GCF_000708025.1 Charadrius vociferus
AAACGCGCTCTGTGAATATGCTAGGATAGCTCATGGTCAAACCAGAAGCATTTAGTTGGTTTTTCCCACATAATGTGGCAGATTTTGCATTGTCATTCTTGTGAACTGTGATGCTCATGATGTCAGAGAACATGACATTAAAAAATAATATAATTTATTTTCTTGAACCACTTACAGTCTTCTATCTACTTATTATTAGGAATACAAATGTGTGCTTCATGTTTTAAATTAAAAATGGCAAGCTTATTAATCATTGAGAAACTCTACAAAATTATTCATTTTGAAATATTAACATTGCAGACCTTTTCCCAGCAGTATATAAAGCAAACACTTCACAATGACATTTTGTTGCCAGATTTTGGGTTTTGATTAAGGCAGGCTTATGAGCTCATGTTTTTTTACCAAACCAGTAATTCTCTTTTGGGTACTGCTAAGCTTTAGACTTTAAATTACAATTAAATATAAACTAACAGAGGCTTCTGTTGTTGTAACAGAATATCAAAAACACATGTAATATTTTTTTAATTAAAAATGTATTTATTTGACAACTTAAAAAAAATACTTTTATGTCAAATTTGAGTAGACTAATGAGGTTTACAACAGTTATTTGGAAATGAGCATTCACTGAAAAGAAAAAGCTGAGCTTTATGCCTTTGTAGTATTGAAGAGAAAGAAAAGTTTGGTGCACTAAGTATTTAATAAATCTAAATTGTCTCATCCGTCTGTTCGTGAAATAATGACCTTTGTGTTTACAAATCTTTTTCCTGTAAAAATTTTCTTTTAACTACAAAGGGTGTACATAGCTAATGAAAAGCAGCAGTCATGAAATGTAGGTCTAGTACATATTCTAAAATTGTTCCCGCATGGAATTCCTTTCGTGTTAAAGCCCACTTCTCTGCTTGGGTTAAGAACGCTAAAAATGTGTTTCAGGTTTCAGGTGGAGCAGTGAGCTGCACTAGAGACACTCCATGCTCTGCTTCAAGCTCAGGTGACTCAAAGCTTGTCATAGTCCAGGGCAAAGAAACAAGTTGCTTTGTGTAAACCTTTTTTTAACTTTGGAAGTCAGATTGTTGGGAGATAGAGTTTGGGCAAGACTCTGAGGAAGCAGAAGGAGACATGGGAGATGGTACAGGGGTTACGGAGGAATTTTGTCCTTTGTCCCCATAGCAGAAAGGCTGCTTGGGTAGCAGAGGGTGCTTTTTGCTGAGTATCTGGAACTTACAGAAGTGTGATATTAATATCATATATTGATATTAATTGACCCGTCAACAATCTGGTCTAATGAAAGTTCTCCTGCAAGGAAGTTGAAATGCTGAAACATAGGTATTTGCTTAGATCTCCTTTATTTCCCATTTGAGATGCACAAGCATCTTGTGGATAAAGCAGCGCTGGGCAGAGTTAGCTTGGGTACAGGAAGCAGCATTCATTTGCCCTGCTTGTTGTGTAGAGCAGGCGTGATTGATACTTGGGCTGTACAGTATAAACGTGGGTGACATTACTCTTCGTGCCTGCACACTCCAAATGCCATCTTTAAGAAAAACTGTAGACTGAAAGTTCATGTCGAATGGAGAACATGGCATATTAATGCCAGCCCAAAATGTTTTAATGTTTACAGCATAAAAGCAGTTGTATAATATGTATATTATGAAGTCCTTAAGCTTAGATCTGATCACTTATAATTTTTACACAATATATTTACATAATTAACCCTATACTTCTTTCAAAGAAAATCACCCAGTGTTGATGATGAGACAACATTCTGCTGAATTTCTCAGGGAGAAACTGTCTGAATTGAACACTTTTAATATACCCTGCTAATATTTGGAATGGGACTTTTAAAATCAGTGTAATCATTCAGTTAAATAGAAGGTTTGCTTTTAACTTGACGGAAAAATTATTCTATACTGAAAGATTAAATCATTTAACTTCTGCAAGGATGCTGTGACTAAAATGCTTCAATTCCTCTTCCAAGTTGCAAAGTTTAACTCAGACTTTCCTCTAAAATTGTGCTCATAATGCCCCAGAAATTCTTATTTTCTGTTAGAGATATTGTTTTATAAGTTAGGAAGTCAGTGATTTCACCTAGAACTGTTGGAAAAATTAGTGTAATCAAGTTCTGATACATATTTTTTCTCCACAGCAGAAGCTGTATATTAAATAGGCTTGCAAAATACATTTATACAGCCTTTGCCTGGAAGTGGGAAATACCTGTGAGGCTATATATATCAGCTCTGAAAGATACAGAGATACAATCCGTTCAAAATAGAAAAAAGAAAGATAAATCATCTCAGGAAGTATAAGTAAACAAAATTATATTTGAAATCCCCAGCTGTAAAATCTCTGTTTTTTACTGCCTAGCACAGGAAAAAAAGCAATAAACATGAGACACCTGTGCCAACAGAGAGTGATTGTCTTGATCAGTAGACCAACATTTCCCTCCTTTTTCGTTCCACCTGCTGTTCAGCTAAAGATGGGACGGGGAGAATATGTTGCAGTAAATGGGACGGAAGGGGAACATTATTTGTGAAATATTTAAAAACACATATGTTAGATTTATTTTTCCCCTCTGTCTGCATCCTATATATATATATATACACACCACCTTCCTTAAAGCCTTCTTGATTTCTGTGAATGAAAGTGGGAAAATGATAGTGCAGTATCTCCCTAGGATAGCAAAAGGTTTAGCTTATTACCCTGGGACCTGTAGACAATCAGCAAAAGACTGTGCTTCTGGGGATGTTGGTCCCTCTTTGTCATTTCAGGATCCTGGGTGGACTGAGTTGAGCTTCTCCGCTTCTCACCCTGGATTTTGACTGAAAGTAAATTTTGTGATATGACAGCCCAGTGCCCACTGGGCTCCCAGGGAGTCAGTAAGCTCCCCAAGAATGACGACACCTGGAACTTCTCATTTTCATTTTACTTTGGCCTTAGTTTGCAAGAACCAAAAAGTCTACAGAAACAGCTTAGCCCTTGATAAATTAGGAAGGAGCAGAGACATGCAGTCATACACAGTATCCTTTTAGATTAGTCCATTTGAAGTCAAGCTGGGGTGGGGCTTCCAAATGAGCTAACAAAGACCTGTTCAGTTTTGCCACCTCACACAACCAAATTGTATGTCTTACTGGTAAGAGTACAACTTTTCCTACACATCGACGAGTTTAACATATACTGCTTCAACATATCTTAATTCCTTCTTATCGTGATCCTGCTGTGCACTTTGTAGCAATGTTTATGCTGCTGAATATATGCATGAACTCTGTGAATATATGCATAAATTAAGCACGGCAAGGGCACTGCAACTGTGATGGTCCACAATTGCAGAGTTCATAGTTAGCTCAGTTCCTGGGTCTGTTTAGGACAACTACATCTGGCTTTTTCCAGCACAGTTCCTCTTGAGAAGGGTCTAGCTTTCAGCAGATTCCATGTGAGCCACTTGGCTTCCAGGTCAAGGAACAGTCCCAGATTGTCTTCCATTTAGCACAGAGAAATAGGTTATTATGTCACTAACTTGTCATTTCTTGCTTTCCTCAAGGCAACATCCAAGAATTCTCCATTAACCACAATATCATAGAATGGTTTAGCTTGGAAGGGACCTTAAAGATCATCTAGTCAACCCCCCTGCCACAGGCAGGGACACCTCCCACTAGACCAGGTTGCTCAAAGCCCCATCCAGCCTGGCCTGTTTACACCTCCAGGGATGGAGCTTCCATAACTTCCCTGGGCAACCTGTTCCAGTGCCTCACCACCCTCAGCGTGAAAAATTTCTTCCTAATATCTAATCTAAATCCAACTTCTTCCAGTTTAAAGCCATTCCCCCTCATCCTATCACTACATGCCCCTGTAAAAAGTCCTTCCCCAGCTCTCCTGTGGGCCCTCTTTAGGTACTGGAAGGCCTATATACCGTCTCCAGCTTATATATAACCTGTTCCTTCCAACTTGTCTGACTGCCCAAAGTGACTAACAGGGCCACTTGAACCTTCATTTTGTCTGTCAAGCCACACCCCACTCTACGTGCTTATAACATCTTTCAACCTCTTGCATCTACCTATAGAAGCCTCCTCTACTCCATCCAAAGACTTTTTTTCGCTTTCCAGTCTAGGGACTACCAAAAAGTTCTGTTTCTCTGCTTATGTACAACAGTTGTTTAACAAAATATTTTCTAGGTATTGAGACAGCTCATTATCTTTTGGGCTGGAAGAAGAGATGAAAGAACACCAAAGGATTTACCAGTAATGCTTCTTCAGCTAAGCAGTCCTAGCAGACAAGGTTTTTCTGGGTTGGAGCTTTTTGGTTAAGTTTGTTTGTTGCATTCTTTTCTTACCCAGCCCTTACT
>NW_009650084.1:3792159-3797880 GCF_000708025.1 Charadrius vociferus
GATGAAGTTTTGAAGCAGAGTCCTCCAGCATCAATTTTCAGGATGTTTTCTTTGACCAAAGATTTCTGTCAAAAAGTCAGGACAACCAGTTTTAGATATGTTCTTGAGTCCTAGGTCTTTGGTGGTCCTCTTCATTCTCAGGAAGGGAAAGGAAATAGTTGTTGAAGATCAAGAAGATCTGAGAGAAGAATAGTTAAATGAGGGAGAGTTATAGCTGAATAATTGGAATGTTTGTTGATATATCTCTTCAGAAGCACGTTCTACTTGCTGCAGCTTGGCATCTATATCTCTTATTTATCTGGTCTGTGCCTGTTTAGACCATTGTTCTCTTTAGGTGTCTTTAAATGTGAGTGGATTTGTATAGCTCATTCTGCAGACACAAGCAGGTATGTGGCTTATAGAGGTGGATAAGTTGCTTGCCTGGAGTTACCCAAATCATGAATGAGGTTGAGAGTGTAATTCAGATTGCTTTGATTAAAATTGGGTTTAGTTACTTGTTTTCCACTTCTGTGGCTGAAGCCGTTCAGATAAAAAATACAGTGCAAGTAGGAAGCAAAAGTTCAGGGACAGAAGTAGTCACTCTGGTGCTGTGAGTTTGGGGATTATCAAAAGCAATTCAGAGGTTTGCATTTCTTTGTGTATTCTCTGAGGAAAAAAAAAAAAATCAGGTTGCTTGAATCTGGATGGGAGAAAACACCGAACTGAATTTTGAGTGTGCGACCCACTGATCTACCAGAAAGAGTTGTTTTCAAAGTAAAGGTAACACCAGAAGTATGCTAACTTGGAAAATTACCACATTGAGTATGAGTTGCCAGTACCTGAGGTAAGCTGAAATGAAATCTGTTAAGGAAAGTGGTAGGTAGCACTGCATGGGAAAGGTTAAAGATGGAGATCAGAATTACGGCAAGATGGCAAAGAAAAATTTGCAGTCATATTTATTCCCTTGAGTTCTGTCTGGGGGTACACTGCAGTTTGCCTTGACTGAAACTATTCTGGCTCTTGTTAGCTTGTTGCTTCCCTCCAAGTCGAAATCATACATTTTTCTGTAAGTTGCAATACTCTTGGTTCTTGAAAAGGCTTTTAAATATGGAACAATCACTAGCAGTGACCTATGTGCTCCAACTTTAATCCTGAACAATGGACAGTAAGGTATTTTTGAGAACATGTTAACCAGCATGTCCAATATCTTTTTTGTTACACACGAGATGTTAAAGCAGAACTCACATTTATCCTAAATGGCTGCTGTAAAATAAGACAATATAATTCCTAAATTGGTTCATTAAATTATGTACTCTCTTTACAGAGGTCGGGGTATGGATGTAAATGTATCTTAGCATTTGCGGTCTTTTGTTGGTATTATTTATTCCAAAATGTTCTTTTTATTTGAAGTATGTTTCAATTTGTTCAGCCTACTTGGTACAATCATGAACTTTTGACAAATATTCAGTGAAAGCAAGGCATCTATATCCATCACTTGTTTAATTTTTACTTTTAAATCCAGAAACAGGCTGGAGCTGTTTCTCTTTGTTACCTTGGAAACAAATGGGGGCTCGACTTCAAGTAGCTCTACACTTGAGGGGTGGAGCTTTGATGTTGCGGTTCTTATTACGATGCAGAAAGGGAAGGCAATTCTTGTAGAGATTCTGCCTTATTACGTTTTCAAGAATATGGAGTCTACCTAATACGATAGAAACCAGGTAGTTTCTTGTAACAGGATGAAAGGGAAATAGGAAAAGGGAGTTGCACTGTGTCAGTAGCCTTCAGCTTCTGAAGTTGGGTCGAGTAGCTCATCCTCCTGCAAAGATGACTAGCCAAAACACAATAATCGTCGCTGTCAATTTGTTTCTCTTCCAAATATGGGAAGAAAGTGCATTTTTCCTTGCCAGTAATTTCCAGCAGAGACTGTATAAATGTGCACCATTTTCACTTACAGTAATAAGTTATTTACAATTTTCCAGTCATTTCATCAACTAAATTAAGTAAAGTTTCAGATGTTTCAGGGAATATCTAGTAGATAATTTTTTTTTGTTTTTACTGAGGCAAGCTTTCCAATGAGAATTTGACCAAGAATCCCTCTTAATAAGTCATTTGGATAAGAAGACATTTTGAATTGTAGCTTGGATGAAGATAACAGAATGAGGTACATTATTTAGGGTTTTGTAGTCTAGTTTCTACTGTTATCTTTTGCTTATGTAGTGTGAATAATAATATTGATATATATTCCTGTCAAGACAATTTCAAAGTAGAAAAAATTAAGTTCTGAAATATTACTACTTTGCTGAATTTTCGGCAATAGAGTGAGATAAAGGGGCACGGGGATTGACAGGGATTTGAATTAATCCTCTCTATACTCTGGCTGTAGTGAGAACTATTAATATACCCATTTTACAGTGAATGTAATTAGGCTTTCGTTCCCCAATTGTTAATACCTGATCTGTGTGCTACTGGGTGACCCAGGAGTGCTAATTTCATCTGGATGAGGGGTGGACACACAATTGCATTTCTGGCAAATTAACCGGAGCACGTATAGAGAGCTTATGTTGGCCTCGTGCTTTTACGCTGGTTTCATATGGGCGGCAGCAGACAGACAATATTTGAGCACTCCTCAAGCTTGCCAGTGTAAAGCTAATTTGTCAAAACCCCCCTTTGAACACATTTGAACCAGCAGCTGCCATTTGCACATGATCAACGGTTTGCATCATGAATTTGTGAGGGTTTTGATCTGACAAGGTATTTCAAAGCTGGATTCGCTTTAGTATCAAATTCCATACTTAACATAGCTTTTGGCAAGGAGTTCATCCTTTGGAGGAATTCTGTAGGAATAGGAATAGGAATAGGGAAGACTAATATGCTGAATCAGTTTTGTGTCTCTCAACATTTTTTCACCAAGGCTTGTAAGCATGTGCTCGACACTGAGCATGTGGATAGGGCTTAAGCAAGCGTTATCCTGAGCCAAATAGTACAAATTTGCTCCCAGCTGTGTGATTGATGAAAAGTAATTGATTTGATCATTCTGGATAGATTTTTCTATTAGTATCCTCCTTCCTAGACTTTCTGATGACCTTCTTTGATTTTATCACGAGCAGTTAAATTCAATTTAGTATGTTCTTAGCATAATGCATATTAGAATCATAGATTGATTGTGTTTTCCCTAAAATTCTTATTCAGTGTAAAAAATGTATGTTATTAGGAAAAAATACTGAAAGAGGGAACAAAACACAATAAGCTAAACAGCAGTAACATTTTAATAGACCTAATCAAGACTGCAATAATTAAATACACTAAAAAAATCTTTCTTTAGTTTGCTAATAGCACCTGATGTTACTTCTCTTTATTAACATTGTTTGAAATCTGTTGCTCTGATCCCGCAAACCCTTATGCGTGAAAGTATTTTGTATTTGATTGTTGTTTATATATGAGGACTAGCAGGCTGCTCACAGGGATTTATAAAATCAGTTCCTAATTTACTTTTCACTTTTTATTCTTGCTTCTCAGTATTCTAGTTTCACTTAGAGTGGATAATGAAAGTAGCCTGCTGTCTGTTTCAGTTAGTCCAAGCTGTTGTCCTCAGCCAGTGTAATTTTATGGTTTACACGTACTAGCACAGCACCGGCTTGCTCAGGTTTCCATTTTTGCAGGAACAAGAAAACCAAATAAGTAAACTGTTTCAATTGATTTCCTCTGTAAAAAACATCATGACAACATTACAACTGAGATAAATCTGTGCATTACATAAAAAACAGGCACATGTTCCTTCCAGCCAAACCCAAACCACCACCAACTAACGGCAGAACCCAATTACATCAAATGGGGGTTTTTTTGGTTTTTAGGTTACAGCTTGAGAGAACAAACTTCTGCGTTTTCCTGTCTCGTTTACTGACTCTATTACTAATAAACAAGTGGCTGCTAATTAACCAATGATTTTATTCAAGAAAGTTACTGCCCATGTGAAGGGTATTTTGGGACAGCGTCCTCCTCAGTCTCATGCATGGTGGGAACTCAGTGATGACCCCTCTCTCACACACCCGATGCATTAAGGCTTCATCTCATCTGTCTGTGTACTGCGGTGGCAGCAGCTCTCTCCCAGCCCTGCCAGAGCCAGGTCAGCGATCCAGGCAGAGCCAGACACTGCCAAGCCCTCACGGTGCTCCTCCCTCCCACTAGCTGAGGCAGACCCCGGGTCAGATCATATTTTGGAGATGCTTGTGAGGCAGGGAGTAGGGGGGACTTGATCACACGTGATCAACTATGATCACCAAGTACCACCAGCTGAGGATTTCTCCTGTTGAATCCATGTTACCTAATGTTATATGCTTGGGATTAATCTAAATTAACAAACCAGTCATTTGTTTCTTGTAATTTCTGGATGGTTAAATTGAAACCGCATAGCAGTGATGTTCTCCTGCGGCTTTTATAGACCTGCTTCTTTCCCTGAACAGTGTGGCCTGTGTAATGGGATGATCCAGGTGACTTGCAGGGCTTCCTTGCTTCAGGGAAGCTGGCAAGGATAGTCAGACACATACAGTAGATATATAAAGTGCCATATGGCCATTTTTAAGAGTTGTCTTTTTTTTTCTTTTTTTTTCTGTTGATCAGATCTAAACTTTGACCTTGTAACTATTGCTGATTTACTTACATGTTATGTTCTATTGATCTACTTATATCTGAGCTCATTAAACACATAAAATGAGCTTCAAGCAGAGTAAAATACAGGATTATTGAAACTAACAGAGAGATCAGATTACTGTATGTCCAATACTGCTCTTTTATCTAATTCCCTGGAACAGCACTTTGGTAGCAGCCATCTTCCAACACCACTGCACTGGATTATCACCCGCCTCATCCATATTTTTGGTAAATAAAACCACAGTTTTGTCTTCTAGGTAAAAGAACACATTCACAGAAATGCTCAAGCATTGTACAACCACTGCAACAGCAAAAGCATTTGTGAAAATTCCCAGTAAATGTGATCTTATATGCATAAAATGCCAGTAGTCTCGTGGCCAAGTGTTCATGAAAAAAGTGTTTTACAGCACTAATACATGCTTTCTTGGTGGATTAGAATAAAATACAATGGCTTTATTTGTGGTCATAGTCATTACTCCAATTTTAAGAGGTGAGAACATCCCACACTAGGGGTGGCTTAGTTTAGATAATTTCTGTACAAAGCTGGATGCATTTTTTTCCCATTCATTTTCCTTTGTATTTCCAGCTACTTATCGCCTTAGCTCCTGGCAAACTGAGGGATAATTCCTCTGAGTTAGGTGATCCCGTATTATCTGCAGCTGTTATGAAGAAACCAAGCATTTAGCATAGAAAAGAGATGAATGGGGTAATTCATTTTCTTTCTTTCCTTCCTTCCTTCCTTCCTTCCTTCCTTCCTTCCTTCCTTCCTTCCTTTCTTCTTTTCCTTCCTCCCCCCCACCTTGTTTTAGTGGAAGCCATAACTAACAGGAACACTGGAAAAAAGTATCAAAAGCAGATAAAAAAGACCCCTTCTCCAGATAAGCTGTCTTTTGGCTTTTTAAATTTTAAAACATGCAGAGTTTATTTTAGTTTTTAATGTAATGTGCAAAAAAACCCCAAACAACGTTCTGGAGGCCAAATCAGTGTTCTCCAAACAATTAGTAACATAGCTGTCTAATGACAAGCAGCTGTTTTATCTGAGCAGTCATGTCTTATTTGTATAAGTGATCTTCAAAATCATCAAGTTTGCTTTCC
>NW_009650084.1:3797898-3807160 GCF_000708025.1 Charadrius vociferus
CCCTACTGTTTTTGCTTCATGGTGATCCTACATTTTTCGTATTATATATATGCAGATATTTGTATCTATAGTGTAAATATAAATATGTAATATATAAAAATATACATATTAATTGAATATATCCTTCCACTATTAAAAATGGCTTAAAACCATGCATTTGATATTGTGCATTGACTAAGGTTTGGAAAAAGAGACTAAGAAATATTGCCCATACTAAATATCAGTGCTGACTCCAGAATTCATCTGTTGAAACGTTTCTTATTTTCATTCACGTTCTCACTGGTCACATAAGGTTACAGATAGAGATGGGCAAATCGTGGTAGTGACGCTTCCTCTGTTGCATAGTTAAATCCTCAGGAATAATACTATTCCCTTTAGATGGATGTGCATGGCTGGATCCACTGTGTTCTGCGCTTGCAGGATAGGAAACTTTTGGAGAAAAAGTTGAATGGGTTGTTAAGGGGCCTATATATAATGTGAGCCGACTAGCCAAATCTTCTATGGGAAGATAAAAGCAAGCCAAAACTTGTAGTAGAAGCCTGTAGGAGCTTATTTGCTTTGTGGTGTGGAGGAAGGAATTTATATCTGCTACATGCAGATTCTGAGGGCCTGGCACTTATCCTCAGGTTTTGTGTAGAGCTATGGAGATTTCTGAAAGCTCTGTTGCCAAACACCAAACATCAAATCCATGAGAGCTACACTTTTAGCTACATTTTTGATTTTGAAAAATTTTACCTCCTTTCTTAGATTCAGTTTTGATTTGAGGATAATCCTGAGCAAGGACGTGCCTGGGCAAAAATTATGGAATTTGACCATTAGCCCTGTCTGCCTTGCTTTTCCCATCTCTGGTGTTGTGTACCCATTTCCCCTGAGTACTGAAAATTGTGATGAATTAGGTCATATTTACAAAGCACTTTGAAGTTGGAAAGCAGTGAACAATTATTCAGTATTATAACTTTATTTTTCGTTAGAGTGAGATACTTGCTATAAAGCAAGGAGTGCAATTTAAAGTTACCATCAAAGACTACAAAGGACATGTGCTCCTTTTTGCTTTGAAAATGTAATTATCATGTGTTAATATAGTCTAGGAAGTAGGCTATCTTCTCATGCACAGCTTCTTTTGAAAAATGGTGGAGAAAGCCAGAAGACCTAATTTCCTGTTTGGATTGCTCTGGGATGTATGTAGTATAACAATGGGGAAATGTAAGTGGTTAGTGATGAGATATGGAAGAAAACACTCTTGGCACTTTAATTCTACCTCTGGATTTCCGCTATGGTTGTGCATGTTTTAAGAATACTTTTCTTATTCTAAAAGGTAAAAATTAGGTATGAATTACAACATGAAAGCACAGAAAGGAAGACTTTTTAAAGCTTTTTAGGGGAGTGATTATATTTTGAGTCCTGCATTTCTAGAGTGCGTAGCACAATTCAGTCATGGTCGGTCTCTTTTGTGATGCTGGATACTGTATAATTATTATTCTTTATATCAATAACTATAGATTTAATGGTAAAATAATATTTCTTGCTCATGCAGATAGTACCAGTAACAATACCAACTAGTACTAAGAAGGAGCCAAGAAACTCATACATACCAGAAAACCAAAAGTTGCACTTTTGGTAATAAAAAGAGCAATTTCTGTGGTGTATGTATGCCAACAGTACTTTGCACCTGATGCCGTAACTTTTACCCAAACAAATCTTAGCTGTGATACCCCGTGTTTGGATGGTAAAGGTCTATATTGCTTTCCTTCCAAGACAATGAACAGCTGAATGGTGTGTTGGAGCTCTAAAACCTGATGATTACACAGGTAGCTGAGTGGACTGGGTTTAGCTCTTTTATGAATAGTAAGACTGTACAAGAATTCCAGCTCAATTATCTGTACCTTCGCCAAAAAAAAAAAAAAAAAAAAGTATTTATCTTTCATAAATCAAGATGGAATACATTACATGCAGCTCTGGAGCCCTTGACATAAGAAGGGCATGGGCCTGTTGGAGCAGGCCCAGAGGAGGGCCATGAAGATGATCAGAGGGCTGGAGCACCTCTCCTAACAAGACAGGCTGAGAGAGTTGGCGTTGTTCAGCCTGGAGAAGAGAAGGATCCAGGGAGACTTTATAGCAGCTTTCCAGTATCTGAAAGGTGCCTACAAGAAATCTGGAGAGGGACTTTTTACAAGGGAACGTTGTGATAAGGTGAGGGGTAATAGCTTCAAACTGTAAGAGGGGAGATTTACAATAGGCACTAGGAAAAATTTTTTTACTCTGAGGGTGGTGAGGCACTGGAACAAATTGCCCAGGGAAGTTGTGGAGGCCCCATGCCTGGAGGTGTTCAAGGCCAGGCTGGACAAGGCTTTGAGCAACCTGGTCTAGTGGAAGGTGTCCCTGCCCATGGCAGGGGTGTTGGAACTGTATGATCTTTAAGGTCCCTTCCAACCTAAACCATTCTGTGATTTTTAATGGATTTTTTTTCATGTTTATACAGTTGAAATTGTAAATTACTGTAAGTGTTAAAAAACCTCAACCAAACATATGACAAAACCACTGAAATCTTTAGTATACTATCAGATTAGGTGTGCTGATACCTTCCTACTCCTGGATGACTTATTTAGACAGGGACATTTCAAAGAGAGTTTATGACTTAGTAGGTGTAGAAGTAGTATGCTGAAGAAACAGCTTGTGCTGTTGGATATCTTTTGTTCATACCTTTTTTCCAGAGTTTTGTACCACGTATATGAATATTTCACAGAATCACAAAATCATAGAATGGCTGAAGTTGGAAGGGAGCTCTGGAGGTCATCTGGTTCAACACCCCTGCTCAAGAACGGCCACCTAGAGCCAGTTGCCCAAGACCGTGTTCAGATGGCTTTTGACAATCTCCAAGGGTGGACACTCCACAGCCTCCCTGGGCAACCTGTGCCAGTGCTCAGTCAACCTTCACAGTAAAAAGAAGTTTTTCTTTATGTTCAGAGGGAACGTCCTGTGTTTCAGTTTGTGCCCGTTGCCTCTGGTCCTGAACCAGCAAAAAGAGCCTAGCTCTGTCCTCTTTGCACCCTCCCTTCAGGTATTTATATACATTAACATGATCCTTCCTGAACCTTCTCTTTTCCAGGTTCAACAGACACAGCTATCAGCCATTCCTCATAGGAGAGATGCTCCAGTCATTTAAACATCTTAGTGGCCCTTCGTGGTCCATGTCTGTCTTGCACTGAGGAGCCCAGAACAAAACACAGTGCAGTTTGATCTCATACTTTTATTTCATGTAGCTTTTGGTAACTTAAGAACAACATTGTTCAAAATATGAACTTTGGCAGTAGTCTAGAGAAAGCTCTTTTTCTGTTTGGGGGTTTTGTTGCAGTTGTTTATCTTTAATAAAAACATTTACCATATTTGTAGCATTTGAATACCATAAAAGACAATTATATTGATTCTAGCAGCAAAACATGGGACCACATTGTATCATTGATTTTGCAGGTAATGAGGTTACAATGGATAATTGAAAGGAGAATTTGGCCCATTGCTTCTGAAACTTAATTTTCTTCCTCCCAAACCTGTCTAGGCAGACCAGCTGGCTCCAGGCAGGACCTATTTAAGTGTAGAAATAGTATTAAGCCACCTTAATGTGACAAATGGCAAAAAAGCACTTTGTAAAAAATTCATTCAGAAACAAAAGAGTGAATCGTTGAGTGAGCTTGTGGGGAAGAGAGGTCGCAAGTGAGTAGATTTTTATATTATCTCCAAACAGCTAACAAAAAGCAGGTTGGTTATCTGGGATAGGAAGGGGAAAAAAAAAAAAAAAAAAAAGCAAAGATTTTCTAGTTAAAACTGCCCAAATGACTGTCTTATAAGTGCTAATTAGTAGAAAAATTAAATTTTGTTTTGCCTCAAGTAAATATTCTGCAGCCACTGTTGGTTATGCTTTCAGCTACCCTCTGACAAGATGCTAATTTTCCTTATCCTTCTTTAGGAGATCTCTTGACGAATGGACTCCACTGAACTAATGCACTCACTTTCTTAGTGACAGCTGCCAAGGTGCTGTCAAACCCAGCTGTCTCATTATTCCTCTTTCATTACATTTTCTTGTTATTCCTTGTACATAGGAGAAGAACCATATTAAAGCATTCCCTGTGACTCCGTTATAATTGCACCCTCTGTTAGTAATTGCTCATCCATTCAAAAGCTTTGCTGCAATATTTTGAAACAAATTGACATCATTCTAGTTCTGCAGTTAATCTGCTATTCAGAAAGGCATAGCAGGGGGATGTCTTATTGCTGTACTTTCTATGCATGGGTACTTTGGAAAGAAAATTAGCTTTGGAGACACTGTTTGAACATTTTAATGAAACCATTATACCTAAGAGACTGTAATTTTGAGATTTCAGTCTGATACCAACTACCCCTGTTTATAGAATATTGTCATGCTCTGGTTTGCACGTCTTGATTTTACATTACATATTGTACATTTTTGTCTTCAGTGTGCATAGAAAGTTTGACATTTTGTTACATGAAGTGATAGAAATGCATGAAGACATTTAACTGTCATACTGACAACTTGTATGGAAACACTAATGGAGATACATTATGCAAAGCAAGTTCTCAGAAATGTGATGGTCAGGTTTTTGTAGAATGGCTTTCTTTGATGTAGCGTGTTAGAAAAATAATGTATATCACTAAATTGAAAGATCAAAAGACATATACTGTCTTCCATCATAACAGAAGATCCCATTCCCTCCCAAAATACAACTCTTCACTTGAAATTATAAAGTGTTCGCCTGAAATACAGCATTACAAAATGTGCAAGCAGCATTAAGAATTTGGAAAGGTTTGCCTGCATATTGGTATTTAGGAGCAATAAATATCACTGACAAAAAACAACTTTGACTTGAATTATAACCTTCTTTCTTTGCCTCACTGTGGAGTAGAACAAGTACTGACAAATTAATATGAATGATAATTTTTCCAGACAGCACGTAAGCAGCATTTTGACAGTTAAGGATAACCACTATTTTAAAAAAGCTTTTTCTACCAAATCTCAATTTGGAAGTGAATGCAGTTTGAAAGTTTAATATTTCCTTACTCCGCTTCACACCCTGACAATAAAAGTGTAGTATGCCTTGCTTGTAGTTTTGTCTTCTAAGCTAATGGGGTATTGTCAAGGCTGTAGAAATTAAAACTATTCTTCACAGTGAGGTTTTGCTTTTGTTTTTTGTGTTTGTTTTGTTTTTTCTCATGAAGGTTCACATGTCATTTATAACCACTGCTTTACATTTTGTGAAAAACTTTCTTCTTACAAGGCCCAAGAATGTAGTGAAGGAAATGTGCTGTATGTCAGGGTTACAGACATTTTCTCCACTCAGTTTCATCTCCTGAAGGCAAAATATCAAGAGCCTTAAGCAAATTTGAAGAGTTTTCAAAAACAAAATGCTGTATCACATAGTAATACAATCACATCATCGACTTGTTTCTTTCCTCACACATCAAAACTTACACCTCTCAGAATATGTCTTTGCCATTCTGTAACAAAAGTCAAAGTTTATAAACTTTGGAAATTAGAGTTATTAGTCTACTGTATTTAGTATTTTAAAAAAGCTGTATTTATTACCATTGTTTGTTCCACTCAGACCACACAAAAATGAGTATACTGACTGTGGGCCAAGATTAATATTTCATCTGTTATGTTCAAAACTGAAATGGGGGTTTTGTACGCTGCATTTTATTTTTCTTCCTAACTCTTCCTTTGTCAGTATGGTTTTGGCAGCCACTGATTGTTGTTTACTGCTATTGTTTTCAACAGCTTTATGTAACTTTTTTATTTACTGTAAATATCACCTACTTCTCATCAGGATTTTTTTATGGATCATTAAAATAAGGAAGGTATCCTTAGCTAGCTGAGTGGTGATACTTCTAAATCATGTTGTGAGATATATAAAGAAAAGGCAAACTTAGATATTTAGATTGGATTTTGTATTTTTTTTTTTTTTTACTTTTTAAAGATATTTCTCCTTAGGTTGGTTTTCTTTGACTGTCTGTTTTACAGAAAGTAGCACTCTGTTTTTCTGGAACTGAATTATTTCAAAGATACAGAAATTTTAGACCTTAGGAGTGGCTCATAACTATTAAGCTTTACTTTTTGTAATAAAGATACTAGATAGAAAAATATTTCCTTGAAAAAAAGTGTTGAAAAATCATCATCAGACTATTTGATCTTTGATGAAAAACTTTACCTTGGTTTGAGGCTGATCTTCTACAGGATCAAGTGGATAGAGCACTAAATAATTTACATGGAGAACTACGTAATTATTTCTGTCCTAAAAAAAAATGAGGCCAATTTTCATTAATATCAGTGGAACAATGCAAATTAATTTCAGCCCATTTATTATCACTAGAATACACAATATTTTCTAAAAGATTTGACATTTTATTTAATATATCTGCATTTGCATTTATTTTCTTAAAATTGATTGATGGGATTCTGGGCCATTCTTCTGGAAAGTCTCTTCCTAGTAATGTTTATACATCTCTGGAAGGGACTGTCTTTCACAATAGTCAAAATTACTGTGTTTCATTCAATTGTTTGTAAATGTACAACAAATTTGCAACCTTTTCATAACTGCTCTACTGGAAACTGAACTCAGATCAGGAAATGATCAATTTTTGAAAATTGTAGCTATAATTTGTTTAATGACTTTTGACAGAGACTGGTTGGGCTATCTGACTTCTAAAAGAAGGACGGCATTTTCATGTTTCTTTAACTTTTTTCAATTTGAAAATTTATAGTAAGTATAAAACTTTCTGCAGTGACACAAATATAGGCTATAACTAAAAAGTACACTCAGAGTTCACTTTTCAAGTTTTCTTTCTTATAACTGGATATCTGAATTTATAATATATTTCTTTAGGTATATGTGACTTGAGCTGTAGCTCCAGTAGAAATTGATTCAGCTTAACTATATGTGCCTCAGATATCTTTCTGCTGGAAAAAAACCTGTTTAACTAGAAAAAACTTTGAAAAAGTATAGGGAAATAGGGTAAGCCTACAGCACAACACTGAAACTTTAATTTGTTCAGTTAAAGAAGACACAGTCATTAAGACATAAACCCAGACTACTCAGAGAATATTGACTATAAAGTCAACTAATTTAACTTTGTTGCAGTCACATAATTAGTATTGATAGAAACGACTTAGAACTCCACTTATTTCACTTTTTATAGTTTTCAGCAAACTGTTCTTTTTTGGATGATAGCTTAGTCATGGCAGCATGACTTGAAATTGCTACACTTAAAGCCTGCCACACTAGTCTTTAGGATGACAGTGTTCTGCTCTGCATTTAGAATGGACCTGTTAAAAATTGCTTACGATATTTCACTCTTACTACATATGGTATTATATTTCTTAAGTATGTCTGATGTGTGCTTGTCAATAGCATTGCTTTAAGGTTAGCGTTAGTTGTTCATTTGCTAGAGATTTCCATGTTTTATATTTTGAAGGGTTTGGTCCTCATTGTGTTTGTATATTTTCCCACCTGTAATTACAGAATATTAATTTTGGTTTCTTATTTATCACTGGCATATTAATATGAGATCTTGAGAAAAAAAAAGCATAGACTTAGGAGATCCTTACAATGTCCTCTTCAGCCTTTTACTAAGAGTTTTTCCTTAACACAACTTCAGTAAAATCTTAATATGTTCCTACAGAAAAATACCCTGTATAGTGACTACTACAGCTAAATGTAGGGGCTTACTTAGATGGTACATCTTAATCAGGCTCCACAAAAACAAATATTTTAATGCAATTCACATAATATTGGATTCCACCTCCAAAGATGGCCTCTACCACCCTCCGTCATGGAAACAGAGGAGGTGGTTCCCAAAGTGCTGCACATTTATAATTCCTATTAGTTCTGGGGCTACACAGGAACTCTGAAAATGGATCCTAAATTCTTTACCACAATTTGAAGCAGATGTATGTATTGAATTTTCCATGCAGTCCTTCTTGTATATCAGGATGCTTCCTGCAAATATTTATACCTTCACTTTTAGTATTCCTCTGAAACAGAAAGGTTTGTATGCATACATACATATAGACACACATACATATACACACACACTCAAAAATAAAAGCTTCACGACATAAAGTACTCTTGGTTCCAGAAAAGGTAAACACGTTTGAGAAAAGGAAGAGCAGAGAAGGAAACTGTTTTCCATGTCCTCTGTAACTAGGCACAGAAAATGAGTTTAATTAGTCTAATCATTGGTACAGTCTCTTTATTGACAACAGAATGCTCTCTGACCCATCTTTGCTTATCCTCTGTGAAAATGGCAGCTTAGCCGCTGTTATCTGTGGTGTTCTTCAGCAAGCTAAACTGAGGTGGCCTATAAATCTTATTTATCATTACTTTCTGGCAGGTAATGTCATAGTCTTTCATAGAAGGACTTTAAGATTGTGTAATTTCATTCCAGAAACAGATGGAATGCACAGGACTGGGTCTGGCACAGTACAAATCAACCCTATCCAAAAAAGTACATGTGTGCTTGGATCTGTGGTATGTGGCAGTGTAAAATCAAATTTTCTAACCTGTAATTTCTTGAGAGTTATCTCAAACCAAACTTGGCTTTAGGCTTTTGCCCATATAAAAAGTTTTGAAGAAAATACATATTTCTGTATGGATTTGTTCTTAGCTTTTCATAAACAACATATTTATTACTATCCATGCAACTGTTAGGGTGGGTAACAGATATCTTTTCTGATATACAATCAAATGCACAAAATCCTTGCTGATTACACCCATGACCTTTCAGAATATTTTGAAAGCTTCTCAGATCTACAGATACAAAGAATTTGCGAGACTATGAATCAAATGAATTCATGTGCTTTTAGGATGCCTGTGTTATAATGCTTGTAGTTTTGTAACAATGAGGACACAATTGTTTCTCTTTCTTTAATTAAGATTAATTTATTGATGGTATTCCTACCTGCTCCTGGACTATTTTGGGCAAGTGTTAAGGTTAAATATTGCACGATGTTTTATGCTATGCAGAAGTTCCTTGAAAGTACAGCAAGGTTCTCATATTATTTCTTGAAACCATTCTTTTTTTTTTTTTCTGCCTAAAACAATGTCTTCACATTTAAATAATTAACAGATAGTACTGGTGCTGCTTGAGCGGCCATAAATCAACAACTAACTACAGCAAAAATGTCTAAGGTACTTAGACTTACCAGTGAGGTCATAAAAAATAAATTTCATAAGCATATTAATTTGTCTTTCAG
>NW_009650084.1:3807193-3858548 GCF_000708025.1 Charadrius vociferus
AAGATATGACATTGTGGGAAATGTTATTTGCACTAAGTCACTACAGAAAAACATTTTGAGAGTCTTCACATGGACAGTGTAGAGTAAGGAATAGCGAAAGGTAGCTGACATCATCGAACGGATATCATCCAAGGCTGTAACAGAACAAAAAGGATTTCTGCTGTAATGCCTCCAAAGAGGGGCTTGTGATTGGTATCGAGTTGTGCAATTGATTGGTCATCTGGAGCAACCTACCCAGAGTTCATATATATTACTGAAATTAAGGCAAGGCTTCTCTCCATCGACTGCATTAGGGGGGAAAGCAGTTGGGAAGAATAATGAGAGTTAATGTGGTAGCTGAGCATCAATAACATCATAAATAATGCAATCAATAAACGACTGTGTCAGATGAAGACCACTTGAGGGACGGGAACTTGGGATACTAATTTGATAGTTGGAAGGTATGGAGGAACAGTCTCAAAGGGAAGAGGAATGACAAAGGTAGATCCAGCAGTGCCTGCAAGATAGGAGGAGCGTAAGTGATATCAGGGTGCAGCTCAAATTGAACAGGATGCTTCCATGTATAACAGATACATGGCATATGTATGTCAGATAGAGAGTCCCAGAGACATTAATATATAAATGATAGCAGGTAAACCTCTGATATGGAAACCTTGTTAAGCTTACACTTTTAGATATGCTCGGTATCTGATAACAACGCTGACGGTAGTTAGGGGTCTGTATGCAATTTATAAGAACATCAGTGTTACTGGCAGCACTGAAATCAGTGGGAGATCTGCCATTGACATTAACGACACCAAGTTAACACCACTGCAGTCTGATTCTGTATTAAATCAGTTACCATGGATATGCATTCGGCAGTCAGGCTGTTTATATAAGCAGAACTAGCAATCTGAACAAATGCAAGACAATAGTTCATTGGAAATACCCACCAAAATGCCAAAAAAAAATAATTCTCCCAAACAAACAAACAAACAAACAAAGCAATGTGTTTTAGTTTGGGTTTGTTACTGCTAAAAGGGTGCAGACTCAGATTACAAAGGAGTGCAGGTGCCTAACCTTTACCCAGTTAAGGACTTAAATAACTTTATAGATCTGAGTCAAATAAGTGTTTAATTAGACACTTGAGGTCATTCTGTTGTGATTTCGTAAACTAATGACGTAAGCAAACTATGGGTTCCATCATCCCAGCTCAGTGAAAGTAGGACAAGCAAAAAGAGGTGGGACAAGACTTACCTTGCTTCCCTGTACAATGAACAGGCTCAGAGATGATGTGATATGTGGGAACTATGTGATAACTTTCCTATGCGATAGCTGCTATTGCAGCAATTCCTGCATTGCTCCAGAGACTGCTGGTTCTGCCTTACCTGCGCAAGAGCCTTGAAATCCCCCACAGTTCAGGACTGTTGCAGTCCTATACGTTGCTATAGGAGGGTAAGGCTGGAATTTCTTGTGGAAATCTTATACACCGTTCTTAAAAAAAAGCCCCACATTATATATCTTTAAAAATGCTTGTTTATTAAAAAAGTTAATGATTAATGTTTTGCAAGAATGGGCAGACTCTGAAGTGATTCATAATGTGTACAAAATGATAACTGACAGAGTCAAGAAGACCATGGGGAAGAAAGAAGAATAAATGTCAAAAACAATGACGAGACTGTAAAATGTTAATACAAATGAAAAGAGGAAAATATTAACAGAAGAAAATGAAACATTATGTTCTCAAGTATTTAACTGAACGATAGTCCTAATGAAACGAAAAACAGATTTATTAAAAAACCCAAAACTTCACAATTTGGTTATTCATCAAATTAATCTTTAGCTGCTACGCAACAAATAAGGGCGCGCAGGCGGGGACACATAATCCCCTTCTGCTACAACTTCCTTCAAACTGCAGGTGCGGCTCGTGCGACCTGTGCAACCTCCGCGCACCCTTCGATCCAGGGAGCGGAGAAGACCGGCGCGGGGATTCGGTCCGTGTCCCTGCAGGAGGGAGGGAAAAGGAGGGACAGTGGCTGCAGCAAACGGCTTCACTGCCATGAGGGTGCCTGGTGCGGGGTGGGTGGGCAGGCAGGGTACCCCCCATCCTGTGCTGGTGCAACCCCACGGACAAAGCTCAGCCTTGTCTTGTAGTGTTATTGAGAAACACTCGTGCCTAGGGGCTGAGCCTCATTTTAAAAGCAGAGGAATTTTGAGAGAAAAGGGTTTTCCCAACAATCAGCTCTTCTACATTGTTCACTTCAAAGAGTTGCTCCCAGCCAAGGTGGTGGGGAGTCATTCGGAAAGGGAATGTGATTTCTGGGAAACTGTAATTCTCCACAGGGAAAACAAAATGATTTTGCAAAATTCCTGCCTTATTCTGTTATTCGCTAGGTATGATTTCGTACTGTTCAGGGTCTATGGTGGTTTATTCTTGGCTGATGTCCCTGGCTGTTGTGCACCTCCCAGGTGCACCATCATCTTTTTTCTGATAGAGCCCATGAGAGCCGCACGCGGGAGACACATCAGGAACAGATAAGGGAAGGAGAACAGAACTGAAGCTGAAGCTAATATGAAATACTTCAGTAGCTAGGCAGGTATGATATAATATTAAAATAAATGTAAAGGAAGTATTCTAATGAAGAACATAAAAAAATGTTCTTTTGGGTTAAAGACAGTAAACATTCCATAAAGACATGCCATTGTTAATAATATTCTTTTTAGGAGCTGGTTCTTTTTCTTTCTCTTTTCTGAGATAGTAGGGGAAGTAGCATCCCATTCAAAGTATGGAAGAATTCTGGTAGAATCAAAATTGCAATATGTAGTGAACTCTGTGAGACATTCTGAGGAATGAGATTTTGAGATTAGTTTGCTTTCTTGCTCAGATATGAACACAGACACAGACACGGGTGCACGCACACACACACTCTTGTGCGTCTTAATGGTGTAGCTCTGGGAAAACTGTGTTATTCAGACGAGACTCTTGGGTGATAGGGAAGAAGATGAGTATATACCACCATAATCGAAAGTCGATTACACTGAATTGTAGAGTAAGTGAAGAAAAGAAGATTATTTTTCTGACTAGCCTCCCAAAGCTATTTCTTCCCTCATAAGCAAGCACTAATTTTTGGGAGAGATTTTCACGAGGTCTTTTAGGAAATCCTTGTGGCATACAGTTTAACCTCCAATTTGATTTGATTTGATTTTCCATTTGATTTTCCTCTGCCAGCATTTACCTCTGAATTACAGGGTTCACAAGAAGCCTTCTCAAGGCAGCGCACTGGTCCTGACATTTTCGTTTTTTTGGTCATGTCCTTTACTTTCAGGGTTAAACCAAACCCTAAAGGAAGTGCAAAGGTGCATCCAAACGTTCATCCACATATACAGTATCACAGACTCACATATATCCATAGAGACAGAGTAAAAATTGCATTGCCAAAAGAGCTGGTAACGAAGCAGCTGGATAGATTTGTGTACTGCTATGTGGTAATGTGCACTGGGCCAATCTATTTAAAATGACAGAAATTATTAATGTACTAGTATGTATTTGAAATGGATATACAGTGGCATGCAAATGGGAGTCTAAGCCATCTGATTGGCTGGAAGCTAAGGAAAATAATTTGTCATGCACAGTGCTTTGCCACAATATTTACATAGGCTTAATTTTAAGCACTTTCCAAATATTTCAGTCCTTTACAGATACTTCTATGCTGTATTTACTTTTGTCCCGATTTTGATTGGGATAGAATTAATTTTCTTCATAGTAGCTTGTAGGGTGCTATGGTTTGGATTTGTGACCAAAACGGTGTTGATAACACACCAATGCTTGTAAAGCTGTACGTTACCTATTAAACTGCCTTTATCTCAACCCCGGAGATTTCTCACTTTCACCCTGTTGATCCTCTTCCCCACCCAATGCGGGGGAGAGAGCAAGTGGCTCTGTGGGGCTCAGCAACCTACCCGGGTTAAACCATGACAACTTTGTAAATACTTTGTGATATTTACTAGGCTGGTAGAACAAAATAAACTAAAGCAATATTTCAGAACAAGTCCAATATTACTTTAACTCGTAAACAATGCAGGCAAGACATCCACGACTGCTTCTAAGAGGCGGAAAAATACCCTTTCGTATTATTTCCTACAAACAGATAAGCAAAACAATGTAGAGTTCTTGCTCGCATTCACTTTTTCCTCTGTTAAATCGCAGGTCTTTTAAAAATATACATGCAACAACTAAATTAGCAGAACTGCCTTTGCTTTGATGCTTTAAATTCCACTGTCCTGTTGGAATGACTTAGTGATTTACGTTCTTTGCAGCATTTGTTCATACAAGTTGTTTTGCCTTTCTGCCTGATCAAATGTATATATTCTCTGCAAAACTACAGTACCACAAGTACCTTGACCTACTGGAACTGGAAAAAATTATGTGCGGGAGAATACTACAAACTTGAAAATTCCTGAATTGTGGTTATTTTAAAAAAAAGTATACTTTTTCAGTGGTATTTTTGGAATGTCTAAGTTCTGTGGTGTGGTGAAAATCTGCAAAGTCCAATTAACACAAAGGGAAAAAAGATGAAAGATTTGAGAATAGAAGTCTCTGTTTAATTCTGTCTTCTCAGCTAGTGAGTTTGCTGTAAATTAATGGTTGGCATATTGAGTTGATCTTAAAATGGACTGTAAACTATTTTTATGTCATGCTGGCAGTATTATCAGTAAAGGTCTAGTACGCCTGCTGCAATATTATTCAGTGTTAAAGTGTGAGCAAATACTTGCATAACTGTGATATGAAGTTTGGGGTTTAGGTTTCTATCCATGCAGCAAATGCTACTTTGGTAAAAATGACAGCTTTTCCGTGTTTGCAGATTTTTGTGATTGCTCTGTTCTTCTTGTCCATATGTAAATGTTATGAATGCCAAGCAGGATTAACTGAGAAGTGAGTTAGAACTGGATGAAAGCCCAATTACCTGATGCCTCCATGAAGCTCAGACAGCAAAATCAAACCAAATCAACAAGTAAAATGCTCAACCTACTATTTCACATTAATTTCATTAGTCAGGCTCTTCCTTTTACATCAATTTTTGGGTATGCTTTTAGTGGTATTTGATGGACAACTACACCACATAAACTTAGAATTATTTTATCAGTACTAGGTTTACCTGGAAACTAATACACGTGACTGTGAAAACTTTGCTTACAGGCAGCATGCTGGAACAGAAGAAGAGCACTTCTGTTGAGGTCTTTACAGTAGACCCTTGGCAATGTATAATATTTTGCCTTAAGTTAGCTTTAATTCATTAGGAAAGCATTTAAATAAGTGCCTTGACTGTAGGCAGTTCTGGTCATTTCCTAGTTTCCACTGAATCACTTGATGCCTTTAACATTTGGGAATATGTCTCCTAATTACTGCCAAACAAGAAAATTTATTAATAAATTTTTAAAGGAGATTTGTGTTGGCTTTCTCACCTTCTAAAAAGATCTGAAGCCCAGATTTTCTTATTGGTTAAAATATTGATCTCACTGAATAAGACAATTTAGACATAGCTAGTACAAGATTTTTGATAACCTGTAGGATTTGATCTCATGGATTTTAGACTCCTAATGTAAACCTCTTCTCTTTGCATGGTCAGGTACCTGTAACATTCTCACTTTTGGATCAGGCAGCTGACAGTTCATTTCCAGCTCCCGGACACGCTGCGAGCAGACAGCCACACGCAGCAAATGCTGTGTGCACTCCTCCAGAGGGTACCTGTTAGGTAAGAGAGGGGTGTCCAGCCAGAAACTGCAGGAGCCTGATGAAGCTTTTGGTTGCCCTCTTATCCCCTGCCTTTCTTTCCTCTCTTTCCAATACACATTTATTTCTCAGAATTATCCCTCGTGCACCTACAGCAAGCTGGATTGATTTTGAATGAGCTCATATGTCATCCTCGCTCCCATTAACAGTAAGGGCATCATTCTCCGAATCAGACTGTGGCAGACGTAAGAGCTGACAAGTGGCCGGGCAGACCTAACTGCACAAACTGTTGGTCTCCATCTCTTCTAGGAAACAACTGTAAATCACCCAAAAATGACCACAGAATGATTCTAGGCTGCAGTCTCCTAGCTGGGAAAGCCGACATAAAGTGTTTCAAGGCTTACTTATTTCTACTTTTCATTCTCATGGCTGCCTTTAGGAGCTTAAAAGCTATCCTTGTTGATAAAGAACCTGCCTGACTTAAATACAAATAAGAAAAAATAATACAAGCCACACAGAGGAAATGTAACATGGATGTCTATTACTACAGTATTCCTTTTAGAGGTGACATCAGAATGTTTTTAGACAAAAGAGAAATGTAAAAGTGAATACTTTTGAATTTGCCTGCATATTCACATCCTCTAGCCACGCTCCTGCTTAACGGGTTAATTCACTGCCTTCAAGGGTAGTTTCTCAGCCAAAAACCTGCACACACTAAAGTCCAGACTGGCATTTCAAGGGAGAGCTGTGGAGAACAGATCAGATCCAGGGAGAGCCTGCAGTCAGCAGGCGTTCTTGGGAGGAGACATCCAGCCATACCTTTCCTTTAGTGGAAACACCCACCTGTTCTCGCTGTTTGGACAGGGCGTACCCAGTCCGTGGCATTCACACTGGTTCTTCTCACAATGAACAAACTGCTATTCAATCTTGTCCTTCTCTTCATGAATCTCCTCTCTTTCCTTTAATTTCAGGGATACTTTGGGGGGTGGGGTGGGGTGAGCCCTCCCCTGATGTTACAACCCAGAACTTCAGTTCCTGAGCCCTCAGGAGTGTAGGTGCAGCTACTCTAGGGAGCTTTTGCCACTCCTCTGTGTCCACACCAGGGACACTGGGACGGAGGGGACTGTTGTTTCTGAGCTGCCAAAGCCCTTATCCATGACTTGCTGGCAAAACCCCATCCTTTCACCTAACATGGTGGAGGTTCGAGCTAACAAAACACCACATGAAATGCAGTTATTGAGGAATGTCCTTGGCCTCTAGAAGAGATTGTGGGAGCACAGCTGGGAGCAGCAACCTCTTTAGGTGCTGTAGCTAGATCCAGCTGAGTTTCTGAAGCAGAGTTCACAGCCTCATTTTCTAAGACGTGTCTGTAATTACCATTCACATTATCCTTTTTCGTGCATTCCTTTCCCTTCTTCTTCTTTTGTTTCTTACTGTCAGTTTCTGTGTTTATCCACTTCTGACAATAACACTTCAAGACAAGGATCACACCTTTTTATTCCCAGGGAATGCTGTGCAGACTTCCAATGTTGTAAAAACATTGATTTATCCTCTCCTTAACTGAATGTGTCTACTTATTCACAGGACTATTTCAGTGTCAGTGGTACAGATTATTTTAGAGTGTGTCAGTTTGTATTGTTACAAGCACCTAAGATACATGTGGCATCCATTGCTGTATAAGCTCCCCATAAAACAGCATAGTTATTATCATAAGAGTCATTTGAGGTAGGGAAATGGTCTTTCCCCTGCCAGAACAGAGTGGAGCACCAATTAAGCCCAGTTTATTATGCACATCTGATTGAGATTCTTATGGACAGAATTTGGATCTTCACAGACGTCCAGCCAACAGAAAGCACAGCCTTAGTTGTAAATTCGAGTGAATGAATCTGGGCTGTAGCAATTTGGTTGAATTGTGCAGAACTCTGTAGCAGTTCAGAAAACTAAACTTTTGTTGATTACAGGCCAGGTGACTGAGAGATAGTTGAGGGATCTACTCAACGCTTGCATTTGTCAAATACAGGCTCTTTATCATTGAAACTGCTACCATTGTATAAGGAATATTGTCAGAATTTAGGGCAGATATAGATTTCTCACCTCAGGAACACTAATCTATGTATGCTGGATCACTTTACATCCATTTGTTTGGCATTCCTATGCATAAGCACGTTAAAGAACCATTGTTATGTATTTCCAAGAAGTAGAGAGATATTAAGAGACCACTTGGCATCAGTGTGCTTGGGTACCCAGGATTTCCTCCTGAGCATATTGAAATGCTCAAGCAACCCCGATTTATTACATCGAGAGAGGCACTGTCCATCAAAAGAAGTAGCTAAAGGCATTGTACTACTTGCACACTATGTGCATCATTGAGAGAAGCAAAGGCATATCTGACCTTGAAACTCTTTTGTTTAGGATTCTTGGTTTAACACTCTAAGGTCAAGCTGTCTCTGTTATGCAGATCTTCCTCTCTTTAATAACCCTAAAGCATTTTTCTGGTTATAATGTTGGGCAAGTCACATTACCTGCTGCTTGAGGGAAAAAAACTTCACTCGTTTTTCAAAAGCATTTTAGGGCTCAGCTCGTATCACTGATTTCTTGATACCTTTCCAGTTTCAGCAAGCTCTGACATCCTCACTTGCTACATCTCTTACAAGTCATCATCAGGGAAAGCTAAATTTTGATGCTAAGATAAGGTTGTAATGATAACAAATAATACATTATCACTAAAGCTTTCTCCATATGAGAATTTCGGATTTTTCATCAAGAAAGAGCTTATTATTGTATGTGTTCCTTAATAGCCCTCTTCATAGATTTGGAAAACACAGGTCTAGGTGCTCTTGTATATTATCGCTTCTGCTTTCAGTATTGTCGTTCTAAATCAAAATCTGAGTAGTAGTCAAACTACCTGTTTTACTTGGAGCAATGCAAACATTGCAGCCCTCTAGAAAGTAAATTCAAATCAACTATTAAATTACTATCAGTTTTTATAGAATATCAACTTCCTATTTTGTAATTGTGTATAATGTCTATCAAGCTTTACAAATTGCAAATAGATATCATAAACATTTATAGTATATTATTGGAATATTTTCAAATGCTTTTTAAATATGGTAAATTATTTTATACGTATGAAATTCTGAGGTTCGTAGGTCTCTACACATCAGAGTCTCAAAGTAAAAGGTGATCAGTTAGGCTACAGAACTGCTGTAAAGTAGGTTATTGGTAATAGAGACAAAGAATATGGACATACATTTTGTGAAGCAGAAGAAGCAGGCCCATAGGTGTGGTGAAAGGAAAGACAGGAGAATGGAAGCTATGGGAGTAACATAGTATAGAAAAGCAGAATGATTTACCTGTATTTTATGACAGCTATTTGGATTTTAACAGGTTGCTTATGGTAGCCCAGAATGGAATATGTGTCTTTTATGAGAAGTAGCAACACATTCCAGTTTCAGCATGCTAAACAATTCCCACCTTCAGATTTAGATGGGTACATATGTTAATTCATAACCATTTAAGTACACAGCAGTAATGAGGTTCCTGCTAGGTTAATTTGTGTCATATTCAGTGTAAACACTTGATATCTGCTGGTAATCATTGTATAAAAGCCTGAACAACAGCATGATATTTCTCAGGAAAGTTCTTTAATTATCCAGGGAAAAGATGATCATTAACACCTTATTTGGTGTTTCTTTGAAGTAAGCAGAACATATTCCTAAAAAGGAAGAAAATAAAAACAGTTCAGGAACATGTCTGTTGCAACATCATTAAAAATGAGCCAGAAAGAGTCTTTAATAGCATGGTGTGAGCTGTCTGAGACAGCTGGCTGTGCATCTAGATTGCATTCGCATTGCTTATTACCTTGATTGTATCATATGGTAAGAGATAACGCAAAAAATACCTGAGTCACTTTTTTAGATCACTTTCTAAAAAGAAGTGTGCAAAGATGGCTTTCCAATAGATGTAAATCTTATCTCCTAAATCTGGATGAAAGCACTCTGTGAAAATGTATTTGGAGCTTAAATGGTTGCATATGCTTTCTGGGTTTGTAGGGGATTGATGATATTCTCTTCAGACTTGAATTTTTGAACTCGGTGAACATCTTCCTATTGATTTTAACTGGAGAATACTAAACTTTCTAGCATGACTGCTCCCGTGGAAGATTTGACTGAAAACAATTAAATATTGTAAATTAAATATAAAGGTTGTGTTGAGAATATTGGGGGGGTTTACCTCAACAGACACTCAGTGCTTTAAACTGGAAACCATATAAGATTTATTTGAGAGACTATTTCAGTGATGTTATTATTGATATTTTGTTGGAAAATGCTGTTGTTTACAACAGATTGTTGTTGTCTGTGAAGCAGCAGCTAGTGAAAGACTGCTGTTCTAATTGGCATTCTCCATTTGGATTAAGGTAGAAAACCTGAACACAACTGTATTATGCTGTTTGTAGACAAAAACATAAAAAAATGTTTGCAATGCTTAAATATCCTTAAATACCTGCACTTGAAGCATTTAGTTTTAAATTCGCTTTTGAAGAATGGGAATGTCATTCCTTGATAGAAGGGCTTTCCCAAAATGTCTCAGAGCTCCATTTGTATTTAGTCATGCAGAAGTGATGAAACTGTCATCCAGTTCCAGCGCAGAGAGTGAACATTTAAAAAGGAGATGAGAGGCAGGAAATTATTTGCTAAGAAGAAAAGAAACGTGAATCCATTGTGGTAAAACGGAGGGTACATAGGCAAGGGGAGAATTGGAAGAGGAGAATTTTTAAGCTATATTAGTTAAGGAACAGGGATTTAATTCTGTGATCTTTCCAGCACTTAATCAAAAGTTGTAAATGATGTTATAAAGGTAGTGATAGTGCATTGACAGATACAGGTCTGTCTCAAATGATCTCTTATGGTCCAGGGCTCGATGGTATCCAGGGGAGATACGGACCTTTTGGTGATTGCTTTCTCCATATAGAAAAACAAGAAATAATGGAGGATGTCAAAATGCCATCATCCTCATCATCTGAAAGAGGAAAAGATAAAATCAGACTGCAGAAACTACTTTGTAATATTCTTGTTGATGGTTTCTGGCAAAATCTTGGCCAGCTTTCTCTTTGATTGCTTTCCATGCTATATCATCTATTGTGTTCTCCCTGATGCACATACTGTGAGTTCAGAACCAGCGATGTGCATATGAGGTGTGATTGGGTATCTTGTCAGCAGCAAAAAAAAATATGTAGGCAACATGCTGACAAAAGCACCCAACGCTGTGGGCAGACCTAGCTAAGAGCATGAAAGTTTTATTGCCCAAGGGACTTTATTGATGTCTTGAACTTGTTCCTTGCAATTGTGTTTCTTGCTGGGGGTTATGCATCAAGGCTGGAAGGCACTTACAAGCCAGTGTTGCTTGTTGTATGAAAGAATGAGTATGTTTAGGAGAACAGATGCACAGACACTTGGGAAATTGATATCAGCAGCTGGAAGACTGACAGTAGAGTGGTGCAAATCATTTGGACTAGGAGTAGCTAAATTTCAGAAGCAAGGTGAAGCTAATATTCAGCTGAGTCAAAAGTATCAAGCGGAGCTGGCAGTAATTCCAGGCTCCTTCCACTGGCTGCATAACCGGTGGAGAGACTTCTCTCTTTGAGCTCTTATAGCATGAAGAATGATGCCATCAGCATAATTTTCCTAGATTATGAAAGACAATGCGAGCATGACGAAAAAATCATACAAATCATTTAAAGAATGATTGAATGACATTCAGGGAATATGGTGAGTGGTTGGTATGGAAAGCAAAAAAACATAGAAGCTTGAGTCCTACAACGCATCCGTTAGTCTATGTGAGTGGTTTCTTGTAATATAGGACTTTAAGGGACAAACTCATGGGAGCAAAGGGTGAAAAATATTTCCAGAGAAATAATGCAAATCTAGGTAGTAGAAAGGTATAAAAAAATACATACTATAGCACAATATAATTAGACGTATAGTTGCAGATAATGGGGGAAAAAAACCCCAATGACTATTATTCTCAGAAGGATAAAGAAACATGCACGTCTTACCCAATGACTGCATTTAGAGTCTATTATTCGCAGAAGGATAAAGAAACATGCACGTCTTTCTAGTGTGTGGCAGTTGTTCTTCTCAGCTGAAGATGTGTGTAGCCTAACGAATTTTTTTGTTTGAGAATACCCTGCTGGTGATGAATCCTTTGTGAATGCTCCGTAATGACACTGCAGGAGGAGCAGTCACAGCCTATGGGCAGTGTCCCATCAATATTCCAGTTGTGGGTACTGTTGTAAATGACTGGTAGCTTTGCACCTGGTAGTCTAGTTGAGCTAGCATAGCATACCTTTTGAGCAGCCTACTAAAAATTAAAAACAACTGCTACCTGACCTTAGGTGCCCGTGACATAAAAAGTGATGTCTTATTAATGAAACATAGAATGAAACAGGGAACAAAGCTTACGAAAAAGTAGTTGTGAAACTGAAGCCTCCTCCTTCATGGTTTTAGGGGAAATTGTTCAGCTTGATCACACAATATTCTTGTCTCGATTACATAATATTCTTTCAAGATTAACCTTAGGAATAGTGGGAATAGTGATTTGAATTGTATTGAACTCACGTCAGGTTGGTGTAAGATATCACTCCAGATATGTATGTTTGTTTAAATACAGTTTCCAAAAATTCCTAAACAATTGCACCTTCAAGTCCACCTCACAGTCTATTTAAGTCTGTCTATCTTATTTAAATATATTTCTTGCTCTTTGGGCAGGGTAATTAAAGTGAGGCTAGGTACAGAATATATCATCATTTTGTAGATTATCTTAATTCTAATGATGCAATGATTTTTCGTAACATGATGATATTGCATGACTTGACACAGAAATAAATGTCTAAAACCACAGAATTACACAAAGTTTTTCTCATTATATATTTCATATTGAAACCACAAAAGTTTCCTGAGCTCATTTGAGCTACAATGCAATACTTTTCTGGGCTTGTTTTAAACAAGCATATAAGCAAAGCGGAATTGGAAGTATATTGGTGGTTCAAATGGTACTTGAAAACATGGTTTTACCTCAAAAGCAAGATTATATTTGACTGAAGATTCAGGTTGGTCTTTTCTTATATTATTTCAGCCAGCTTGCCTGTCTTTAACAGCATAATCTTACATAGCAGCCGGGGGAGACGGGTACTTGAATATTCATTTCGATTTCAAATCTAAAGCTAGATTTTTGTACTGAAGTATGTATATTCTGTTCCACAGAAGTATCCATAATCTAAAGGAGCGTTTGCTGTGAACTTTTCATTCTGCACCATCTGTCACTGCCTACTTTCCTATTGCAGAAGATGCAATAAACCTCTTTTGCCCTACACAGCTTTCCTACCAGATCTCTTAGAAACCTCCATCACATCTTCACCTTAATAGTGCCTGCCAGTATTTTTCACTGAAATCACAACTAGAGATTAAGCAAATTTAACCATACTTTCAAGAGTTTCCCTTCTAGCCTCATAGCACTGTGGTTTTGGCAAGAGAATTCACGCCCTTCCTTTGTATCATCTTAAACAACAAAGTAAATATAAAAAACAGACAAATCATTTTTATTGACCTTGGTAGGGTAGGGTGAGATGCATGATTTTAAATGGTATTATTGTTGCCGTTTTATACCTTCATTTATTAAACCCAGCTCTGAATTATTGCAACCACCATAAAAATGTAATGGGACACCAAGTAAACATAGCCATTCTGGGTCCCGGGACATTCAGGTGGTTTCTAATCGATAAACGAGCTCTACTGAAAAACAAATAAGCCAACCAACAGAGAAACCCTCCTTGGGAATTCAGTTCTGGTCTCGCAATACTCTGTTTTCCAAAAGGCCCCGCACTCAATGTGGAGTTCAGTGTAGGATCAGGCCTTACACCCACAACCGGACAAAGCAACAAATTCACATGTTGCCCACAGAAAATGTCAGGGCTTCCTCCTTCCTCTGGCACCAATGGAGCTGTAAGGCTGCCGGGGCAGCACAGCCAGGTGACCTGACATCTGTGGGGCCTGCTGAGCCCATGGAGGGGCTCATGGCGTGCCAGGATAGCGCAGGCAGTTGTATGGTTTTTTACATCGACCACTTATTAATTCTGGTTAGAGTCGTTGGCTGGGGAAAAGTTCTTGCTCTGGAAACTTCTCTAGCGTTTGCGTGGTGAGTAATCTGCAATACACAACTAGACCCCACACTGCACAGGTGGCTTCATTATTTGGGAAGGATGACAACTCCTCAGTGTTTCTTACAGTGTTAACAGATATCTAAATCTCACACATCAATGCAGCATAATGATGGGATTTGTGCCTAGTTCTAATATATATAGAAAGAATCTGACCTTTAAAAGCTCTGAGTGCATCCTCCAGCAACAAAGTGTCTGGGGATTTAACATCTTGTAGGATCCCACTGAAAGCAAAAAATTCTGATTTGATCTGATGGAAAGTGTTGTTTACAGGTATTTCTTGCCATGTCCCAAATCAGTTTTCTCATTGTGTAACTACAGAATTAGGGAGAAGTGAGAGAAAAGTATAAACTTGCTATTCCTAAGGATTCACAGTTGGTGTTTAAAATTAATTTGAGAAATGTCAGGTGCAGTAGCAATAAAACAATAAGCTTCTCCCTCTCCCTCTCATGTAACCATTTGAAAATTAAGCTATCAAAGATAAAATGAATAATCCTTTTAGTTGTTTAATGACAAGCTAGTTTTTTTGGACATAAATATTTTTTGTTCTGAATTAAAAATATTTTTTCCACAAAAATTTATTATTGGTTAGAAAATAAACAAATGTTATAGGTTTCCCCACCCAAAATATTTTTTCTCTCTCTGAAAAAAAAAGAAGTTACCTCTCTAGAAATTCCAATTGTCTTGTATGTATTCCTAACTAGTTCAGAAAAGAAGTAACTTCCAATTAAATAACAACACTGGACATTAACTATATACCTGAAATTAATCTTTCAAGGTTGGTTGGTTTGTTTGTTTTGTATTAATAGTGATACATGTCTTGCAGAAAAAGAAAAAAAAAAAAGAAAAGCAGCATGTTTTTATAATGGTACACCTAGAACATTGGTTACCCTGTCCATTACCCAGCAGCTACTGAAAGCCCTGCCAATATGCCCTAAACAAGAGTAACACCTAGATTGAGGGTCTCTCATTATTTCAGCATCTCAGCCAAAAATTTAAGGCAATTTCTACAGAAAATGCAGGTTGCACTTTTTGCCTCTCAAATCCGGTTGTGTGCGTGTGTTAAATTTTGTTGAATCTAGAGTGCCAGCCTTTCTGTGCTGCTTTTCAAAAATTCATTTATAGACTCTTGCCTTCACAGCACGGCTATATACTACCAGCCTGTCAGCACCTGAGATTACTGCAGTAAAGTTTAGAGAGTAGTAATCTTTCTTTTTCAAGGAAAAAACAGGCAGGTGAGTGTTAATTAAGTGTCAAAAAGGGAAGAATAACATTGGCCACGCTTGAGCATTTTTCAGTCTACAATCTCTATAACTTCTGTATTTCCATCATTACATTCTGTCCCTCTGATCATCTTTGTTGCAGCTTTTTCTGTGGGATTAGTCAGGTGTTGTGCTAGATGCTGAACATACACATCATGGGAAAACACTCTTGTGCTATGGGAATGCCAATAGTCATGGCAATGCCTGAATAACCTCCTGAATCAGGAGAGTATGGTGAACGTGTGTAGATCATAGAATCATAGAATGGTTTAGGTTGGAAAGGACCTTGAAGATCATCGAGTTCCAACCCAAGATGTGTGTGCCTGGAACAGTAGTGAAGCATTCATATGTTTTCTGAGCATTTACAGATATGTGTGCATAAAGTAGCCTTTAAGAATTCTGAAGGTTTTGAAACATTAAGGAGATGATAGGATCATCTCTGTGAAACTAAAGCTTTCAGCGATAGGATATGACACCCAGTATTGGCAGAGGAAAAACATAGTCAATGAACTAATTTGAAACTTTATTATAACAAAATTTATTAAAAATATTATTCAAAGTGTATCCTTAAAATTAAATTAAATTAAATTTTAGAAATATAAGCATTTGAAATGAACAGTTATTTTTACAGAGATCTAGCATACATATCCAAAGAATAAAAATTGTCAATTGAGCCTAAGTGTTAAAAGCTTCTTCTATTGGTGTGGTTTTTTTCCTATTTTCCTTTCAGACATTAACTGACTTATATTTGTGAAATTGATATTCATAGTACATATCTCACAGGAATGAATTAGTGTAACCTCTCCAGACATACTGAATATTCTTGAGATGTGAATGCTCATAATATAGCGAATTACCTATTTAAAATCTCAAAATAGACCAATGCATTCATCTGAGTGTTTAATTTGCAGGTAACATAAATAGGCAAAGTATAAACATATTAATAATAACTCTCTCTATATATGCCGTATCACTCAACAGTTATCAGTACTTATTTTAAATGTTGTTTTTGCTTCAGAATCTCTAAAAATGTTGGTGAACACTAAATATGCCAATCCCACCCCCAGTTTAAGTCATCCCCAAACTATTTATAAATCTGTGATGAATTTGTAGGAAGGCATCAAATGGAAATAATGGAAATAGGTGAGAAATGTGGGATGTGGGAGGTGTGAGATAGCCATGAGATTTAAAGCCGTGTCTCCCGTAGGAGCGATCACTGTGCATATTTTGCAGAGTATGTTAGCTGCTAAAATAGTAGGTAAAAGGGAATCTCCTCTGCTGGGTATTTTCTGAATCTGATGCTCCCTTTTTCTTTCTTGTTTTCTTTGTTTTTCTTTCTTCTTTGGTTGTTTTTAGTGTGCCTCAAAATATATTTCTTTAAGAAATAATTCTGTTTTAGTGGAGGAATAAGAATTCTAACAGAATCTTTTTCTTCTTTTTTTTTTTTTGGATTGGCAGACATAAAAAAAATATACGTTTGTATAGCAAATATGCTGCTTTATAATCAATTTTTTATATAGCTGTGCTCCTTCAGAGGCAAACAGGGGATGGGAACAGACTGTGATTGACTTTGTAAGTGCCAAGCGCTCAAAAGTCAAGCTTGTAGCACTGACTCTTTTGTAGGTGCACAGAACACAGAAAAACCCTTACTACACGTTGCCCCATTTTTGTCAGACTGAAGATTGCCATGGCCACAGCGTATGAGTGCTTCACAACTGCTAATTAATTTCATTTCACAGGACTCTTGAGATAGCACAATTCCTTGTCCTCATTTTCTAGAAATGGAACTGAAATACAGAGGAATTAGGTGCTTTGTTCAAGGTCACAGAGGAAGTTGGGACAGAACTTGGAATAGAGCCTAGCTCAAAAATTGTGCCTTAACTAATATATCACTTCCCTCCCCCTGAGGTATCTATGCAAAGGTAGTCACAACACAGTTCTTGGTGAATCAAAACTCCTCCACAAATAGCGGGCAAACCTTGAAAAGTTTCGTTTCAGTAGGAGTATCGGTATTTCCTAAGTGAGATACTTTAGAAGTGTTCTTTAAGAGAACATTTACTTCTACCTCAAGTAGATGAAGGCCAGTTGGGATTATTATTTTTTTAAAGGATTTGACATACACAGCTACATTATTGCTATCATTTTGATCATCATTAGTTTTCTTTGGTCAAAGATTCAGCCTCAGTCCTGTTTTTTTCTGAACGAATTCTACTATCTTGCTTTAAACAGATGCCATCCAAAAGCATTTTTATCCCACTAAAAATTTACAGGCAGATTTTTGGTTGGTCTCTTGAGAGCCAAAAGAATTCAAAGTAGATTACCGTAGGAAAATAAAACTTTTTCATGGACTTTTCTGTAAAACTAGTTGTGTTTCATACAGTAACTAGATTTCAAGAGTTTTATACTGAAGTAAAAGAGAAAAGAATCTTGCAATGGTGTCATACGGCTTTTCAGCAGTGTGTAATTCATGAAACAATTTCATTATTAGGGAGTAACTGGTGAAGCTGAAGGTCCATTGTAGTGGATGACGGTCTTCTATGTTATATTAAAGCAATAATCTCATTCTTAAACAGATAATCTGAGATTTGAGATTGAAAAATTAATTTTGATAAAGACAGAACATTCTTTCCCAGCTCCTGCTTTCATGTAAAAATCAGGTAAGATTAAATGAACAGAAATATTTTAATGTTGTCAAATGTACTAACAGATGCACTGTAAAGCTAGTAGCCTGGTCGGGATAACTTCTTGTGGGCTACCTATGTAGCAACATAGCAAGTGATGTTTTTGCCTTGCTCATTCGGTTCTTAGCATCTCCTGAAACTACTGCCATGATGGTTTTAGACCCTTGCTACCATCCAACTTGCTTACCATCCTTGCTACCAAGGGACTAAAAGCTGTCTGTACTGTTACCAGTCCTTTGAACCTATAGACCCCTGGGTCTGCATGATATTTTTTACCAAAATCACTCTGTTACTGTGTGTTTATCTAACGTGTCTCAAAAACTAAAATTACGGCTGGCTTGTGACAGTTACTGTGTGTCTTGCCCAAGGTCTTGTGAAAAGTGAAACAACCTTTGAAAAATCCATTTGTGCTGGAACTTTGATTGGTACAAGATGAGGAAGTAAAACTTTATGTTTGCAACCGGTAAGCCCTCGTAGCTATATTTTTTAACAACTAGTTACCTTGACTTTATTAGATACACTTTTTTGTCCTATGTAACATACTTGGCCCCCAATCCCTTCATAGCCTGTTACTTTTCCTATTGATCAGGAGCTTCTCTGCAGCGGTTTGCACAGTAAATGCTGTGCGCTGGAGTCATCTTTGTGTTTTGGAGTAGATTGAAAGAGACAGGGCAGCCGCTGCAGGTCACATCTGATGGGAGATCTGAGTCGTCATAATAAGCCAGTTTCTCAGTAACTTACAGCGATGAAGTTCAGAGGCAGCCAGCTCTGGCGGCTGCTGAGCAGGCTAAATATTGATTGGAAGGGAAAAAATGAGGGAGACGGTGACCTTCTATTCAGAGCTTGACAAAAGTGTGGCCGGGACGATGTTGTTGCTAATGCAGCGCCTTCCTAGTTACCCGGCACGATAGCGGGAGGCAGCCACGCTTCCTCCCTGCCGCAGAGCCACCACTCCTGACTTCTGACATCAAGTCATTAACTTTGTTAGCCTTGCTCCTCCCTTGGTGGTTCCTAAAGGGAAAGAAAGAGGAGTTCTTCTCCGCCCGAGCCTCATCAAAGTCATAAGAGTCATTTTCAAGTACAGTACCTTTTTTTTTTATCTGTAAGTTACCTAAAAAAAAAGCATAGTCGAACTGAAACTCCCTCAAGCCTACCTGTATTTTCAGCAATTAATGGGGGAAGTATTTACCGTTCAAAAGGCTTTTGCTGTTTGGATTTCCTCCAGTTCAGAATCAGCTCTATCAAATTGGCCAATGCAATTTATTATCTCCTCAGGGACATTCAGCTGTCCCAGCTAACCTTTCTCAGAATAGATCCAGCTGTGTCCTTCTGTACAAAATCTTTCCACTCCCCTAAAAATGCAGTCATTGTAAGGATGTCCTCGACAGAACTATTAAAGATACCCTTAGGCCCGGCTCTGCATTAATGACCTATAAGCTCATGACTTCCATTTCTGCTGTATATATTTTGATGTGAGGGTTAAGAAGGATAGCACAGGTTCAAGCACACCAGCAAGATCCCCAGGGAAACAAAAGTGCAATTATTCTGTAAATGGCAATTCAGAATTAATGGTCCAGGAAAATGACTTTGCAGAGAACTTCAGCTCCCATGATTTTATTTGGAATTGACAGCACTTGGAAGACAGTCCATTACATGACAACAATGCCTTGCATTTTTCTTAGGATATTTAGTGTATAGATCTCGAAACATTTCTATGTCTTACCTTTGTAAGATTTATTTTGTAAGCACTGACAGTGAGGAATCTGGGAATGAGACAACGAGTTGTATCTGCTTGCTCGAAGTGATATGTTCAGCTGGTGGCTGACTAGATGAAATGGAAACAGTTCCTTCGTGTAGTATCAGTTAACTCTTGACAGATACTTCAATGATCCAGGCATTGTGTCTTGATGAACAATGGAGGAAAATTAAATGGATTCATGTTGAGGCTTGTTATGCATTGTCATCTGCTTGGAGAAAAAAATATACATGCACACAACTACGTATTTGCAATATAGTCACTATGAGTAAATTAATGACAGGTCTTCACAAAGTGAATTAAATGAGTAGTTACTTTAAAAAATGCATTTCGGTCCAATCTCATACCTATATTTCATTTTTAGCATCACCAGGTTTTCACACTATATGGGCTTAGCCACTTCCTACCATAAAAAAAGAAATAAAAAAGGGTATTTAGAAGGTAAGTAGGGTTCACAATGTGAGAGTCTGTACTGACTTTAGGAATCAGCTCAGTGAAATGGAGATAATTGTCTTGATTTCCTTTTTTTGCTCCGTTTCCTAAAGCCTGTGTAATCATGCTATTTGTCTGCCTGCTCCACCTTCCGCCCTTCAGTAACTTTTGAACCCGTTGGCTAGTTTCCACCACCTGTGCCAAGAAGACCTCTCAAAGATTTTAAAATCCCACGAGGTTTCTGAGCAGTGGTTCCTACACAGAAGAGGAAGACTATGGGAATGGCTGACATTCACGCTCAGCGCTCGTCTGCTGCGTGCCCACACATACTGCCTTGGCTCGCCCCTGCTGAACCCGATCACGGTGCTGGGTCGGGAGCCCAGGACTGCAAAGAAATGGGAAGAATGTGGCCTGCGGAAAGTGGTACAAAACACCAAGGCAGGTATCTGGATTTGTGCAACGAGGAAGCATAGGTGTGCAGGGAACACACTGGTATGAAATTTAGCGTCTTTATTTTGGCTCGTCAAAGAGCAATTTATGTGAATTAAATATAGAATTGACGCCCTCCAGTTGATATGCAGAGAACACCTTGCCACAGAAACAACTATCATAGAGTCAAAAAGTGTGTTCATGCTACCTGATTTAAAATCTTAAACTAGGAAGTTAGTTTCTCAGTCCCCTCTCACAGATTTTCTCTCTTCCCATAGAAAATATAGGGAGGTTAGGTGACCTTCTACCTGAACTGGGCTACTATATTTAGGTGGCTCTTCCTCAGATTTCCTTCTTGGTCCTTCTCCTTTTTCCTGTCTAAGAAACACTAGTTCAGCACATTGAGAAAAGAAAGGAGAGGACTTCTGTGTTGCTGCATGAGTTTTCTCATAATAAAGATCTATGATGCCAGCAAGGTAGATATTAATACATCTTGACAGAAGCCAATGTTCTGAAGTAGTGAATTTTTCTTTAAATCTTGTAGAGGTTCTGTATGGAAATACATACAAGAGAAGAAATAGCTTCATTGAAAGAATATATTAGAAAACAAGACAGGAGGGGAAATTGATTTACTCAAGGCACAAAAATGGTCTTACCTAACAGAAAAATTAATGTAATATTTAATGTAATTTTGCATATTGCATGTAGATATCCACATTTATATGACCAAGATAAAAAAGGGGAAAAAGCCTTCGTTAAATAATTATTTTTCTGTTTACAAAGTCAATGTAACTCTTAGATCCATCAGATTACTGCATAATTAAAAAAAAAAAAAAAAAAAAGGGAAAGAAAAGAGAAGAAAGATTCCTAATTGTACTGCTGGAGCGGAGGGTGGCTTTTCCACTGACAGAAGAAGGAGTTAGGGCTTTGGACTGTTTAAAAACACATCAGCTGAGCAGCGTGGCTCACAATGATTAATCTATTTCACGTATGTTTTATCACTCAGTCAAGCTACAGCCTAAATTAGGCTTCCTACTTATCAGGCTTTTACTCAGAAACTCATGTCAGGTTGTTTTATGGTCATGATTTAAACGCTGCCTTGATGACTATACTTGTTGAATGAAGATTTAGGCTTTTTTGTTTGTTTGTTTTTAAAGAACTGAAAAGCAAACACGGGTGTTTGTGCTCAAAATCTTGTGCTGCTGTGTCTTTGTTCTTCCTTGCAAGGAGAGTATTTTTTTACTTGAGAGTTTTGGGTTTTTTTTCAGGGAGTTCATATTCAGTGTTCTCCATAATTTTATGAGGCACTGTGGGTAGTTGTGTTACCAGTGAAGATGGAAGGACTCACACTAGAGCAATTTATCCTCTTTACTGTTCAACTCTGAGGTAGGCAATTGCAGGTTGGCCTATTCTGACTACAGTTTTACCAAAACACCACCAATAAATGGTTAGAAATGTTTTCCATGAGGAGGGGGTAGATGTGTCTCTGAATGGTAAATTGCTTTGCTTTGCTAAACCTCTGCATTAATGCTGGTAGCTATATAGACTGATGTGTATAATTTTGTCTTTAGAGCTTCTAAATTTGGTTTGGATTTAAAAATCAATTTCAGCTTAGAGAGAGAGAAAAAAAAGGTATCAAACAGACAATATGATAACCTCTTATAGGTCTCCATGTTGGTCTGTGGTCTTCATGAATTCATCATTTCAATCGTTTGGTCTTAAAAATATCTTTACTTTTACCAGAATATGTAATGAAAGGCTCTCAGTGGAGTGAGCTTAGAAACTGAGGTCCCTAAAGCAGGTCCAGGCTTTCTGTTCTGTTTGCTTAACCGTTGGTCTGATGGGTAACCTTAGTGATTATGGAGGTGGGGTCTTGCTCCCAAATAGGATTTCAGTGTGCTTTACAAAATAAATCGTTAATATTAAGAGGTGCTAACACCACAGACCACATTTATGTAAGTGTAAACAAGCTGCATATACACTTACATCTGTTGTCTGATCTGGATGGCTATTCCTATGAATTAGCTCAGTATCCCGGGTGGGTGTTACTCATAAATATCTAGATATACAGACATGATCTCGGTGAAGAAAAAGAGAGAAAAAGAGAAGACCTAAAACATGTGTGGTGTGATATAATACTTGAAAATCTCATTCTGATAACATTTTAAAAAGACATAAATAGTAATATTAAAAAAAAAAAAGCAACAACCAAACAATAAAATAAAAATTAAAAGAAAACCCTTTTCTTACAATAGTGCCTTAAATGATAATTTTAGCATTCACATTCAGGTTAAGTTTGGGCAAAGGTTTATCTAATTGTGTTTTAGTCTGGGAAATATCTATGAGACTCACATTAAAGAGTAAGCAATTTTGGTTCTGGAGTTCCCAACACACAAACACAAACACACACACATACACATTCACAAAATGCAAGTTGTTAAAGTGGGCTGAGACTGGAAAAGTTTTCTTTCAGAGACATATTTAACAGATCATGGTTACTTTACTTCTAAGTTTGCATTTTCCATTCCAAAGTTTTAATTTCTTTACCATTTCATCTTTGCTTTGAATTTCCTGGTTTATTGTGCTTTTCTGCTCAGTTTTTTTCTAATGTTTTATTAGATGCTTAACTTTTTTTTTTTTTTTTCATAAAAAATATAATTTGAAAATATCACGGGCCTGATCTTCAGTGACATTGAGTGCTCACAAATCTACGTGTTGGTGGTAAGGACTCCAAGGGCTCAGCAGCTCTTGTATTAAGTAGTTCATAGGTTCTGACCAACTTTTAAGAGCCCCTAGGCATATGTAGCTGAGTAGCTATATATGTACATGAAGAAAAGCTTAGACTTTATTTCACTGCAGTTACAGTGCATAGAAAGGTCAAAGATGCATAACTCAAAAAGCTCAAAATGTACTCAAAGAAAAATCCCTTTAGCAATGAGGTAAGAAGGTAGAAGACCTGCTTTCCAACAAATTCCTTAATCTGGCTTGTATACAGAAAACGTATGGAAAGCAGAGAGTTGCTGAGAAGGATGGCAGCACCACTGCAGAAATTCTTAACAAAGTTGCCATCTATTTGGCAATCTTATGAGATGGCTTTATCGAGACAGAATTTCAAGAGTACTTCAGTTATAACTATGGGAACCTCTGTTATCCTAAAGCAGCTCAGACCGGGAGCGCGCAAAAAGTGGAATCATCTCACCTAATTTTAGGGTCCCAGAAAATCTGTGGTCAACTGCATATGAGCTCGCAACTGTGCCCCGTGCTGCCTGGAGACACTTGCAGTGTAGATTCTGATAAATCCCACTCAAACTGCAGTTACCATTGTCTGTCCTCTTCAGAAGCCAAAAATTATGTACCATTTGTCTTGAAAAATGCTGAAACTTACATATGCAAGTTTATTTTTTGTAAAATAAACTTCTATGCGATAGAAGAGAGGATTAAAGACTTGAGTATGAATCCCATCTTTTTGTTTAATAGTGAACAAAACCTCAAAAAAATATTGCAAAGAAAGCTGAAATTTTGTGGTGATAAATACAGTTTGAAATAAAAAAAAAATGCAAGGTTATATAAAGGGTTTAAATTTAACTTAGCATTAGACATTTTGAAAATATCTTTGAATATAGTATTAATGTTACAGTATTGTAAAATGTAGACTATGCGTACACTTGGTCATTGTTCTTTAATGATAATGATATTTCAAATCTTAACTTTTGAAGATGAAATTTTTAGTCTATAATAACCCATGAGAATATCACATATGAATTATGGAATGATTACATGCAAAATATATTTTTATAATACAAATATTTTTAAGATCTAGGAAAAAATTCTGACCTTTAAAATACTAAACCACAAACTCATAACTTAAATAAGGCCTAAGAAAAATAATAGACTTTCAAGATCTAGAATACTTTTGATCATAATTGCATTGTGCTGGAAATTATTGTCAGGGAAATTGAATCCTGAATTGATGACCACTTCATTCACTGTCTAGGTAACAATTATCTATGTCCTGCAACAATGAAACTCAGAAATTTCATATTTTATATGAGAAGGCATAGTAAATGTGTCATTCCTCACATGGATGAAATACAGAAGGATCACTGAGAATATGTTAATTTTCATAGTAACATACTGAGTATTGGTGTTCATAAAGTAATTGTCATTTGATGAGAAAATGATGATGACGCTAAATAAATACATGGGGCATACATACAAAACCAGGTTTTCCTAGGTTCTATCATAGAAAACAGCATTCCTGTTGAAATCTAGAGTAATATATGTTTATCTTTCCAACAATATCTGTATTAACTTTGCTTTCAGATGCATCCTTACTGCTTTGTTAACCTACTTCTCTTCTTGGGTGGAACACAATTCCCACAAAGACTTTAAGCTTTGATATTAGAAATTTAAGATAATTCCTGTGTGTAGGTTCCTGTGGTCTTCAGTTCTTTTAGTTCTGCTGAGGAACCTTCTTTTTCCCATTTCCCTTTTGAAATCAAGCATATTGATTACTAATTTGTTTTGATTTCTTATTTAATTGAAATAATTTGACATGGGAATTAAATCATGATCACTTGAACCAGATTTTCTTTCACCAGGTCTTTAAAAAAGCCCTTGTTACTTAGCAAAACTGAGGACTGTCACAGATGGTGAAATGAAATGAATGAGTTTCTAATATGTCTTAAAAGTCTGCCAGAGCCTTTGCTTTCAAATGGTGCAACTTCATGAAGTCTTCTGGGTATCTCATCCAGGAATAACTGGGCTGGACACATGGGCGTTTCTGTCAACTTGTGGTTAGGACACTCTCAGTAAAACTGAGAGGGATAGCATTGATTAGATATATCACTTAATAGCATTGTCTTTAGAAAATGAACTAATGTCAAATGTGGGCACGGTTGGCTTTTCTAGCTATATTTTTGGACAGAAGTGGCTGTGGCTGCTCTACTTTGTGTGGAGCTCAGTGGTCCAGGGAGCCGGTGAAACTGAACCCCTTTTAATCTTTCCCTGGTCATGGTACTGCCCACATAGAAAACAGTGGAACATCTACACTGAGGAATCCACATGCCAAGAAGAGAGATGCCAAGTGACTCTTAGGTACCTCAAGTATGCAGTGGCCACCAGAATTTGGAGTCAGCGCATTTTTGGGTTTTTTGGTGGTTTTGTTTGTTTGTTTGTTTTTAATTTAGAATCTAGATTCTACTTAAATGCCATTTTAGACATCACAAAAGTCTTGAAGAATCAGCTCACTCATCGGGTGTGTATTTATCTCCAGCCCTGGCTGGGTCTAAACATGTAGACCCAGATACTGCTATTGTAATTGATATAATTGATTGCTGCTATTCTAATTGATGAAATCAAGTTGGCTGAGGCAGTTTTAGATTAATTCGTTTTCTGAGTATCGTTGTGAGCCAATGGTTTCTTTATGTAGGAGTTAAAGGAGGACACAACCAAGGAAGAGTGTCACTAGGACATATATCAATGACAAAGACATGACAACAGTATCATATATTGCAGATACAATAAAGACTGGTTTCTCTGAAGCATGATCATAAACTTATAGAGGGGTAATGCTGGCTTGTCGCTTATGTAGCCATGACAACAGTGGTTTTATGCTACTGTGGAATAATGATGTTATCTGTTTTCTAGGAAGTAGCGTATAAACAGAAATTAATGAAGTTCAGAGAACTAAGGGTGCTGTAATATACATTACAGTCTTGTGGGCTACTGTTGTAGGAGAGAATGTGTGTACTGCACACAGTTAACAACTCTTGAACAGCATTGTATAGGGAAGAGAAGTGAGAAAGAGCATTCTTTGGGGTTTATAAAACTGTAGAGCAGGCCATAAACACGCTGAGGAGATTTGTTATGACTTGTTAAAGTGGAAACTGTGAAACAAACATATCATGTGAGGAAGAATGTTAAAGAATAAGAGCTTGGTAACTAATGTATGCAACATCCATGGCATCCTGGCTATCCACCCGTCATTGACTGCATTTTGCTTTCTCTTACTGTCCATCTGCCTTTTCTATTTTCATCCTATTTTGTGACGTACATCATTGCTCTCTTTTCTCTGATGCCAACAGACTTCGTTGCTGATGTAAACAACAGTGGACTCTAATAAGTCTGTCCTTGTGAGTCATAAGTACCTAGGGCATCCAGGATTGTATCAGCATCCTTCATTCTATATGTGGGTATCAAACACTCCTTTAGGCATCATTAACGTTATTAAGAGAGAGATTTATCATAATCTTGAGTCAACAAGAGGATCCCAAAGGGAAAACAGAGCAATCTGAGGTGGTGATACACACCTGGAGGGTAAGGAAAGGTAGTACTACTTTTAGAAAAAAAGGACTTCCAAGCCAACAGGGAAAAAAAAACCCCAAAACATTGTGACTATTTAGATAAAAGGCTTTTATAATGGGTGATTCCCTTTCTCGCATCTTAATGACCTAATAAATAAATAAAGCCTATGAATTCTTTGTACTCCAGCCACGTCTCAAAGACAGACTACACAGGCTTTCAGGGGTTCAGACTAGGAGCATACACGAATTTATGACAACTTTCTATGTACAAAACAGATCTTTAGTTCGTAATATGAAGCCATTTTGAACTGACAGACTCCTGTGCTGTAACAGAATTATCCAGATAGAAGGGCAGGTATCCCAGAGACTGCAATGCAATAACATTGGGGTTTTGGTAAGAGAACAATTTGGTGTAGCAAATGCAGTAAGAGAGAAAGTATACAAGAGATTTCTCAAACAATAAAGATTAAAAGTCTAAAATCAGCCAACATGGTGCTTGACTTCAATACCTTTAAGAAATGGAGAACTTTACCTTGGAGTTAAATTGAATGTAATAAATTACTTGTGTAACATAAATGTCAACATGTTCATCAGAGAGATAATAATGTTTGAATGTGCACTAGAAAATTACACCTAAGTAATAATTTTCAGTTGTAAGAAACGTACTAAAAATACACTCCTTAAATAATATTATAAGATATATTATAATATATTTAAATCCTTAAATAATATTATATGGACTTTGCAACTTGTACTATATGCCATACCTGTTAATGCTTATTTTACAGATAGAAAAAGAGACACATAAATCTTGGCTCCTAGTATCATTCTTGGTATCATTTTGAGAAATAGGTAATATAATTTCAGACTAGAAAACTGCATCTTCAAAGAACTACATATTTATGTACATAAGCTCAAGAAAGTAGCTGTGAATGTGCGCTTTTTTCCAGTGCTGATATCTAAACTAATGATCCTGCATTAGAGTTTTATAGTTTTCCATGTAAAAGGAAAATTCTCAAATTTATTTTCTCTCTGAGACTGTAGCAAATATAAACAGAAAAAAAAAAAAGAGGTTCTTTTCCATGCAACATCCAGTACCTAATAAAATTCAGTCTATTTTAGGAGTTTTGTTTCCAGTTCTTGTGATTTTTATCTCATGTCAGATAATTTAACTAAAAGTTCCAGATCTTAGATTCATGTGAATTTGTCAGTATTTCAGGTTTTATTAAAAAAGCCCAGCGACTTGGTGAATACCACATGACCCCTGCAAGTATCAACATTAAGTTGCAATAAAAAGGAACCTTTGTTTTTAAACCAACTTTTTTTTTTTTTTTTGCTTGCAGCACTTCACTTTTCCATTCCATTCACTGATAAGTGAAAGGTGTCTCTTTTTTTTTTCCTTTCAAAAAGTTCTACGTATGTGAATTAATCCTTATTTGCATAAGTGTTTTCAAATCTTTGCCACATTGCTAACAAGAGCCTGCTCTTTCTCACGTCGAACTTTAGCTCATTCTAAATGGATATTTAAATGTTTCAGCTAGGACAACTCAAAATTTCCTTCTGCACAAATTTTTTTAAATTTTTTTTTTTTCTTTTTAATCTGCCAGGTTAGCTAGTTTATAAAAATTGCAATGCATCTCAATATGCTTTTAGTTGCTTTGCATGACTTCTCTCTCAGAACAAATATTAGGCTAATGAGTAATGTTCTGGGTCCTTACCTTTGTTGACAATTTGCCTTTTTGCATATTAATATTCCAAGCATGAATTGCATTTTATGAGACAAACACATTCGAAGAAATATGCCGTTGATTGTATACAGGAAAACAAATCAACAATAATTAAATGTCATGTTAAGTTTCCTTGAAATGTCAGTGGGGAGTCACAAACATGCTTTGAAATCCTTTGAAAACAAAAATTGCCTTATATTCTCAGGTTTAAATTATGTTATCAATAGGCAGATCTTTGTTTTCATTTTAGTATGCTTTCTAAGTAATGCATGGAGTTTGCTGTGAGTGATGCTGCTAATTGAAAGAGTCTGCATACTTCCATCCAAGGCTCAGCAACTCCCATTCATTCCTGTGAGTTTGCTTCCAGTCTCATTCTTTGTTTTGACCGTCTGTAATAATGCTGTTTTTCACATTCTATTCTGCATTAAAAATAAGCATTCTCAGAACTTGGGTCTTTTCAGTCTAGAGAAAAGATGACTGAGGGGGGATCTTATCAATACTTATAAATACTTAAAGGGAGAGTGCCAGGGGGATGGGAACAGTCTTTTTTCAGCGGTGCCCAGTGATAGGACAAGAGATAATGGGCACAAATGTGAACATAGGAAGTTCCATCTTAACATGCGAAGGAACTTCTTTACTTTGAGATTAGTGGAGCACTGGCACAGGCTGCCCAGAGAGGTGGTGGAGTCCCCCACTCTGGAGACATTCAAAACCCGCCTGGACGCCGTCCTGTGCAACCTGTTGTAGGTGACCCTGCTCTGGCGGGGGGGTTGGACTAGATGATCTCCAGAGGTCCCTTCCAACCCTGACCATTCTGTGATTCTGAACACTGGGGAGGCAAAGGAGCAGCCTATGTTCTGAGAGCCATGGTGGAGGTTCTTGGGGAGGACTGAGGTTCCTCATCGGCCACTGCAAGGAAGGCTGGCTGATTATTATGAAATAAAAAGTTTGCATCAGACCCAAATTTTGAGCTGGCTTCCCCTCAGTAATGTATTAAGTGCTGTGGACACTCTTCCTGGTCCTTTTTTCAAATTGCAAACAAACAGAAACCTTATAGCATTTCCTAAGTTCTGTTATGCCATTTGGGGGTGATCAAGTGGAAGAACATCCACTTGAACAGTCTGACTTACATCTTCTCCCTTCTTAAGGAGGTAAAGATGCTGTGTCCTAAACCGGGTATTTTATCAGGGTCTTTTTCACAGCTTGTGAGCTTTCGCAGTAAAGTTCAAGCAGTAACACAAATGTATTTTAATTATTTATATATGGAAAATAATGATTTTCAATGTATGAATTGCAATTTATATCATTCTAAAGTTGAGGAGAATAATTAGATTGTCAAAGTGCTTTTCATGCCTAATAAACAAAATAAACATAGAAAAGGGTAAGATTTGTTTGGGTTTGAATATTTAATCTCATGCAAAGGCTATAAAGCTCAGTAAGACAAGAACGATTTCTGGTTATTTTCTTTGTTTCTTTCATTTTTTCTCTGGATTTCTAACGCATTTGACTCTCTCCATTATTCATGTTTCTATCCACACAGCTTATCCTAATAAGAGTAACGGCAATGGAGGGCATCATTAGAGAGAGCACTGTGGGTTACAGAAGGAATCAGCTAACAGTGTAATTAAGTGCTGAAAGGAAGTGGGTGGAAAGAATTTTGGACTATGAGAGGAACTTGAATTTTTCACATTTTTTTTTTAGGAATTTCTAGGTGGAACATATGTATTTGCAATCTATGTGAAAGTGGCCAGTTTCAATACTACATTCTTTGTTTTGAATTCACAGCCAAGGGCAGATGTTTCACTGTCTGTGATATGAGATATTTGTTGATGCTTATCACACTTGTATTTTGTTCACTTTTAGATACAGAAAGGTAGAGAAAATTTTGAAAATGTACGAATGGGTGAGCAAAAGCTGTGCAATCAGATAGCATAGGAGTTGGTTTTCATTCAACAAAATCTGGACTCTTCTCCAGTTACTTTCAAGGAGAAAACTGTTGTTCTTTCTTGCTTATTTGCAGATTTTTTTGGATAAAGAAAAAAAAAGTAAATCTGAATATAGCAAGTTCACTGACAGTGTTGTATAAATGTGAATGAAGCTTTTAACTTTACCTCCTAACATTGCTGTGGTTTGTAGGACATAATAACTGTATTTTTGAAGGAAAATCTGCATTACAAGTAGGCATCCAGAGTCTACACCCGCTGAGGTTTTCCATCTCCTCAGGAGCATGCATTAGAGGCATCCAACCTTGAACACTTTGCAAGCAAGTAATTTGGCATATTTAAGCATATGTAAGCTTTCTGTTCTTGACAAAAAAATACCTGTCATTGGCCTGGAGAAATGTTCATACCATTTGCATTTTTACAGATCCTGTTTCAATAAGTTGCAACTGTTGTACTGACACTGATAGAGCTTCAGTAGAAAAGTACAATTCAACCATTTCACTGTCATTTCTAGCACTTTTTTAAACAGGCTTGTGCCCTATCAGCACAAAAAAGTTCAAAAGAGGTGAGAGGGTAGAGGGCCAGGAGAAGTCTTTGTAGCTGATATGAGTTGTACTGCACTTGAAGAGCTGCTCTGCTAGAGACTGCCTGATAACTGTGCTGATTTACTGCAAAAAATGCTCCCTCTTTTCTTGGACTGGCTGAGTTCGTAGGTGTTAGCCAGCTCCAAATGACCTGAAGGAGCAAGTGGTTGGGACGGACTGACAAACTTGGACGGTGGTCTCTGCTCTCCTGACTTCTGCTAGTGACATTATGAATAATGTTCTTTGCATGGAACAGAAATCAGAGACTTTTGCAAAATCTGGATGAAAAGCACTGATTGTGCATGTCTTAATATGTATTAATAACCTTAAAAGTGGCTTTTAGTTTTCACCGTTCTTGTCTCAATTACTTTGTTAATGATGTGCATATTTTTGAGGCTCTGAAAGAAGACACCAATTGCAAATTTAAGCTCATTAATCAGGTTGGCAGGATCTTCCTCAGATATTTTCAAAAGTAGCTCTCTGTCTATCTAGCTGCTTACTATCTAGGGTGTATAAGGAACCACTTTGGGAAGATTACTGCATCAAGGATATAAAATATAGGAATTAGTGAGATGCTTCTGTCAGGCAGACTCTCTCTCAACCACGTTACTGATGTAGAAACACATATATTCATGCTTATCACATTGGGCCAGTACTTCCTGTATTGCATTGTATCGTATTGCATTATTGAGTATATTTTTATTTGTTTCGCATTGCACATACAATTTTGTATTGACATCCTGCCTGCATTGCAAACGTTGTCGGCACAAAAACTGGAGTGTTGTCAGCTTCTGTCAGAAAGGAATCAGTGGAGCTTTTTCATACATTTTTGTGCATACTGTTAAGAAACAGCTTGTTTTACTCTGTGTAGTAGGTGTCTTCTATGTTTCCACTAAAAAGAATAAAAAAATGCAATTGATATCAAATAGTGAAGTATAAAATATGGCCATTAGGAACACCTGATAAAGTGAGTAAGAAATTTCAGAGCTGATGTTGTGTGGCAGGCCTTGGGAAGAAATCATTGCTTTTGTAGGAACCCCGTGCAGGTATAGATTAGAAGTGTAGAATCTATTAAGTTAAAATTCTTAACAGAAAAAACTCCACAGTTCAAAACCATATTCTTGTAAACACGGTTTGCTTATATTTTCAAATGAAGTGGGAAAGGAAATGTACAGGTCAAAACCCCCTTATTGCCTGTAAAACAATGAGATGCAATGTAATGATAATTTTTTGCCACCAGAGAGCTCTTATTGCATTGTACTAACAACCCTATTCAAATATTTATTCATGGGCACCATAATTAATTCTCATGAAGTGAAAATACCTTCATATTTGTATTCTCTCCTTTTCTACGTTCCCCGCTCTACTGGCAATTCCCACAGGGTTATTTCCTGTCATCAAACTGCACGAGGGAAAAAAAATGGCTGCATAACTGATTACATAGCCAAACAGCGTTTCCAAAATCACAAAAAAGAATTGCCTACAGAAAGTACTTTAACTTACTGATTGTTTCCATAATACAGTTTAAAAACCATATGATTTTTTCGATCACATATTTTCAAAAAGTCTCAAACTGTGAAACTCGCAATATATTTAAAATATCTGTTTTCCAGGAAGATGAGGTAGCCAAACTTGAAAGAACTGATAAAGAAAGAAGTCTCTGGGCAATAGCAGAAAAAGTATTTTTTCAGCATTTAGAGTTTGATGTGACTCCATTCGAGTCAATATTAGCGGTGCAGGCTTAAACTGTTTATGGACAGACCCTGTTTCTTCTGGGACCTCAGATGTGACTTTAATGTACCACAGGGCTGAACAACTAAATTTTTTTTAGTAGCTGACACTTTTAAAAAATAAAATGTAATACCTATGTATATGTTCCAGTATTTGTGACATTCCCATGCCTACTTTAAGTTTCTGGAACCATGAAATAAAGTTTCCTGTCTGGTATGGATGATAAAGTGATTTTTTTTTTTTTTTTTTTTGGTGTGTGAAGTTCAACGGGCTTTATAAGCAGTCCTCTGATAGATCATCATTAGCCTTTTTTTTTCTGCTGTTAAAGTGCAAACTTGTACCTACCCAGTATTTCACTATCAGCGTGCATGGTTTCTGTACTTGATTCTACTTCACCTTTCACCTTGTCTGTATTATATACAGTCTGGGTGTTAAAAACTACAAAATGTAAAAAAGCAGCACTTTACAGCTGGTTTTGCACAGGTGCAGATTTTTAGCCAAGGTTAAGGAGTGTTCGATCAGGCCTCTCAGGGGAAGGCTGTTATCTTCACAAGTAACAATTGTTAATACACATTTACAGATGTGACTTAAAATATTATTAAATTTTAATACAATTTATTGAACACAATATATTAAAAAAACAGTTATATTTTCCTTTGTAAACTTATTTCTCTAATAGTCCAAATTTATTTGTGCATCCCCATGTCATATGTAATCCTGGGATGTTTTGTCACATTTTCAAACTATTCCAGACTCCTAGTGATCAATCTGTATTTTGTGGATCGAATTGTACAGGTTTCAAACGCAGTTACTGCTAAAACCAAATTAATCAGCTGCAGGTCCATACTACTGTCTTGCTATGGCCTGGCACAGTTTCTGCCAGTTATGCTGCAAAGGTATTATATCTATTTTCTCAGTTTGACAGCTGGCCTGAGCAAAAAATCATAAATATCTAGACTGAATTTTCTTCTTACAATAAATCCATGGCAAACAAACTTTCCTGATAACTTTATTATTTTCCGTAAAAGCAACTAATAAGACAAATGAACATACAAATGATGCTATTCAGAGTATCCTCCATGAGACTAAATACTTGGTAACAAATCTTTAGCTAAGGAAGGAATGGGATTTTTAGAAGTGCCTTCCTTCTGCAGGGGAGCCCCCTCCCCAGACCTGACCTACTTTTGAACTCCCCTCCCACTTCCCATTGGTGCCTCAAATGTTAACCTTAAATCCTCTAAGGTGACTCATGTCCTGGGCATAACCAGACATCTGAGAACTCTGAACTCATAGAGTCATAGAATCATGGAATGGTTTAGGTTAGAAGGGACCTGGAAGATCATTGAGTTCCACCCCCCCTGCCATGGGCAGGAACACCTCCGACGAGACCAGGTTGCCCAAGGCCACGTCCAGCCTGGCCTTGAACACCTCCAGGGATGGGGCCTCAACAACCTCTCTGGGCAACCTGTTCCAGTGACTTACAGCCCTCAAAGTGAAAACCTTCTTCCTAATGTTTTATCTAAACCTGCCCTCTTCCAGTTATATCCATTCCCTCTCGTCCTATCACTACATGCCCTTGTAAAAAGTCCTTCCCCAGCTCTCCTGTAGGCCCCCTTTAGGTACTGGAAGGCTGCAATAAGATCTCCTGGGAGCCCTCTCTTCTCCAGGCTGAACAACCCCAACTCTTTCAGCCTCTCCTCCATTCCTCACATTCCCTAACCAAGATCCTGAAACTAGTGGTGGCGTTTGTCTGGTCACAGGAAATGCCCAGACATGAGGTGGTGTTTCAAACTTCTGTCGAGGCCAACGAGGAGACATAGACAGGTATAGGCCTCCACACCTACCTTTTGGAGAATGAGCTAGGTGAGATAATACTGCCTTGCCTCCCACTCTTGTGTACACTCCTCTCCCACAGGTTTTGTCCCTTCTCAGAGTGTGTGTGCATGGGGAGAGGTGATACAGAGGATTGGAAGGATACATGGGATTGGAAAGAGCTTTCCCCACACCCCAAAACCCTGTTTCTGTATGAGTTGTGACGTCCCTCAGAGTTGACAGTGTGCTTCCCAGGCTGAAGAAAGTAGTACAGCAATATTGACTGCCATTTCTTTGAAGTCTGTGTTATTTGCAGAATAAGCTATCTAAACTATTAGGGAGGCTGGATTTGCTTTTATGTTCCTGAACAATCTCCATGCGTAATGTGGACATTTGTTGTAGTTATTTAAGAAAAAGGTAGTGTCTTCTTTTGCTCTCTTTTCCTTAATTCTAATATCTGGCAGGATTTTGCACATGGGACTTGCAGTAACCCACTCAAGGATTACTTGGCTCTTACAAGGATTTGTCAGTTGGATTTATCTGCTTTGAATTAAGATGAGTCTCTTGGCTTCTTCATTTTTACTTCTGCTACCAGGAAGAACTTGGTAGAAGTTACAGAGTTACATTCCAGATGCTCCAAAACACTCAGTGGTGTTGTCGTATTCACTGATGTTTAAGCCCAGAGATTTTGGCTAGAAATCCTCCAAAGAGCAACAGCATTCTTGGTACTCTGTAAACCATATTTATTATTAGCAAATAACAAATATTTGACATGAATCATAGAACCATAGATTCATCTAGCTTGGAAGGGACCTTGAAGATCATTGAGTGCAACCATCAATGTAACACTGCCAAAACCACCACTAAACCATGTCCCTAAGTACCATGCTTACCCATTTTTTAAATAGCTCCAGGGATGGTGATTCAACCCTTCCCTGGACAGCTTGTTCCAAGGTTTGACAACCCTTTCAGGGAAGAATTTTTTCCTAATATCTATTCTAAACCTCCCCTGGCACAACTTGAGGCCATTTCCTCTTGTCCTATTAGTTGTTACTTGGGAGAAGAGAGGGACCCTTACCTCGCTATAACCTCCTTTCAGGTAGTTGTAGAGAGCGGTAAGGTCTCCCCCGAGCCTCCTTTTCTCCACGCTAAACAGCCCCAGTTCCTTCAGCTGCTCCTCGTAAGACTTGTGGTCTAGACCTCTCACCAGCTTCGTTGCCCTTCTCTGACATGAATGAAAGACATTTCTCTAGCTCTCTTCCTATTATGCCCATCAACACTGTATACACTACGTAAGAAAGAACTTTCTTTTTGTGAAATATTTAAGTCACATCTGTTTAATTTTGCGTTGTTCTGCTCCATGGAGCAGTAAAGGCTGTCAGGCTATGTCTGCTGAGCTGCCAGTGATTTCATTGTCTTGGCTAGGACTGCTACGCGCAAGCTTATCTGTTTGGCTATCCAAAGAAATGAAATGTTGTGTAGAAGATCTAGCACTGACAGATTCAAGGCCATCATGTCTCACCAGGGCCATGCCTATTTATCTGGTGGGTGTTCTTCAGAAAATCCTCCAGCTCTCCCAAACCAGGGTCCGAAGACATGATATTTCAACACATGGCTAAATCCGGATCATCCCTTCAGCTAAACTTTTGATTTCATGTGTAGTTCAGTTCTTCGTCACTTGTGATTGGAGGTGTGACAGGAGAAACAGCTTAGTACATGCTGCAGTTGCCGAAATACTGGGCTGCTTCGGGGTACGTGGCAGTCTGCGGCACAGGCGATGGTATAGCAGCTGTGCTGCGAGCAGTTCCCAAACCGATTTAAAGCTGAGAGTAAGCTGCAGTCACACTTCAGGCTGCAATCGAGATTAGTCTTAAAACTGGTATTTATATATCATTAATGCAGCAAAAAGTAATCTGAGGATGGGTTGCAAATGGCAAAATTAGCGTCAGTTGTCTGAAAGCTAGGTATTTAGTTGCAACAAATCAAATTCCTCTCTACTTCAAAAGAGTAGCTAGATGAGATGAAAAAAAAAATGGGACAGATGAGATGAATTCTGAGTAGGACTTCATAGTTTAAATGAAAGTAATAACTTTTGATTCAGGAAGTACAGATAATGTAGTTTCCATTTCTGGCTAACTTTTCACAGTAAGGAAATTCACAACATGCATTTACAATTGATGGTGTGTTTCTGGAAATAAAAGATGAAAACTTGTTTGATGTTATAATAATTTAAGAAAATTATTCCTTCAGTAAGATGCTAAATTAGGTGGGAATGTCTAATTGTGCTTAATGCATTATACATGGAAAGCTTTAATATATCTTAATTTCAAAAGTGGAAGAAAAATTTACATTATGCAAAACATTTTTGCTGACAGTCTTAATTCTTGGATCCATTTTCATCTTTAGGTATCAGAAATGGATTAGAGAAATAATTGTGACAGGTTGTGTAGATGCAGAGATTTCACTTTTTTTTTTTTTTTCCAGACTAATGCTTAATTGGTTGTGTTCTCCCAGAGTGATGGAGCAGCTTGATGTGTTTCCGCTTTCTGAGGGATCCCGGGCAAAAATCCCTCTTGTGCAATTTAATTCATATCAGTGACACGTATTTTGTAAATTCATTTCAGTTCAACGGAAAAGCAGTTGCAAAGCTAGTTGAAAGCAAAGGAAATATTTTAAAAGATATGTTATTTTTACTTCAGATAGTTCCCCACTCTGACACCAGTGAAGCAATCTGGGAACATTTTTATATCACTGCTATTTTCACATACAAATTGAAATATGGAGAAATGAAGGAGCCACGTTTTCATCAGGGACACTTCAGCTTTTAAGGAACTCACGTTTGCAAAACCAAGAGAGTTAGTCTCAAAAACATTTTGGAGGAAACTCAGTTGTCTTAAAATGATTCAGCACGTAGCCTGACATTTCCCCCACCACACTCCAGCAGTAGCTACAGGCACGGTGCTACCAGGGAAGGACACCAGGCACTGATGGTTAATGCCACCCCGATTTGGGAGGCGCTCCCCAGGGTCACAGGGTTATGTCAGCTCCGTGTTGCTGCTCCAGCGAGGCGGCTGTTAGGATGGCTGCCAGCTGAGTGTCATGTCAGTCGAACAGATCAGGATCAGCGTGGTGCCATTAGTGCCTAAAGCCCCCTCAACAGGCCCTCTGCTACGAGCAGGGAGTGGGGAGCCTGCTGGAGGAAAGCCCTCTTGTAGGGAAGATTATTTTTTGGGGACCCTTGGCAATCCAGGTTGTTTCTTCTCTCTTACTCCTCATTTCTGTCTGGCTGATGTTTTGGGACAATAAATCTGTCACCATTCCTAAATCCCCAGTTGATTTAAATGTAATACTTTATTAATGTCCTGGATGGTTGATCAGGTGCAGACCTCTTTCCTGGCTTCAAAATGAGTTCCAAACAGCAGCTAAAATACATAGATAAGTCAATGTCTACTTGTGTGTAATGGCACATAGCTGAAAAAACAATTCACAAATACATGCAAGAGAAGCATATTTTGTAAGTGATGAACAAATCGATTGTGAAAAACATAAACATTGCAAAATGGCAGAACTGCATTACTCCCACATGAATCGGAGCATCCAATAAAACAAAATGAATAGGAACTTCAGATTGTCCTTTGTGTTCTCATGTATATTGTAATAAAAAAAAATAGAGTGGAAAAAGTTGTTTAATACAGTTATTCTGAAACACTGTCTGTGTCACAAATACAGTCTGTGAGAGATTTCCAAGCAAAGGAGGGGGTGAATTTATTTGCACCAGTAAACTGGTTTGCTGTGGAATTAATCTTACCCTTTAGAAATCAGATTCTTTCATTCAATTCTGTATTTCAAGATAATAATCTTCAACATAGAAATTACAGGGAAACCAAGTTATTCTCAAATATGGATGGGATAAAAAAAAATCCCTTCAAAATCAAGTGTACTCAGGGTGTGGAGCAATAATGTGATTGCTATCAACATGAATATAAGGGAGAAGCAAAATTAAACCCACTAAGAAATTTCACAACACATGATGTAGTTTTTAGCTGAACTAGGAGAAGAAAAATATTAAATCATCTTCCCAAGTCCTTTTACAACGATGAGCAGGTCTGCACAGAGCAAACTTGTTTCATAGTCAGAAATACTTGTTACCTATCACATCTGTCATACAAACTGCTTTAACTGAAGTTACTTTGGTTACAAGAGGTAAAACTTAAGCTTTGACTTCACCAAAGTGTTCATAGTCCTCACATGTATAATTTTTTTTTTAATCACTGCATTACTTTCTAATACAGTGCTGCATTCTTGCCCCAGTTGAGGCAAGATTCAGCCTCACAAAACAGAAGAACATTTAATTCGGTAAAAAACCCTGATGATTTTAAAATCAGGTACCATAAAGTCTTTCAGAACCAGGGAAGCTACACAACTATATTACATTCTTTATTCATTTTTATTTTATTGACAATTAACTTTTTATTTGAATATGAATCACCATTACTGATAGTAGAAATGAATGAGCTGGAATCTCCTAATTAACTATAATGTTTTTATGTTGTTCTTGTTTGGTCTAATCTAATCTGGTTTTAATATAACAGAATTTTGATGTAGTGATTTACCTGGCTAAAGGGAGCAAAAATATGCAATTAGGGGCATGTGTTTTGGAGTAGTTGGAGAACCGATTAGAGAGCAAGTACAATTTTACTACAATATAAAACTGGTAGCCAGATCAACATATATCTGAAAAACAAGAGAAAATGAATAGCTGTGTACTACATACATACATCCTGTATATGTGTGTGTGTGTATATATATGCTTATAATTATTTTTAAGTCCCAAATGACATTTGTAATTCGATTTTTTACAGTTTTTTTTACTATATAGTTAGTCTTCAGAGTCATTGGACCCCCTGGATTAAAAAAAAAAAAAAAAAAAAAAGATTAGTTGATCTGTCCATCTAATCAGTTATTTTATACAAGTAAACAACATCTGGTTGCCATGTTACAAAAAACCATCTGATATTCTAAACCAAAATAATGTTAAATAATCTTGACCACTGTTGTTTCTTTTCATCAATATGCACAAAGCGCTAAAGCAACAATTAATGGCATCAGACTTTTGTTGTCAATTCATAATGATTTCGTGAAGTAAAACATTTAAGACTAAATAACCTTTTATTATTCCTAATTCCTTCTGTGTGAGAAATACTAAAAAAAATCCCTTTAAACAGAGCTAGAGAATCCTGTCAGGAATGGTCTATTTCTCTCTCTCTCTTTCTCTCTCTCTGTTAAAATCTGTATAAACTAATGACTTTACAGACAGCTTGTTAGTAGATAGATAAATTCAACTTTCCAGCCCTTGCCTTTGTTTTTCAAATGAATGTCAGCAACCACTATGTAAAATCAGCAGCATACAAGTTAAACAGAAGTAGCAGATGGGTGAATTTCACACAGTCTATTCAAAATTAATATGGATGGGTGTGGGGGAAAGAGAGGGAAGCATGGGAAATTATAGTGTTTTGTTGGTATAAAATGACGGAGTTGAAAAACATTAGCTGTTTCACAGGAATAGAAAATGTAGAAAATGGGGAAAGATTAAGGCCTAAATGAAATGATCTGAATAATGGCTTTTACCTACTTTGGCAGATGGGAGGGAGAGATTTTCTGTGCTGCTACTATTTTTTACTTTTCTCTGTATCAGGAATAAAAGCATGGAAAACTTAAATTCACAGTCTCCTTCCATTGCCATGTAAGAAAGACATAATAGACAATTACTGGGTTTTAAATATTTTTTTAATAACTGCTGATGGAGTGAAAATTAACCTTATTTGGTTACCATGTATCTTGCAAAGTCTCTTACTATGTGAAAAAGACTTGATAATTTGCTGTTGACAATAATATCAGCTGTGACTCAACTACTTTGAACAGCACAAAGCACGCACCAGAAGATAGAATTTTACTTCATTATTATTTTTAAATGTTCTATGCCTAAGAAACTGCGTTAAATATGGCTAGCTCAATCATCACGCATATGCAGATAATAGGCAATATACAACATACTATACATTTTCTCACACATTCTTTTCTTTGCCAAACGAAACCAGAGTAGCTGAACTTACACTTTGGCAAAATTGCCCCCAAGGTCTAAGGTTTCCAAATTATGTATTGTGACTGTTAAGACTGACGTACGTTCTTATTCATATGACAGTTTCAACAGTCTAGGAGAGATGTATTTATGTAAGGAAATAAGAACTGCAGTAGGTAATACAACTTCGTAGCACAGTGTATTTAAGTAAAGGCGATGTGAACTGCAAAAGCACAGACAGAAGGAGAAAGTATGCACTTTCTGGATATCATTACTGAGTATTTAGCAGTACAAAATAGATCATTTAGAGAACTCAAAAGTAAGTGTTTATGACACAATAACCATATTGCCATGTTTGAACGTTGTTGTGGTGCTCAGTGATTGCTTACTACAGAATTTGGGATCCATTCATACGACAACGTTGCTATTCCTTGTGCAGGTATACTTTGAATACAACTGAATGGTACCTCTAGATTAAAGTGCTGGCTTTGAACTTGTGGAGAATGAAAGACTTAGTTGCCTTTCATATTGGCCCAAAAGGTGTAAAGAGAATGAGACAAGAGGGGGAGACAGAAACTGGAGATAAACACTTGAGCTTCAAGATAATGCCAAGACACTCTACTAACTACCTTACAGCTATACTTCCCGTGCCTGGAGTGAAAGAATAAGCTCAGAGTTTGACTAATTCCTAGTATTAAAAAATAAGGGCACTCTCAAATAGTAATAACTTGTCTGAAATTAGTGTACAGATTATTAAACAAGACACCATGCAGCTGCTCTTCCTTTTACCTTCACCTTAGTTGAGATTTGGGATAAATTACCAAGTTTTCTCTTGTGCTGTGACTAGAAAAGTAGTAGTGGTAGGTAATTAGAGTCTGTATGAATTAATTGATCTCAGAGTTGTATAGACTTTTTAAAAGTATAAATAAAAATCTGGCTAGAGTTCTGCGTATGATGACATATGTGTGTATATTAAATTACATATTTTGCTTAAAATCATGAAACTGTTTTTTGGTCTTTTCTCTTATCAGTTGCCACCACAGCTAATGTGAGTTATGATGAATAGATTCCCTGAGTAAGGACGTACTGCCCTTGCCTTCAAGCTTGTGGACTTTTATGCGGTGTAATTAGCGCTCTTTAAATAACAACTGTGATATTATTTCTTCAACATTAGTTTTTCACGTATCCATCAGCTGCTGTTTTCAGAATTGCACTTTGCTATGTGTTTAATACCTGTAACTGTCTAAAAGAGCACATATGAATAAGAATTATATTTTATGTGACTTGTGTGAAAATATTCCTAGAAAATATAAAATCACCATACAGCAGCATCCCACCATAGGCGTCTCCCCTCTTTTCCAAATACTGGCATTGAGGTGGTTTGCATTTCTTGTAAGTGTCTCTAATCAGTAACTTTAATCAGAATTTAAGTGCTACAACAAAACACATTTCAGAAATATGAAGCATAATTCATGCCTTTGACATGTCTAGAAATAAAAGCAGAAAGGATATGTAGAAACCCAGGAAAACAGAAATCCTGTCAGAGTTAGTACCTGAAGTTCTCTGCAGAAATGAAAGGCATGGAAGAGCCCTATGCGAAAAACAATACCTTGTTGACTAAAAACAGGCTTCACAGCTCATTACAGTGTCTGTGGCTATAATCCAGATTCTTTAACCAAATGTATACTCTAAAATATTTTCTCTGTGTTCAAAATCTAAAGGCTGACATGGGATACACAGGGAGCATTTGACTTGGGAAATCCATGCAGGAAAGACTTGGCAGAATCAGGCTGACAATGCATTTAATCAGTTGCAATGATGTGCAGAGTCTGCGTACAGGTTATTCATTCTGTTTGGTATTGGGGAATTGCTACATGTGTCTGTCAGACAGAAAATTCTGTTCTGAATTTAAGGTTTGGTTGCCTTCACTTCTGTATTGTGCATCTGTATTTTGCTGCCAAGTCAATAGGAAGTGACATGAAAAAATATTGCACCTGTCACAGGGATCATAATGAAACGTCATTAAATACAGTTTTTCATTCAGTCAAACAGAGATCTTATGAATAAATGGACGGCTATCATATAGAGCAAACTGCTTTTTTACATTTAAATGACACCGTTGTTATTAATGAGGAATTATATAAACCCGACAGGAGTCTCCTTTTAAAAGAATGTGCGTCTTAGATGCACAGGGTGTCTTCCTCCTCATATTAGATAGAACCAGAAAAAGCCCCAAATCAATAGCCTGACTCTGAGTAAAAGAGTAAGAGAAGCACAAAGATTGTGAGTAGTCACACATTTTTTGAGATACGTCTTCAATGCTATAGAGGACTATGTTGTAGGACCATGAAACGTTAAAGATTTCTGAGGGCAAATGGACATTTATTAGTCCTATTTCCTCATAGTAACTAAATGAGGTAGAAGCGGGTCTCAGCAGCCTTGTGACACTTTCCTGTCTATTTGCTTTAGTTGCCACATGCCGCTGAAGAGGTGAGCTGTAAATCCAGGATACCTCTCAAGGTTGAAACCACGGACAGGAGAATGTTCTTACACTATTCATTGCAAGGTGCCAAGTATCAGCACTGCTTCAGAGAGCTCACTAATTTATTTTGTAAAGAAGAAATGGACAGAGGACCCGTGTTCAGGACACATGCCAGAAGGAAAAAAAAAAAAAAATAATTAAAAGTCTTCCAATCTGCCAGCATCAAAGGATATTTCAGAATATATTATATTAGCTGAGGGATATGAGACTTAACCTCAATGGATTTGCAGGTGTCCAGTTTGGACAGCTTTGCCACAGTTACACAGTGATTCTGTTGATTCACTTGCATCCTTTAATTTTGGTGAGAAAAGCTGCATTTGTTTTCCCATTGCACTGCACAGGTTTTTGGTTTTTTTATCTTTTCACCTTAGGAATTCTGCATAATACATGGAGGTGTTGCTTACTGCCATATTATTGGTGGTGTGGGTGAGTGGAACTGCCAAATGAGCCTAGAATAAGTTAGTAAATTGCTCTTTAAATAAAAAAACAAAATATAGTTAAAAATGTTCTTTACAGAATGCCCCTCCTAAATCAATTCAGATGCAATTTTCAGTTCTGGTGGCAAGACAATGGTGGTCATTTAACAGTGCAGATAATTCAGGCCGCTGTCAGCACCACGAGGAAGGCACCTTCATACATCTAAGTGTTTCCTGTACCTTTTTCATTGTTTGAAGCAGGTTTTGTACTGAGTGTTCCTGTTCACTGTTTTTAATGAAATTCTGGAGAAGCAGTGGAGATATCAAAGTTCAAGAAACCTTGAAACTTATTTATCTAAAGATTTGGAAAGACATTTGGAATGGCATTAGAAACAAAAAAAGAATAAGAATTTCCCAGACAGGATTTAATATAGTATAAAAGTAAGAAAAAAACCCACTAGTAAAGAATTAAAATCCTGTTAAACCACAATAGCATAATCATAATTTTTGTGTCATGGCATCTGATTCCCTTACTGAAATTAGTTTTGTTGATAAGTTAGTCTTGTGGGCAAGAATTGCATCCATTTTTCACCAGGTTTTAGATTAGGTCTTTTGCCATTGCACCATCCTTCCAACCTAAAGCTGATTGGTGGGATGAACTGACTGATAAATGAGAAAAAAAAGTAGTATTTTTTGGATGCTGGAAGAAATTTTACTGACCTTAGACAAGATTCCAATGAAAAAGCAACGATGTGTCTAATTTCCACTGCTTATAAATAACCAGGGCTAATAAGTGGGAGAAACTGCTTGCAGAAATCTTGTTAATCTTGCATTAGATGACTACCTTCCCCCCCAAAAAAGGATGTTTTTTAAAAGTTACTAACATAAGTATTTTGTCGAATCAGACCCATAGTCCATGATCCCACAGACGCTTGCACTGGTGCAGAGGAGTAATCAGACACTGAAGTCATTGTCAGTACCTTTGGCCTTCTAAAATGTTTGTTCAGTTAGAAATGTAAGGATTGATTTAGCAGGCATATAAAATGATCACCTATTGTTCTTTTCTAGCAATAAAAATACACGAAGATTTTGGGTTTTGAGGTTGAGGTTGGCAAGGCTTTGAGGAGCTGGTTTCCAAGAGTGTATCAAGTGTGCCCGAGACTTTGCTCACTTCAGAGTAGTATAGGTCAATCTACTAAAAGAGAATTAGTTGGCTTAGCATTGTGAGCGAAAATCTATGGAATGCAAATACTTTTTTGTGTTATTATTAAGAAGTGCAAGTGATTTGGAGGCTACAAGAGTGAGCACAGGACACTAGCATAATTAAAACCTCATTCTAAATCTTCATGCAACATCAAATAATACAAACATTGCGAGAAGACTCAGGGAAGAATGAAGTCAAACTGACACACAGTTAGGAAAAGTAATTCCGCAGGGTTTTCATAAAATTTGAAGTTAATGCCTGCATTACTGTACTGACTAAAGACCATAGATAAAATGGACTCATTGTGCTTAGATCCGCACAAGCCCCGACTTAGATCGTGCTTAGATCCTCACAGTCCTGGAATAAACAGTTTACAAATTGCAGATCTGATTCTTCGGCAGCCTGCCTAAGAATGGCCTCTGGAAGGAATCAGTTGTGTCCTGATTTTCTTGAGAAATCATACTAGAATCATAGAATCATAGCATACCAGGTTGGAAGGGACCTCAAGGATCATCTGGTCCAACCTTACTATGTTTTTTTTCTCTAGTGTAGTCGTTCTTCTGTTTCTTTCCCAGCTGCTCTAGTTTTCTCCATATAGAACAAGTTTAAATAGCTTTTACACAGGATCCCACCATGGCTCCAATAATGAAATGCAGTCAGCAGTGATCTTTTTATGGAGAAGTCTTGTCCTGTCTTGTAAATACAGGTTGGAGATCCAAAATCCTCAGTAGTTTTCTTTCCAAACTTCCATCTTTCTGTCATAAATAGAGCCGTGAAGGAAATTTTGACATAAGTTTTCAGATGTAAAAAAAATTGCTTGAAATGAAATATTTACTATAGTGTTTACATATATAGATCACAAACTGTGAAAAAATAAATGAAAATTTTAATTCCTTTTTAACATTTCAAACCTTTATTTTGGTAGCATACAATATGTAATGCTGCATAATAGAAAACATTTCTTTGCCAATATTGACTTTTTTTAAAAAATAAGAATGTATTTTGCATTACAGTTCAGTAATATCCTGTATATAATATGTGTTAAATTTTATATAACATGCAAGTTGAACAGAAATAAGGTAAGATTGTGATGTTGACACAAATGCTGTTGTCATACATATAACATTACAAAAATAAACCATTTTTACATTATTGAAACAAATGTTGACACATACACTGAAACAAACAAATATTGATACAAATGAATCCACAATACTGAAATATTTTGTAAATCCCAAATTGATATTGTTTCCAGGGAGAATTTCAATTTTTCCTTATTTCCATGTTGACTCGAAACTAAAAAAAACCCCACAGCAAAAACATCTGGCTTAGATAGCTACTGTGTCCAAATGAGCAAACCACATTTTGATGCCATTTGCTTTAAAATGCTAGTTTTAATAAAAGCAATCATTCAAGCAGTGTAGATCTTGCACTGAATCTGAACCTGCTATGGAAACTCTAAAACAAAATGAAAATTATTTTTAGGACACCATTTTGACTGCAGGTCTTTTGAGAGTTACAATGTTCAGGAGAGGGATTTTGAATTTAAGGTACATGATATGACTCCTTGAACTTCCCAGACCAAAGGCAGGATTATCACATATATTTTTGACACCCTAAGTAGGAAAAAGTCATCTTGCTACCAGCTCTGCTTATGCATAGTTACATCCAACCACAAAAAGTAGCAAGAAGCACCAACAGACGTCCCTGTTCAGAGGGTGATGACACTCTCTTTACTGCTGTCCATCCTCTGAACGGGAGTGCATCAGTGCTGGCACATGATTTTCTGCCAGCTTCGCTACAACTCCAGTAGAAGAGTGGAGTGAGCATTTAAAAATATTGAGTGAGTGGTATTGACCAGAAGATGTCTGTCCAAATTGACTATTACACACTTTGAATTTCACCTCCAGAGCTGTCCACCGAATCTCAGGTCAGGAAGCAGAGCCTTCATCAGACCGCACATTATCTCCTGTTGGAGACGTTTTCAGTTATGGTCATACCCTGAGAGGCTAATTTGCAAAAGCCTGCAGAGTGTTTTTAAAAAGTACCTGCTACCTGCAGTAACAATGAAGGGCTGGATTCTTACCTGGTGTAATGTAACGTGGCTTCATTCAGGCAAAGGATGGCTTCTGTGAAATCCCTGCATGTCCATTGCTTGAGGATCCACTCCTTGAACACATAAATAATGAGAATGTGATATGTCCCAAATGAAATCAGATATGTTTACTAATAGAAGCTGAAATGAAAACAGATGTTCTCTCCGTTTTGTTAAAGGCAGATTCCAAGTGCATCTTAATTAAATCAGAACTTCTTGAATATTTATTTTGAACATTTAGAGATAACGTTCAACTTTTCAAATAATTTTCTGAGGACTGTGGCAAATGTTTAAAAGCAGGAAAAGAACCAAGGCCAAACAGTGTTTCCAGTCATCAAAGCTGAGCTGAGGATGCTGAAATAACAATAAAAACGGGAACGCTCTAATTTGAAGGCTGGGTTTACTCCTCGGTTTCTCTCATTCATGCCATTGTATCAGCCTACATTCTAATGAAATGCTAACACAGAAATCACGTATGTGGAAGAATTTGCTGTGGTTTCCTTGAGGCCAGCTTTTGCTCTCAAATCTTTTGTGTGGGAGGCTAGCATTTAACGTGATGGTCTGATTTAACATGAATTGTTCCTAACCAGCTAGATGCCACAAACCTCTTACAGAGTGCTTGTCAAGAGACGGCTGACAACGACAGGCTAGACAAAGCTGAACAGCCCAGGAGCTCTGTACACTCAAATCAGATCAGGCGTAGTAAACCGATCGAAAAAGAGCCCAGCCAAGCCTGCCAGTCTTGCTAAAACTCCAGGGTCATGTGTTTTGTAGTCTGTCTACTTTAGAAAAGAAAAATTGCAAAATTCTTAAAAGTTTTCTGAGTTCTCTGGGTCTCTCCTGCCTGTTTGAAGAGGAGTTCCTTTCCCAGGTAGGGAATGAGGAATGTGCATTTTCATTGCTGTAGAAGACTGCTTCTTAAAAGTGCCAAGCGATTTCAAGTCACACTTTCCTGAGCAGGAGTGCAGTCCTTGTAATCAGGACATTACCAGGTTTGCCAGGTATTCTCCGTGGGTATGGTTTCTCATAGGTCAAATTGCACTGTTACGCTCTGAGAGCTTCTTCAGCATATTAAGCCACTGTACTACTATTTAGAGCTTCTTTTATTGTTGCTGTTGCAAACAGACATAGTATGTATTGACTGGAACAGTAACTAGCCAATTCTTCTCCCACTGCTGCAAATCCTCTACTCAAATACAACCATTTGCTGGCAGAAAAGAAAAGTCTTGTCAAGTTTTCAGCAACGGTTTCTAAATTTTAGTCATCTGTTTATTTCATATTCAGGATTGTGCTGTTGGTTTCCTGCTGCTAAATGAAGTCAACAGCTAGGTCTTTGCCTCAGTACAGGATGCATTCCTAAATACATTGTCCTGAGCACTGAAACTGCTTATACCTCCTTCCATCCTCCTAATATTTCTTATGGTGCAGTATTGTGGTGTTTGCTCACAACTGTGTTTTTCTGCTTGTTTTTGTTATCTTCAAATTTTACAAGAAAACAAAGAGTCTCCTTTTATGAAAGTATAGATCTTTCAATATTGTCCAATTTTGTTTCGGGCTGAGAAACCACCTGAGAAAGCAAGTGTAGCAAAGTCTACGAAGGCTGAATAGTGCGGTGTCCTTTTACATAGAATGCATTTGCGTGGGTTTTGATTTAAAGAGGTTGTGCAGTCGTTTGATAAGGTGTGTTAGTTTGACATCCATTAAAGGCGATGTAAACTGGGCCGTAAGAACCTTGCACGTTATATTAAGATGTATCCTTTAGATTGTGCGTGTGTTAATACTATATTAGATGTTTCTGTTGCTTTGGGGCAATGTTTAGAATTGTAAAAATAAAGTGTTTGAAAGGTGAAGCCCGTGCTTCATTGTTGTCTATATCCCAACCCACACTTCTCTGGAACTCCCCATCATAATTACCAGCGTTTTACTATATTGCATCTCTGCACTTGTACAGTTCCTCTGCAGTGAAACTTCTCAAGTCTAGAAAGTTTATGAATAACGGTGGTTGCATGAACACCAAAGGCAACAAATCCTTTATATATAAAGGTAAAAAGTTATGTTTTAGCCACATTTGTCCTTCAAGAGAAAGTGGGGTGAGGAAGAGAATAATGGAACAGCCTTTCCTTACCTTGTTGTGGGTATGTAGCCATATAGCTTTTTATTGTCGGTGATTTGCTCAGAAATCACTCCAATACTTTTCAGTGTAGCCCAGCATTAGCTAGATCAGCCTTTCTCTGTCCTCCCTTCTAACTGCATTAACCTGTTGTCCTTGAATTTCTCCTTCAAGTCGTGAACAAAGAGCTCTTCAGCTTGGGTGGAAGTGGAAAATGTGGTTATTGATTTAGTCATGAATAAATGAATGTGTGCCTGAATGTATGAACCGATAAATGGATGGATGTTATTAGTATTGTATATTGTAGACAACCTTCTTCATTTTAAGGAAATATGCACAAGAATGCCAAGAGTCAGACAAACACATACGTTACTTTTGAGTCTTTATAACCTTTCAAGACTATCTACTCTCTGTATTTATGTGCTGGAGTATGCTACAGCGCATTTTAGAGGCAGATACCTCTCAGAGCACACTGCAGTCCTTTCTGGAGGAACACACAGGGGTGGAAGACAAACACACTTGGGAACAGACACACTTGTGAAGACATTTCACCCTGAAAAAAGCAGAATGCACCTGCAGAGCGTATCCTGGGAAGGCTGCAGGCTGCGAGAGGTAGATACGGAGTCAGAGGCCCCTTCTATACCAAGATAGTAAACACAACTTTTTTTTTTTTTTTTTTTGTCTATTTTAGTTTATAGGTGAAATACGTGGTTTATAGTTATGCCTTTACATAACAAAGTCATATTTACTCATGGCTGGTTGCCTTTACTCGTCCTAGTACACCGTTTTACTGAAATCTGTGCTTTCTAGAGACTTCTCTACACAGTACTTTCAGTTATCCTATGAGCTATATAGGTTATAAAGTGTAAAAATCCATACCATTATATTATTAATGCAACACAAAGAAAAATGTGCTTATTTTGATGCTAAATGGAAATATGTTCTGTCTGGTAAGATACAATCTAACAGCAGCTTGTTAAAATCAAAACTGAAGGTTTATTTGCTTAATTAATTTGGTAAAAGCAGCCTCCTGACAGCAAAATTAAACTGGTACAAAAGTTACATGTAGACCAGCCTCAAAGGGAAAAAATGAATTGTATCTTTGTAAAGGCATGATTTTCTGATATTAACTGAATATTAACCAAACAAATGTCCAGTAGCTGAAAGTCAGGAATTATGTGAAGAGGGAGAAATGCCATTACACAGCCTACTACAAGTTTCTTTTCCAAAGAATCTAACCGCTAAAATGGAATTAATAGCTACTTTAACAGCTGGACATTTTCCTTTGCTTTAGATAGTAAATTTTGAAATCTAAAGAAAAGGAGAAAGGAGGGTATTTCCTTGGCATGGTTGTGCGAAACAGTGCCCCTAAACAACAGCAAGCAATTTGTGCTAGCTGTGTCAAAGCAGCCTATTGCTGAGCCCTGGCCACTTTAGTATTAACGCTACTGAGTCAGGGAGACGAAGGAAACCATACAGATTAAAGCTGATTATAGCTTTTCACCAGAAACACACAGAAGCTTGGCTTCAGTGTTAGACAATAGTTACCAAGGCAAACATATCATAATTTGATTCTTCCATCCTGATGTTTCACCAATTACAGAGGGAAAATGCAGTTGCCATCACAGCTGGGGAGGACCAGCGGAGTGGATTTGGTAACTCTGAGGAGTCAGGGAGTGCAGTTGGATTGTTGCCTTGTCCATTGTTTGTCAGGAAAGTAAATTAAGCTTCACTTCCCTGATTAAATTTCCAACAAACGAAGGAAAGAATTAAAGGAATATAATGCAATCCGAAGCTGTTGCAATCCCTTTGGAAATTACAGTATTGCAAATTTGTAATAATCCAAAACCTTGATTGCGACCCCTCTCCCATTCTGTTCAATCAAACCAACAAAGTACAAATAGTGGGCTGGTTTTGTTTGCCTCTTGATTCTTTTGACTTTCTGGAAGACACTGATGCTGAAATGTGTGAGAGATCACTATAAAACTTTTTTCATATTTCTTCGTATTCAGAAGTGACGACAGTTCATCTGAATGTATGTATTGTAATGAAGGAATAAGAATATAATTCTTTAAGAAGTACATATGAATATCTATTTCAAAGGAGCCTTTTTAAAGACTAATGTTTTAAAAGCAGTCTTTTATTAAGCCAAACAAAGAAAAATGTTGATGTCTTTGAACTGAATTATGAGTCCTCCTATTTCCCTTACCTGGGATAATAGACATAGCTGAAGGACAAAAATGATGATAGTATTTATGTACCGCTATTTCTAAACAGGTACCTGATAATACAAACAAGTAAATTAGAGCATCTCAGACACTT
>NW_009650084.1:3858597-3903886 GCF_000708025.1 Charadrius vociferus
TTTTCTTCTTAAGGAAGTATTGGTACATTCGTGTTGGTAATCTCTTACTGACTAATTTTGTAGCAGAAGGTAGAAGTAACTGAGAGCATTCATCAGCTCACTACGCTGACAATATTTTGCAGGTCAGATCAACCTCTTCTGATACTCTTAAGGCTTGTAAATATTAATCTTTCTGTGTGTCTTTCCCCTTTTTCTTCTTTAGAGATGTATCTGTTTTTTCTCTAATGTGTGCCCAATGCAAATTTCGTTCTTAGGAGATTTTAGATTATTTTTTATTAAAGATTTTAGATTAAGATTTTAGTTTTGTAGTTATTAAAGATTTGATCATTTGCCACCTAGTACCGACTGATACACTGTCAGTTCCAAAGTGTTCCCTATTTATGTTGTATTAGAAAAGTTTGATAGTTTGACACAGCCACTTATAAGCAAAATGAATTTTTTGCTATCTGATGCCATGCGGGCACTAGATTTCAATGCCAAATCTATTTCATTGGCAATCGGTGGCATCCTTGACAGTGCTGAAGTGAGGTGTTTTTGATGCCCTCACTGGATTTCTGCCTCGCAACATGCACGGCCTTCTTTTAACCTTCACTCAATGTCTGAGATTAAAATGCAAGATTTAAGGATCATTATAAAATGCCTGCTTTGTAATTTACCTTAAACTCCTAATATGTACTCTCAGTAGCAACTCCGTTTTAATTTAGGTTTTGTCAGGGAATCATTATGCCTACAGATAATTATCTAATATGTTTCCCAGGCTGTGTAACAGATACAGTCATCACAGCATCTCAGCTTTGTTGTTCAGTGTCAGGTGAATTACATTTCTCTCTCAGGCAGTTACCGTTAAAGACCTTGAAATGAAGCTTTCATTATTTGTTGATTGCTTTCACTGTAACAAAACAAAACTCCAAACATTTTATTTATCCTTTGTTGTCCACATTCTACAAATTAAATAAAGTGATCTCTTTGCCATTCTGGTGTAATGAACGTTTGTGTTTTAAAAGCAGTTAAAGCAATGACAATATCTTTTAGGATCACCAGGTTAATCAGAGAAGCGTTAGTGAGAACACAGACCGAATTTGGTGCACCCTGATGTAATGTTCATAAAGATAAAATTAATTAGCAGTTAGCATCTCTTGATATTTTGGAAGATGACATCGGCCAAATGACCTTGTTTGTGCATTCCTACCTATCTTCCCTTTTCAGGCAACGCGTGCCCCTTCTGCCGGAAGGCTGCATATTTTACAAACGTGACCCACAGCAAATCAAGCCTTTGCCCGCGACCCGGCTGCGGACGCAGCGAGGTGGCAACCCCTCCCCAGAACCTGGGCAACTCTCACGTGTTTCCTCAGACAAGAAAATGCCTTCCACCCTAAATCTGTCCTTGCCCCTTATATCTGCCAAACTATGTAAACCGCGTCTTGTAGTTGGCTCACGGGGAAGTTTTATTCACCAGCGAATGGGAAATAAGTTACATTAGCGTTCTTCCCCTAGCCCTTCCCGTGGGCTAAAGATCGTCCCTTGCAGCTTACCAAGAATATTAAGAGGTCTTTGTACTGTAAATCCTTTCACCTGCTTCACTAATATTGCTTCAGATAGGGACTTAGTTGCTACAGCTGTCTCCTGGGCAACATCAGTTAAAATCCTACTTCTTCTAAGAGGGCCCCTGGGAGCTGGTTTCCTGTCAGAGCCTGTTGATTTCTGAGCTCAGCCCTTTTCTTGTCAGCTAATGGGTACAAATTGAGGAAATGGGCAGCATGTTAGAGCAGTGTGAATAAAGGAAGTTTTGCTAAATGAGGTGGGTGGTGGAACCATCTGGACATTTGAAAACTTGCCTATTTCTCAGCTAGATAATTATCTAATTTCACTATTATTAGGTATGCAAAGTCCAAACGGCAACATCTTCGCCTGTGACTTCAAATACAACATTGAAATGCCTGGTTTTTTTACATGCTAAGCTGATTATTATTTTTCTCTGCTACGTTTTTGTGTAGTTGTACTTTTTATTGATGCTTCTTGTGCTTTTATTTACTAAAAGCTATGTGCAAGTTGTGACCTTTTCCCTTTCCTTTAGTAATGTATTAAAAAGCCTTTTACATCCACTTACAACTTCACAGTAGGCTTTCTGGAGAATACGCGTTAGTGCTCATTCGCTATTTAAAATTTTGAGTAGTACGAAAACAATTGTAGAATACTTTTATGATGGGAGCCAGTCTCTATACCCCACCACAGAATTGGGAGTAGCTGCGGGATATATTGGAGAAGGGCAGTGAAACAAAATGTCTTTTAGCCCTGTCAGCCCAGCACACAGAGCATTTTCCTGGAATCAGCCTAAAAGTCTACTCCTTGTTGCTATCACTGTGTGAATTCACAGGGATACAAATTTTCCAACAGAATAATAAGTTGTAGGGCTTTTACCGGCTTGACAGCAGTTGTTTTTCATCTGAGAAACTTGATAACATTGAGAGAGAAGGACAAATATAAAAACATGGTGTATATGCACTTTGCATCTTTAAAGTCCTTGCATCATTTCTGGGAAACATTATATTTAGATAGTGCCCATGTTTATTTATTCACTGAACTTTACTAGAAATTCACTGCAGTGAAAACAGATTTTCCTTCAAAATGTAGTTACATAAACTTTTATTTTAGATTTATTAATGGCAACAAATGGAACCTTTTAGTCACCTTGTCAAGGGGGAGGAAAGAAGGGCAGAACAAGAAGCAGAACGCCAAAGGATAGCAAGAACAAAAAGTCAGAGTCTGAGGTTACCAGCACTGAAAATGGAAAAAAAGAAATCTTTTCTTCTAATTTTTTTAAACACTTTTTGCCTTCAAGTTAAGAGTTCCTTCCCACTGCATCATCCATCACATAATTCTTGGTAAAATAAAATGAAAATTAGCAGTAAATGTTCCATATTTGATTATTAATTATCCTTATTAACTAGATGCATGGATATTAAAAAGAAGTATGCTCACTTAGGATTAAGTTTGAAATCCCAGTGTTAAAAAAAAGTAATACTTCTGTTCCATCAATTTATGGCACTTGATTAATCAGTCACTGAGAAAAGAGATTCTCTTTTCTTCTACAGAATGCCTTTTCTATTGCTTACAGGAGTATGCTTGCAGACCCCCAGAATACACGAACAGTATTGTGGGGTGTTCTCTGAAATGCAATTTATTTGTGTGTTAAAAAAAAAAAAAAAAAAAAAAGAAGGGAAGAAAGCTTTAGAAGTCTGTCTTTATTAACATTTTTATACCGTGCTGTGCACATTTAATACTGCTTTGAATATTTTTCTCTTCCAGGTCACTTGCTATCTGATCGGTTACTTCCAAACTTGACATTCATTACTTTAATGAAAACCACTAAAAAAAATGAATTAAGATGTTAGAACATTCTGTCAGTTGGGGCTCTGCGGGGTCTTTGCCTTGTTCTGGTTTCCCCATGTATATGTCAGTGTAGTGCAAAGGGGTAACAGCTACTGGAAGCTTACTGCTGTCTATGAAGGCAGCACAGCACAACAGTCTGGTTTACGTTGAATTTGAAATATGAGGACTTGCACGGGCTTCAGCAGGGAGGAAGACATAGGTGTTTTTTTATGTAAGTAATGAAAGCAAGCTACACTCCTTTTTCTTTTTCTAGCAAATAAATATTAATTTCTCTCTTCTTTTCCCTCCCTCCCTTATGGGTCCAGAGAAGTCAGCACTTCTAGTGGTGCATTACTCAAAATTTTGCCAATGGCAGTTCCTCAGCAACTTCTATCCTATCTTAGGGCAGTCTACCTGAAGAGCTACTTTACACCCAACTTACGGATCATCTGTTTAATTAATGCCTCATTTACTGACAGCAAATCGCCTATGGCGTGAAGTGACAGAGTCCAACTCTTGAGAAGCTAAAGGTGAAAATTCCTAAATAATTGGTGGTATTATTAGTAGTAATACTACGAATGGGAAAAATGAGAGAGCAAAAGACCTACTCCCAACTGAGACATGAGAAAACACCATGCACGTTTAAAGGAATAAAAAAACATTGAAGAAAATAACACAGTTATTCATCTGCATTATTTCTAATGAATAACAGAGGAAAACAAGAGGGACTTGTGTTCCTTCATCAGAAGACCTCCCAGAGGTGATAAATCATACAGGATTACGCAGGAATTTTAGGCTTTTTATATCCTCTCTGCAGTTCAACTAAATCAACAGAGTTATTTGTGAATGAACTTGTCCCAGGGAGAGGATGAGGCAGGGTTTTTTAGCTATCTGTGCTGATATAGTCTCTGATATCACCGAGCCGAACTTCTGCACCCGCCGGCTGCCCAGAGCAGCTTGAGCACTTGCCAAGGAGGAGGAGAGCCCGGTTCAGTGCCTCTCCCCTATCCCCCACCTAAACTGAATGCCCAAATCTATCTTATCTCCTTACTGTGTTAACTATTTCACCCTCAGTGTATTGATGTGATTTCACTGCAGTGTTCCACAGAGGACCGCAGCAACACATTCAAATCAGTTAATCTTTTAGAGGACTATCTAAACTGGCACAGGATCAGCCAAATTTCCACTAGGGAATCCACATCTTAAAGGTGCCATAGCCCTTCCACTCTTGACCTCTCCTTCCGTCTCGTGTCAGGAGGATGTCACACATAACCAGACAAAAATGCCACCACACAGATGTACAGTTTTTCTAGGTTTCTCAGACTGATTAACAAACCTGAATTTCAGCGTATTCTGAAAACAGGGAATACACTGCTTCAGTAAAAATGACCATTAAGATGCAAACTCAGTACAGAGCATAAACCAGGATCTAGTACCCATCTAGTACCCATCTAACCACCACGTGTATAGTCATAACTATGTCACATACAAAACATAAATGACAAGGCATTACAGGAATTCAAAGGAGTGCTAATGCTATCAAGTCAATATTAATCTGAATGTTTATATAGATAATGCTAGCAATTTTGGGGAAGCATTTTTTATGACTAATTGGACCTCTCTTTCTATGTGTTTGTTCTTGTACGTTCTCGTAGATCCAAGTTTTCCTCAAAGCATTGGTATTGCCATTACCGTCATGTCACTGGGCTCAATAAATAATACAGAATTTGAAAACATAGCCAAAGTAACCTTTTTTTCCTTGGAGTTACTTGTGCTTGATTGTCAGATCTTATTCTATGGTCAAAAAGGGAAAACTTGTTTTTCCATTTTTGATTTAGTGTCATACACCTTGGTGGCGCTCATGATAAATGACTTTGGGAATTCAGTTCTGTACAGTGCCAGTTCAGAATCACACTGTTAAAGATACAGTCGTATACAAGATTATTTTTGTAATGAAGTTTCTGATGAACCCAAGTGAATCAAGCAGAGGAGGAAGGAGAGGTCAGGAAGGATAGGAGGCAAATAGCAATCTGTAAAGGAAGCAATGGTGTCAGGGATATTGATAGCCCAGTGGACTGTGACAGGTGTAGTTATGCTCAGTCTCTGTGGGAGATCTATGGATACAGTTGGATGCCCTGGAATAAGAGATGGGAGAAGTAGCTGTACAGTGAGATTTGGAGAATTTCAAGACAAAGCTCGTTGATTTTCTTTGAACTGCAACTGCTGGGCAAGTCAGGACAGGTTAAACATGGAAGATAGGTTTGAGATGTAGCACACATAATTCCATTTCTTATTTGTATGAGCTCTGAATTTGGCTTTGAACAGGTTTATGCTGAGCTTTTGGGAATTTTAAACAGAAGGCTCCCTTAAGCTGTATCTGTGAAATATGTATGTGTAAACTCATATTTGCCTGTGTACAACAGTGGAGAAATTGCATAGACACCAGTATTTTAACCCTCTAGTCTCACTTTTGAACTGATTTTAGTTCAATATAAGTGCTATCAGAAAAAGTTATGACAAATTATCAAATTCTGAGCCCCCCAACTTCTATCTAGATCCATTTTTTGGTTCCTGCCCCTATCTGCCAATGTCCACAAGCAGTCACAGTTCTCATTTTTAAAGAGAACAACTGCATGACCTGTCCATTGAAACAAGATATGCTGGTGGAGACACTAAGAGGCCTAAGATTTTTGGATACTGTCCCTCTGCTCCTGCTTCCAGACAAACTTTATTCCCCAGAATTTCCCAAATATTTTTGCTAAAAGCTATTTTTGTTCTGAAGTCAGTGATGGAATGTTGCTACATATTATAGGCTATGTGCATTGACCATAGCTCATGACAGTTACAGGGAACTGTCATTATTATTTTTAAATAATCAAGTTTTGAAAGGTGAAAGTATTATTTTTTTTTCATTATGATTAAAATATACAGACAGCATATAGTATTTACAGATTGGCATCTGAGCACATTTCAGGTTTGCTTGATTAATAGTCCTTTTTGTGTCTAGGCAAAAGTTTGTTCAGTCCAAAAAAAATTGTGTGAGGACAGGACTATGAGGAAACATTTTTGGGGGTGCATGCTAATAAGGTCAGAATTTTGTTTATTGAAGTTGGTGCAGCTGAGTAATTTTTTTGTTCAGCAAGAAACATTTTAACATCTCAACTGTAACTTTCAAATAAAAATAATATGAAAACCTCCTCAAGGTTTTCACTAAAAGTATCTCATTAAAACACTGAGGTATTGCTCCAGAAGGGACTTGGGCTTCCTTAGTCAAGCAGTGCTCAGTTTTGAGGCTACAAAAATGACATCCAGGATACTTAGGCAGATGCTGAAGTTCTTTGTGAGATTTTTTTAAAGACTTGGCTTCCTAGGCTTAACCAACAGGGAAACAATTTCCACTACTCACCTCTAGAAGACAATTCTGTGGCCTAAACATTACTGTTTCATTTCCAGTGCTGTTTCAATTTCTCCTGAGTACTTGAGGCACCTGCACAGAGCTTGCAGGTCTGGTCCAGGATTTGCAGGAGAGCTGCCCCTCGCTGTAGCAGCAGCTGGAGACGTGCTGAATGCAGCGGGGCATCCAAACAGCATCACCGCCTTTAGCTTGGCGACTGGACCCTATGCTAGGTTTCTTCTCCTTTCTTCCTGAACCCAGGCAGAGATCAGTCTTTCAAGAAGTAGAAATGGTGCTGGTGTCTTACTTTTTTTTTTTCCAAGTTTTTTTTGTGATTAGGATAATCACTGATGGTTTCGGAGACCCAAGTTCTCTGATTAGGGTACTCAGACACGTCTTCAAGAGTCTCTTAATCACCCAGCAATCCTGGAGAGAAGAGGCAGGATTTGGCATGTCAAGTTGTTTCTTCCCCCCCCCAAAAATAATTCAGGATTCTCCAAGAAAGAGGAAGGAAAAGGAAGTACCTTTTTGGTTAGGACACTCTTCTGGGATTATGGAGATTCAGCTGCTGGTTTCAACATTTTTTTATTTTTTTTTTTTTTTGGTCAATGACTGTTTACAGAGCAAGTGAGGAACAAATAAAAGGAAATGTTATACTAAGTGCTATTAAAGTGCAAAACCAGTGTAAAATACATTCAAGGACTACTTATTTAGACAAATGTTATCATTTGAGTTTTATCTCATTAAAAGATGCTTAGAAGTTTGTTAAAAGGATACTTCTTAATTCAAGCTATGCAGTTACTAATGAAAACTACCCTAAATTTGGCTAAAATAGCTTAAGATGAATTCAGACAGTTAAAACATAGTTCTTCCAGCTAGGATTAAGACTGAATAGGAAGTGTTAGCCATTAAACAGAAATTAGTAAAAACGCAGAAGTCTTCCAGTGTCCATTTGATCTTTGAGGTCCCTTCCAACCTGGTATTCTATGCTCCTATGATTCATTACAGCCTATATATAAATATAGTAGGAAGCTACATGCCTGCTGTAATTAAATGACTTCCTTGGAGTTATGTGAAGGAGCAAGTTGTGCAAATTGTTGACTCCAAACAGCCTTAGTTTACATTCAAGGTAAAACTAGCTCTTAGCAAATATAATACCTATTTTACTAAGAAAGAATTTGAATTTTTAGTGCTGAGTCCAATATCATTTCAGTATCATTTCAGCTCACCATGGCTTTTGGTTTCCACATAATAATACTTTTCCTAGAAATCCCATTAACAGACATAATTAAATCATTGAGTAATTGCCAGAATTCAAATGAACACGAAGTACAGCCAAGTCATTTTAAAAGCTTTGAAGGAGCAGCACTTCACAGAGCCTTTATCTGAGTGTTGACTCGGGGCTAGGCTCTTACCAAGGCAAAGCCAGCTGCAGGGAGCGAAGCGTTAACTTTCCATTCACATATAGTGCAGAAACAGGTTGGGGGGCGAGGGGGGAGGGGAGAAGGGAAACAAGAGGTACCTGTGGAAGCCTTAGCTCGCACTGCATCAGCGGGTAGTGTGTGCCTTAGTAGTAGTGCGTCAGAAGGATGTAGTGGTGCTCTCCAAGAACTTTGGCTGAGGAACTGGGGAAAGGAGTGAGATGGGTAAAGTCCAGGCGCCTCTTGTTTTGGAAAGGAGTATTTGCACTTGCATACAGCAGGAAATATTAATCAAGTAGCTTGCTCTCCTTAATGTATCCAGAACAAAAATTCGAGAAGAGTCAAGCACAGAAATGAAGAGGGGGTGATTCCTCCTGTTACAGCAGCATCAAACTCAGCAGAGCCAGGACTCTGGCTTGAGCACTGTCACACAATCATCCTCAACAGTCATCCTCAGAGTTTGATAACACATGCCCTGACAGAGCTTTTGGCTGTACTAACACATTTCCAGATGGTGCCCATGCTTGCTTCAAAGATACCATGATCAGGACCTATTCCCAATAAGTGGCATAGATAGGACCACCCGTTCTGGGGTGTGAAAGGGTTTAGCTATAGGGACACAAGCTTTACTCACCACTTAATCCCAGAGCTAGAGCCCTTGCCCTCTTTATTTGGCAGAATAATTGTAGTTTCTTGGCCCAGGAATAGATGAACCTGCTTGCAGTAGTTTCACATTCCTACATTTTAGCAATGGCAGGAATAAATAACGCTGTAGGGTTTTCCAGGCATATACAGCTTATTTTGTTAATATTTTATTATTTTGTTACCTCCAGTTCCATAGATTTTTGCTATTGTTTAATATCCCAGTGAGATGTTTTGGTGCATGTAGCAGTGCATATGAAAAAAATCCCGTTTATAACATCACTCTGCCTCCATCATTGAACTAGTGATAATACCATTTTGATGGCTCTTTCTGATAACTGTGTTATTGTTTGTAGAATCATTCATCTAATTTCAAGGAACATTACTTGCAAAAGTGAACTCAGTCATTTCAATACCGTTCTAAACTGTTTATTAAAGATTTCAAATTGTGGGACACAAGCACAAGATTCAGACATTTTATTAAGTTTCCCATTAAAACAAGAAATATTACATTGTGAGGTCTGAAAACATAGATATTCAGGCAAAGCTCATCTTTTTCGTCTTTGTAGGGGTTCTGGTGTAGTATGACACTCGGCTGCTTAAGCACTTTCTGGTTTATTTTTCCATTTACTGTAACCTGCACATTTATGCCTCTGGAAACTGGAAAATCAAGTTATGATTTCTGTTTTGGTAGTGTTCAACAGTCAGTTGGCAGGTCATATTCCTCTGTCTGCTGCCTCTTTTCTCGCCCTGATCTTCCCTCTCTCTGCTCTGTTCGGCTTCTGGCTGATTCTGCTGGCCTCTTAGCTGGGTGATGCGCCTCTTACAGGTAGATTTAAGCAGTTTGTATCAGTGAGTGAATGCTGCCTGATAAACCTGCTACTACTCTGCTTCCTGGGATTTAATGCGTGTCACAGACCTACAGGCTCTGCTGCAATAAGATGACTGAATAATTGAATAAAATGCCCTGAATCCTGCAAGCAGGAACCGTAATGCCTCTTCTTATGCCCTGAAAACTATCAGAATATAAGAATATGAGTTTCATATTTATTTGTGAAATCTTTTATGAGGCTGTGTATGATATTCTATCTAAGTATAGGCTACGGCATGGGTTGTAAAACAGAGATCAAAAATGCAGCCCTGGTGTTAGTTCTGCAATTTGAGTGGGGACTGTGACCTCCTCAATAACATGCATGGTAAGTTATTAGCAGTTCCAACAGTATGCATCATATAGGCAGCACGATCTGTGTGCAGTTAGTTTTCTGGGCAAGTTGGTGAAAAAGGAAACCCAGAAAACCAGTAATTTAAATAGATATAATACATCAGGTAGCGAAGAGTGACAAGGGTCACTGGAAGGACAGGTAGAATATGAAAGGACTAAAAGACAAGGGAACATAATTTGAGGAAATGAAATTGGAGCAGAAACTATAAGCATAAATTAATGTTAGCCGGCTGACAGAAGGAAGGGGTTTGTAAGGATAGGAGCTGAAGGATGAGAATTATAGTGGGCTGTGTGATACACAGAGGATCAGTAACCAAACAGAAGCTTTACAACATCAAATCATGTGTGGGAGAAAGAGACAAATCTCACTGTACAGCTAGGAGTTTAGGGCATAATACTGCAGAAGAGCAAATGTTGCGTATGTAAGCACTGAAAGAGCTTAAAAAATTGGTAGAATATGAGAAAAGATTAAAATGTAGCAACAACTATAATGGTTCGTGTTACCTAATAGCCTAACCTTTACTGGCCAATAGAACATTTTAAGGAAAGAGCACACGAAATAGGAAAATAAAGAAAAAAAAAAAAAAACCCCTTCCTGTTGAAAGTCTAGAAATCAGTGGTTTAGGGACTTCAGACTGAATTGAACCAGCAATCCAGGTTTCAGTTCAGACTGAATTGAACCAGCAATCCAGGGCTAAACCTCTCATGACCTTTCCATGAAGTAAATCTTCTGGAGTTCTGAAATTCTGGAAATAATTCTTATTTCATGAATGAACAGTTCTTGATAATGTTTACACCTTGACTTCTCTCACATCCTCTGGCAATGAGTTTCATAATTTGATTACTTGTCAAAACAAAGTGCTCCCTAATGTTTTCTTTTAAGTCTTTTGTTTTGCAAATTTTTGGGTGTCCAGTGGTCCTTGCATTATGAAAAAGAGAAAAAAAAAACCCTTCCCCATTCTTCCTTTCCATATAATTTTTTACTTTATAGATTCCTACATATTTTGTTTCAAAACAAAGCCATCCTGGTGGTCTGTTTCTCCCCAGTTTTGATGGATTCTTTTCCTTACCTCTGATCATTCTAGTCAACCTTTTCTAAATTTACCTTATTCTTTTTGAGATGGGGCAGCCAGAATAGCAAACTACTAACCAATATAGAGACATTTCTTTTCTTTCTGCATTTATCTGTTAACGGTTCCTAGTGTTCTGTTTGTCTTTGTGATCACTAACGAGGACCACTATATCTTCAGAGGACCATCAACAATATTTGCAATATCTTTTTCTTGTATGGCAACAAATAATTTAATTCATCATGTACATATGGTTAAATTGTTTTACTCCATGTATGTTATTTCACATGCTTCTTTATTGGTGGCTAAAATGAAAGGTGAAATTCAATCCCTTAATAACAGGGCTTCCTTCATTACCGCATTACTGTCAGCTTTATTTTTATTACTGTGAATAATTGTGAAATTGTGAATACCAATAATTTATTCTTGGCCTCTAAAGCTTCTTCGGGCTTTAATTGAAAGACATTTCCAAGAGGTCTTTGGAATTCCAGTTCCCAGTTTCATCCACTTCACTCATCTCCCATGCTCACTGAGTTTATCAAAATGCTCTATAATAAGTTTGTGAAATCTGATTAAAAAATAAGTGTTGAATCTTCACCGTAGTTTTTGTGGGTCTACTAATTTTATACTAGAAATCAAGTATACTGGAGCACTTCAGAAATTGTCATTGTTATTATTATTATTACCTGTCATCCTCTGATACCGAGGTTGGTTTGAATGATCACTCAGTGCTTTTCTAACTTTATTGCTAGAGAAAATGAGAGAAGTATTCAGTTTGTAGTGGATTTTTCACTGTTCTTTTTCTGAGTCCTTCCAAAACCTCTCCTATAGATATTTCAGTTGAGCAAGTTCTTCTGATACCTTACCCTTTAAATTAAAATTCCAGTTTTGGAAGCTTCCTGAACTGTTTTGCAGTCAACGGTGATGCAAAGAAGTAATTTAGTTTTTTCCTCTGACCTTATTGTTAGTGAGTGCAATTTTTACACCTTGCTTATCTGTCAGCCCTGGTGCGTCTTTGCCAAGTTTCCTGCCAGTGTTGAGGCCATGATGAACATCTGGTACGTGATATAGAAAGAGATCAGAAGGCGGAACAGGGATGTAGACAGACGAGAAACACGGCTGTAATAAAAATAAAGGAGATAAAAGTATTTGGGATGTCTTTGATGAGTGTTATGTACGAATTGCTGAAGCAAGAAAAAGGAGGGTTTTGGTAAACAAGAACGGAGCTGGCAAGATCCTAGAAACAAATGAGGCAAGATTTAGAGACTTATGGAAAAATGACAGAGGCAGTGATTCTGAAAATGAATATATTTCATTATTCCAAAAAGTGGGTCACTGTTTCCAAAATGTTCACTTCCCTAACTCTGAACAGTGGACCAAGCCAATCGGAGAGATGACTTTTGCTATTGTACCAGCTCATCTAATTGTCAGGTTCATGACACACAGAACGAACAAGTGACGTCTCCTGAGGGCCATGCTTGCACCCTAATAAGCTTCTGCCTTTCTGCTGACAGTGATCACATACCCACGCACAGCTATTTGACCCTGTTGGTTAATATGAAATCAATGAGATTAGTTGGTATTTGACATCCCTGGTAATCAAGCCATGTGTTTAGCCTCTAAAGATGGATTTTAAGAGAGAAAAACTCTACGTACTTTAGGATAAACATTTTTCTTAGTCTTCTGAGTATTTCAGTTTCTTCATTTGCAGAATATGGGTGATGATACTGATCTGTTTTCAAGAGACTGTTAATTTCTGTTCTGTTATTTTTATTTGTTGTGTCGAACAAATGTGCAGGAATGTTAATATTCATAAAGCTCAAAATGGAAAGGGCTGTACAAATGCTGAATACTTTTCTTTCTGATTCTTCATCACCACGACAGAATATATGGTTTGGAAGTGCCCAGGCTTATATAAGGTTACTGTTCAGAACATTGCACTTTCAAAATATAATTGCCTGACTTTTCCTACCCTTTGCATTTCACTTCAAGTATGAATATCAGCAAAGGTTGTAAAGAGCTTATGGAAGCACAGAATAGTGGATTGCAATGTCAAACAGCAGAAGGTGAGTACTTGCTGAACATGGAAAAAGAATGATGGGGGGAAAGATTAAAATCTAGTTGGCGCTTTTAGCTAGTAATAATCTAGAAGGGTATATAGACGGCTGAGCTTCTGGAAGCCTGATGTAAATGCTGTCTTCGTACCTCAGCTTTCTGCTCAGATTCTTCTGCTCCTGAGCTGTTCTCAATGTAGCCTGTCTTCTTTTGCCATCCAGCCTTACTGCATATAAATCTTGTTACCCAGAGAAGATTTTTGCTGGAGAATTATGCTGGCAAAAAGACGTGACATTTTTTTGCCTGAGCTGAGTATAAAGCTGTTCTACATGCCCACTGAAGGAGATGGCCTTATTTTGGCAGGGTAAATAGTATTCTGGGCTCAAATCCCCAAGATGTTTCAAGGCAGAAGACAAATGCATACGATACTTATAAATTATTAAATATTCTGATGTCTGTGACCTTTGTTTCACTTCTCTTTTCCTCTTCTCCCCCCAAATCCACCCTTTTCCTTAAGCAGGATTATAGAACAAGTGCCAACTCTGAGAACTGTTAACTTGTACCCAGGCAAACTTGTACCCAGGTTGTTAAGTTCATAAACAAGATAAACTGTAAAGGATCCATAGAGACTAAAGATACTTTGTTTCTCAATCTTAAAATAAAACAAAATTTATAAATTATGTAGTCTGCCATTATTATCTTTCATTGCTGGACATGATTCACTTACAGGGGAAACACTGATTTCATTCCTTTGTAGTCTAGTCTGAGTTTTTAGGCTGGTTTTAGGCTAGACTTTTTGTTCTGTGTTTTCAGAAGCCAGACTTGGATAAAGGTTAAACTTCATAAAAGCAACAATATTTTTTTTTTTCCTGTATTACAATTTTATCATTAGAGATTAAGGGGTCTGGCAATCTTCTGTTCCTAAACCAAAATCAATATAAATTTTATACATGCAAGCTATTAATATTTTTTTTAGTAAAATATTATTGTACCTATGTATCTGTACCTGCTGAGGTCCTGATCTTCTTAGTAATTTTATTTGTGTGTTCACTTCATATTCGTATGTCAAGTTCCTGGAAGTACCGCATTCTATTCTTCACAGTTAAAAAAATGAGTAAAGGTTGGCAAAATGAGGGTGCAGATGCAGTGACTTGCTTTTGTCTTATGATTTCTTTTTTGTTAATATGATAGTTTACCTCTGGAGAGTATTTATTGTTGTGCTAAAAATTGAAATTCTTTGGCTTTTTACATTTCGCTCCCCCAATATTATTTTGGTGGAATCGTTTAGTGCCATAGATGTCCATTAGTGCCAGTCATGCCAGGTGATGATTTTGAATTATTTTCTATATATTTATGTTAACTTTCATAACGTGAATCTTAAAAATAAATGTTTTCCTCATCCCATTCTGTTCTTGTTAGTGTTGTTCTTTACAGTAGAAGGGCTTAACTCATTCTTCAAAATGTTCCATATTATCAGATATTTTGTCCTGAGAATGTGGGCCTGAAGATGTGGTTCTGCACATGGAAAACCTGGTAGCCTTTTAGTGACTTTAACTGAAAACATATGATCATGTCATTTTTAGAAATCAGTCCTAGTCCCCTTACCGTCATTTGTACAGATACCGAAATCTGTTGAAATTATGTGTGCTAGTAGGACTGAGAAGGTAACTTTAAAGGGAAAACACACAGATTTTGCCTCTGATTGCTCCCATGGCTTGCTTTACAACTTCAATTAAGTCACATTAAGATGTTAACTCCCAAGTTCTGAATGTCATTCAAAACCTCATATTTATAATGTACTAATCTAAAGGCTAGCAACCATTGTTGCTTTTGCAGAGAGAAGACCACTTTATGCATGCAGCGAAGCCAGGTGGTGCTCTGTCATTTTCTTCATCCTAAAGCGGATGAAGAAGACACTCCCAAAGAGTTCGATCCATCCTCCTTCCCTTCAGCTACCAACAAATTTGGGTGGCAGAAGCTTGTGCAACTTGCTCAATTCAAAATAGTATTTCAGCTACCAACAAGTCATTGATTTCAAAGACAAATAAGCATCTTAAGTACTCGAGGGAATTAGAATGCTAACAGAGGGTAGCAGAATTTGGTCCAAGGGTTTGTTACTCTTCTTGTAGCCTAATACAGTCATCTCCTTTCTTTTAATAGGAGGTCTTCAGACAGTTATTTTCAACCTAACATGTAGACTGATGTGAGGAAAAGAGCTGGTGTTTCATATCTCTGAGCATCGGGTGATATCATTATCAACTCTTGTAGTGTCTGTATTTTAAATCTGAGCTTTATTTTCCCAGTTGTTCTCATCTGATTATAAAAATATGTTATTTCATTTAAAGAAAATCTATGCAGCTGTGACAAATTAAAGCAAATGACTCTCCCTAGCTTGAGGTGGCAGCTGTGAGAGCTCAGAGGACCAAAAGGAGCCAGGAGCGTCTCATGATTTGTCCTCAGGAAACTTGCAAACTCAGTTTTGGTCCAGAAAAGTCTGTGCAAGTGGCTTCTTTACAGTGAAATAGCTTGATTTTGCACCCTGCAAAGTCAATTGACCCTTGGCTGCAACCACACCGTGTAAAATTTTTATTGGTATCCATTTACTTAAGATAATTTGCAAAATTATTTTTCACTGTGCGAAATTAGGGAAATTATTTTTCTTTTATTTTGGTTCAGTCAGCCCAGCAGTAAGTTAAATACAGTGTGGTTGCTACTACAAAGTAGAGTTGATGACTGAAATATTTCAGAAACTTTTTTTACGGCTTTTTTATTCTCTTGTTTTTCAGCCACCTGAACTATTGACCTTTTTTAATTGAAATTTTGATGGGGGCTTCTGAAAATCAAAGACATATTTGATCCTTTCACATTTATATTAACCAGTTTGATAGAAAAACAGATGTGATTGCCAAGCTGATTGTTCCTAGGCAAATAAATTGCATTTACAAAAGGCTTTTTAAAAGCTAATCTGATTTAGAAACTTGTTCTGGAAATGTTTCCTTTCTATTTAGAACAGAGGATTCTTAAAGCTTTTTTTTTTTTTAAGTTGTTAATCTATTAGTTGTTCATCTATTTATTTATTAATCTATTACATTATTTATGGACAGTAGAGAAAAAAAAAAGATAGAACATCCCAGAAGGCCAGTGCACTTGTGAGTGCTTATTATGTTTACTAAAGTTTAATTCTTTCAAGGTATACAACATAGTACTACAGTCGCCAGAACTCTCGCTGGTAGTTCTGATGATATTTGGTTTGCATATTTAAGATTTACGGCGCTTTTCTGTCAAGTCCATTCATGCTCAGTGTTTGTCTTCATTGCATGCTTGTGTTGGCTGGCGCAATAAGGACCTGATATTGTCTGCAGCCTTCTGGGTCCTATTGAATTGTCAAAAACAATGCGAAGTTTGTAATCACAGTTAAATATCTAATTTAGCCATAATTATTAAGTTGCAAGCAATTGCTGTGCATCTCACCTCTGCAACATATTTTTCAACAGTAAAGTGTTTTGATAAGCTTTTTAAATGCAATGCACACTGGAAATAAATAATGGTCATCAAAGTATTTTGACAAAATGTTTCTCCCAGGATTCAGCTAAATAACTCTGGACGTGACTCTTAGAGATTTACAAAACACATCTGTGTTACTACCTGCTCAATGTTGTAAGTCATAAACAGACCCACAGGCACGATCGTGTAATTGTGATTTTGCATGCCTTATTAGTGTCATTGATTAGTGTGCATTATCCTATGTATTTCCACTCCTTCAGAAGTTATATCTTATCATAATCTTCCTCTCACTGCATTTTTAATATAAATGCAGTTCTGTGTTTGTTTTGTGGTTGGTTGTTTTTTTTTTCCCTGAGTCGTAATCCTTTGCAATGTATTTAGGCACAATTTTGTCATGATAAGATACCTTTTAAAATTGTGTTAAGGCAAGTAAAAGGGTAATCATTTACTAGTATGAAACCTGAGGCAACACATAAAAAGTAGCTGTTTTAATGCACAGTGCAGCTGAGCAAGCCTGAAAATGTACAGGTGACTTAAATAGCCTGAACCACACAAGCAGTTTTGCTGAAAGACTGGAAGGCTGCCACGGCCACATATCGATACACCCCGCTTTTCAGCTGGAGAAGGTCAGAGACAAACAAACCTTCAGCCTTGGATTTATGCATACGCAGATGACAGTTGTCTCCTGAAGGGGATATTACAAGAGAGGGGACAATGTCAAACCGCTATCAGTCCGACGGCGCAATCCAGGCCCAGCCAGTGGCTTTCTTTTCAATCTTGGCGGAGCACCCCAGCATGCGGGTGAAGTGTAGTCCAGTCCTACCGAGTGGTGAAAGAAGGGGGTGGGCTGAGCAATACGCTGAAAAAGCATTCAGGATGCACACGCAGCCACGGCTTGCCTTGGTGTGGTTGTGGGCAGTTAAGAGCATCATTCCCGTGTTCCTCCTCTCTGCCCTCCAGCTCGAGCTGTATCCGAGGGTGGAATAATCTTGTGAATTAATTTAGTTTCAGCTCTTTAAAAATTAGGCAGCTAGTCTGAGATAGATGCATGGTTTCCTCTCTAATCAGTGAAAAATAAAATAGGCAACTCCAAGATGCAATTCGTCTCTCATACTTGGCCTTAGTGCAAGAAAGCAAAATGTTTGACAGGATAAAACAAAAAACAGCCCTCACAACCTGCATGAAGCTGGGAAGCAAAAGATTTAAAAAAGAACCGTATATACCTGCAGCACAGAAAAACCCGTGAGAAATAAAAAGAGAATAGAAATAGTTTGGGGAGCAGCTGAAATTTTTCCTGCTGCTTTTAAAGCCAACCAAAATTGAGATTACATTTTTTCCTCCCATTTCCCTCACAGAACAGCTCTAAATTAGGCAAAATGTGGTGTGGCCAAGAGAATTTTCTGTAACACATGTGATAGAAATATCCAAATTAATTAATGAGATTAACTTTAAAGATCTTGGGGAAAGGATTTGTGGGCCTGAAAAACAAGCGCCTGTGGCTTAGGAGAAAAAACTATTTTCACTTGTAGTATTAGCATTTTAGCATGTCTTAATTCCTTATAAAATAGGAAGCTCTTTGTGTGCCCATAAATAATAAAAATATGTTGAACTTGTTCTAGCACCTCATGGGTCTATGTATAAAAAACACGGTTGCAGTTTTCTTAAGGTTCTTCTAAATTCATGAAAGGGCCTGAATTTGCTTATTAGCGACTTTGCTTTGCTGGCAGGAGTAGACTTCGCATAACACTTTGGAACTCACAGTTTAGGATCTAATACAGAATCCAGTGCTCTGTGAAGAAGTAACGCCTATACAATACTGGTGAACATGACTAACTTATACTAACTTGACCTGTTAATTATTCACACCAGTAAAAGTAATGCTAATGGGAGAATCTCATCTCTCATCGGGATGCCATCAAAACTGTTATCCAATTTGTGTTTGAAAAAATTCTTGACTGGAAAAACTTCATGTATTAGTTGCCCCCGGTTTAACATTTTGGGTGCCGTTTTGCTCACTCTTTCAACAGAGACTCACCAACAAAGCATGTTCTTGTTTATCTCTCTCCATCAGTTGCATTAATTCTCTCTGTTCTCGAGCTGCTCTTCGTTACCCCCACACAATGCATGGGGAGGATCTGTGGGTCAGCCCACAGCAGTTCATAAGCAGACATGGCAATGTGGGGTTGTCCAGTAGTTGCCCGTTTGACTCTTGCTGACCAGCTGGGACTTGCTATGAATTTTATGAAGTTGATTGATATATGTAGAAGGGTCATTTGGGAAGGATTTCCAGAAAATATGTGCCCTGAGCAGCTGGATCTAGAGATCTGATAGATTAACACCCAAGTTGCCCTGTAAAAGAGGAAACTTTGGCCATGGATAAAGAAACATTTCCTGAGAATCAGATCTTTCAGTATGAGGGACATTCTTTCCAAGTCAGATGAAACCCCAAAGTATTTGTCCTCCTGTTTCTAATACATGTTTAATGCTTTGAATGACTTTGTATTGTTGGGCATAATGATTGCATAATCCTTCTATAATGGCGCATGATTTCTGTTGTAAATATTGGATTTATTTGTGGCTAAATATGGACCATAATGGTTATATTTCTAGCACTGACTGCAATTTAATATAAATTTTTGTTTTGGTTTGGTTTTGGTCAAGCAGACCAAGTGTGAGATTCAGTGCCAGAATATGCTACCTGGAAGGAGTTTAAGTTCCCCGTGTGGTCTTTCTACTTGTGGCAATAACTTTACTGCGAGTAGGAAAATTGCAGTTTGCTGATGTAGCATTTTGTATTGCAATGAATGTAAGCAAATAAGAAGCAGTAGCAGCAATGATTTGAGCCGTTACTTTTATAGCTCTTTTGTTTCATGCACCTTCTGGGGATTTTCAAACTTTCAAGTTTTTAAAGAAACTCTCTACAAATGTAGTCTGTCATTTGAGACGTAGTTTCAAAAAATGGGGGAAAAAATAACAGTAAATACATTAAAAAATATGGGCTGTCTCCTGACCTACTAGATAAAATGCTCAACCCTTCTGAAGATTCATGAAGTTCAAGAATTGCTCTTAAAATGCGCGAACAATTGGTGTTGTAAAAAAAAATTTACTACTTGACAGTTCTTATGATATAGTTAAGCATAATTAGCTAAATGTGAACTGGCCTGTGGCACCCATGTTTTTTTTCCCAGTGATTAGACATGACAGGATGTTATCTCCAACTGTGAGATGGAAGGTAATTCAGTTTTCACAGAACTTTTATGTGATGCTGATTGAATTAGTATTTCAGATGTGTCATGTCTTGTGTAGAGTATTATATGCTCACTGCTTTTATTTATGACTGAGATGTTTTACTACCTTCTAGGTATTCACAGGCATGATACGTCCAGAGAGATATTTGCAATGAATAGTGGAAAGTACACTCTGCAGTTCTGAGATTTTAGTATTATCTTCTGCATTTTCTTTAGTGTTTTGTGGAGAACAGGCTTTAAACCATAAACATAACCAATAAAAATGTTTTGCCATCATAAAAACCCTGCAGTTCTACATAGGTCAATTTGGAAATATGTGAGGAAAGATGGACTTTATGAGACAGTATTTGTAAATGGAGGGGAATGAAGATTCAAATCCAGCATTTTGCTGACAGATGCAGTAGGTAAAGAACTGCTTCATTGCTGCATGAAATTATTACGAGTTCTGAAATACATGATAGCATATATAGGGAGGGAATAATTGTTAACATAATAATTCCATTTCAGAAAATGAAAATCTCCGTTTAACTCTACCCTCTGCTAAATTTATTTGTCAGCAGTTCATTTAGAACAATGAAGAAGAATAAATGCTTCTGTCCTGTTTCATGTCCAGGGTGATTTTAGTAAAGTAAAGGTTTGTGGAAATACCAGTTCTCTGTAATTCAAACACCAACACGTGTAGACGGATTTAAACTTTAATTTCTTGCTGCTTTATATGTTTTCAGATGTTTATTTATGAAACTATTAGCCGTTATTTATTTATTGGCAGTTTAACCTGCAGACATTATTAAGATTCGAGTTAACGGTCCTTTTTTCAGTGTCTGGCACGTCAAAACATTTACATGCTGCTAACATGACTGGGTCAGACCTATAAAACAGGAGGTATTTTAGTATGTACCCCAGGAGAGTTCCACTGGAATCTTAGCAGACCACCGAGAAATCTTCCTTGCGGCTGTCTTAGCTTTGGAAGCATTTTAAGTCTTTCAAGACATTCTTCACAGCAGTCTTGCCTTTCTCCTGTTATGAAATCCCCATCGGTTTTCTAAACAGAGTAAGTTGAAATGTTTTTGCCTATAATCTGTGGTGAGAAACAGAATTAAACCACATTTTGTGAGTTCTTTACAAAAAGACTAAATGCCTCCATCTGATAGGACATAGAGGATTTTTCTGTCGTAAGTGGGGCATGTGTGTACCTTTGCCTTTCCCATTCTTGAGAGCCCCCATGAACTCTGTGACAGAAGGAAATAAGGGTTCAGCGAGACTCTTGCAGTTGGTTTTCACTGAGAGAACGACTAACTGAGCGATATTGAAGAAATTTCTAGTGGCTCACCACAAAGAATGAAAATCATGCAGTAAGTCTGTGCACAAGGGGATTTTGATCCACTGGTGAGTCTGGCAGAGTATTTCTCCCTTCTTTCATAGCATTAATCAATAGGAATATGTGCTAGGAGGGTGAACGGCTTTTTTTCAACTTGGAGAACAGACTAGTCCAAGTCCTAGCAGACAGAGCCTGGTGCAACTGCACGGCAAACAGAGCATCTTCAGATGCAAAAGATGCCTTGATGGGTTGGTGGACCTTCTTCAAGGGCTGCAGTCAGTATACAGCTGGAAATACCAGGATCCAAGCTGGCTTTTTTGTGCTTTGGGACAAAGATGGATAACACCTTCTAATCAGCTGCAGGTTTGTTTCTGGCACTGTATTCTAGCACCTAATTACTGACTGAACACTTATTCAGTGGAGTTGAGATGGTTTTCCTTATCTATATGACTGATTCTCAGAAAGCAGAGCACCTGCCTTTACATTTGGTCTTATTTCCTAGAATTTGGAAATGTTCCTGTCCTCATGATAGAGGAAAGGAGACCACCATTTTAAGGTATCTCAAGCTGATCATGCAAAAGAATGACTCACTTGATACCAAGTTTTTAAAAGTGAGTCATGGTTTTATTTATAAGGAGTAGGTGGGAGGATATGAGAACTCCTCAAGTCCCCTTAGGCTTTAGGAAACCCACAGTGAAAACAACTTTCAGTTATTTGATCTGGGCAAATACTGGCACTGTCCATTTTTCCCCAGTACCTTAATGAACTTCCATTCCTACTTCATGGTTTGTTAATTTGGAGAAAAAGGAGGGAAAGATGGGAAACTATCAAGTAGTAAAAGTGGGAAAAGAAACATTTTGCAGTCACTGGGCACCCCTTTTTCAGACTGTCTTGGAAACAGATTCAGCTCTGATGAGGAGCTGAATTCCAAGCCATCTGTGAATCCTCAAACTTGCACACCCACAGTGGAAAATGGGTATAATTTGTTTCTATAGCTTCTTATGGGATCTGCCAAACTTTTTTTTCTCTTTCGGTTGCTTCTCTTCTCTATCTGCATCCGTCTTCATCCTTATTTTCTCTGAATTTTTGACCAGTAAGAAGAGGAAAGAAGCACCATCTGTTCTTAAAAAGCTCTAAGTTTGGCTTCTTCTGCTGTTAATCAGCAGCAAATCAGACTAAAGCACAGCATTTGGTATTCCTCAATTATGATGTATCTAACAGCAAATGTGAGCAAACCTAAATGGATTAGTGTTTTGTTACTAAACTAAGTATAGCATGGCTACTGTGGGATTGCTGTTTAATTACTTCACAAATATATTGTCCAATCCAGATTTCTTTCCCCGAGGACATTTTTAACTGTAATCCAGCTATATCTGAATATTTTTCATTCTTTCTGGTACTTCATTTGGATTATCTACCTGGGTATAATTTATATAACCATCTATAGTCTAAATAACTTCTTCCCCAACAGTAGTATTAAATGTTATTTTGCAGCTAGTAGAAAACACTGTAAAAACTGTGAAGATTCTTTTCTTTCTCTTTGTGTCTATTGTACAAACTGGTCTAAATTAACATGTAACAGACTTCACACTGTCTAATTATAAAAAAATATGTTTTGTTGAAAGACAACATTGCTGTTAAAACTCCACCTGACCAATTAGAGTAATAAGCACGTTCGTGAGTTTTATCTTCCGAGCATTGGGAGTTCATAACTCATTAGTGACCGTGGGACATTAAATGCAAATGAGTCAAAATAATTCAGTAGTGTGCAGGGCTTCTCTGGATGAAAATTGCTGTTTGAATCCAAGTAGTCTGCTGAGTTTTGTGCTATGACATTTGAAGACTGAAAATGCATGTATATGGAATACACATTCCTCCCCCTGCGAAAATGGAGGAGTAAATCTTAGCAGTGTTTTGTCATGACTCAATCTTAATTTCTGATTCTCTGCTTTTATCGCTACAGCATATCCTACCTTTTTTCAAACCAATACAAATAAAAGCAGCACAGTCGATCCCTGGTTTCTGATGTTATGACAAACGCAGAGAAGGCCCATTATTCTGACTCCTTTCAGTGAGCAGTAGCCGAAGGAGGAATTTCACCCTAAGTGTTTTTTTTCACTGGAATCTCCAGATGGTCTGGTGTTACAGTGCTGCATCCGACGCACTGACAAATAGGCTGTCAGGGAAGATTTTTCCTGTAATGTACACTGTGAAACTAAACCATCAATTTGTTGATATACATTGTTTGAAGTGTGTGCAGTTTGCCATGAGACATCATGAGAAGGTGACACGTCTTCGCCTCTATATGAAAGCAATACTTGATTGAAGTAAAACTGGTGTGGTTGTTCTGTATACTGAGTTATCAAATGAAGTCATGTGCCAGTGAAATAGCTATGCAGAATTAAATCAAAAGCATTTCTCATCTTTTACGGGGTGACATTTGGTCTGTGTAGCCCCTCTATAGGTTTTCTTATGTGAAAGGTCTGATTAGATGTGTTTAGCTGAGCCCATCAAATTTTGGTCACCTACCGTTAACTAAAAGAATAGGCATGGTGATCTCCATAAATGTTCAATAATAAAAGACGAAGAGCCCAAAGTAAAATTTTTTAACTGGCTTGTAGAAATAATATTCAGCTCCTTGTTGGACTGAAAGCTGCTGCAACACTGTTGATTCAGACTTGTGATTTAGAAGCCCAAGTGGAGGAATTGGGTCTTAACCTGTTACAGTTTCCCATCACTTGGCTGTATTTGTTAGTCGAACTTCCTTTGAAATGATTTAATTTCCCTCACATTGCTACTGCTGCTGATTTGACCACAGAAGTCTTCATGTTAATGAAATAATCTGCATGTTGATGACTAATTAGTTTCAACAAATCATGTACTTTTTCCTTGGCTTTGTTGTTTTAAAGTGAGTCCCAGTTCAGCACAATCAGTATGGGGCTGCATTTAATCTCATATTGAGTTTTCAGGGTAAAGAATACTAGAGATATTCAAACTGAACCGACACTACCTACCAAAAGCTTCCTATGAAGAAATTCTGTTGCTTTATTTCTCTCATTATAGAAGTAAAAGAAATGTATGCCCTAATTTCCTACCATATTTTTAATTATGCTTGAAGCGATTAAGCAGTTTCAGAAGTTTGAAGTTCATTGTCCTGAATAGTTTTGAGGGAAATCCTGTAGTTTCCCAGGTAAGTTTATAAAGCTGAGAAACTATGTATTTATGTATTTAGATTTAATTTCAGATCCTTCATTCTAACTGGAAATGAAGATCTATAAATAGGTAACTTACATGGCTCCATACACATAAGGTGAACTGCTGCGTGTTCATTACAGCTTTTAATCAGGCTTCAGAGTATCAGTGTTTTTGACATCACTTTTTGCCTTTTCTTTTTTCACTTGTTCCAGTCTGCTTAATTAATAATTAATAACTGCAGACAGATTCTGCTAAAATTCAGTATTCAATGGCTTGGATGCCAGCTACAGTGAATGCAACGTATAGGCTAACAGCAAATAACTTAGTGCCACTTATTGTGCTCTACCTACAGAAACGACCAAATCAGCAAGTAACTCTGAGTACGTAAAACAGGCAATTTCACTTCTAAGAAAACAGACAAGGAGGAGGTGAGTGGGAATGAGGAGGGCAAATACGGTTTGCATATAAATAGTGTTGCTATTCTTGTGTTAGTATAGAATTACCTTAGAAAAACAGAAAGTTACCGGTTGGGCTGGCAGCAGGTGATTTTCTGAGCCACATATCAGTTGGTGACTGTGTGATCTGAAACATTAGTGACTGGTAATTTACTCAGATAGATTGACTGAGTTTATATCAGTTCAGTTCATATAACTTCGAGAAAAAGGCTAGGATCATAAATCTTTTTAAAACTCTAAACCCTCACGGATTTGGAACAGGATAACGGACATTATGGGATATTGAGAGATGTCTCTGCTAGAAAGGAATCTTTTGCTGCCTTTGTAAAATTCCACCCAGATTTGGCCAAGTGGCAAAAATCCTAGTTTGCATATGCTCAGCAGCAATTTCTGGACTCCAGCTAGCTGATATCTCCCGGGATACTGGCCTAATCATAGAATCATAGAATCGTTTAGGTTGGAAGGGACCTTGAAGATCATCGAGTTCCAACCCCCCTGCCATAGTCAGGGACGCCTCCCACTAGACCAGGTTGCCCAAGGCCACGTCCAGCCTGGCCTTGAACACCTCCAGGGGTGGGGCCTCAACAACCTCTCTGGGCAACCTGTTCCAGTGCCTCACCACCCTCAGAGTGAAAATTTTCTTCCTAATGTTTAATCTAAACCTGCCCTCTTCCAGTTTATATCCATTCCCCTTCGTCCTGTCACTACCTGCCCTAGTAAAAAGTCCTTCCCCAGCTCTCCTGTAGGCCCCCTTTAGGTACTGGAAGGCCGCAATAAGATCTCCCCGGAGCCTTCTCTTCTCCAGGCTGAACAGCCCCAACTCTCTCAGCCTCTCCTCATAGGAGAGGTGCTCCAGCCCTCGGATCATCCTCGTGGCTCTTCTCTGGACGTGCTCCAGCAGGTCCATGTCCTTCTTATGTTGGGGACTCCAGAGCTGGATGCAGTACTCCAGGTGGTGTCTTACGAGAGTGGAGTAGAGGGGCATAATCACCTCCTTTGACCTGCTGCCCACGCTTCTTCTGATGCAGCCAAAATACAGCCAAAATGCAGCCAATCATCTAAAATAAGAATGCTCAGTTGTCCTGTGATTGCAGGAACGCTCTGCTCAGACAAAGCAGCGTTGAACACATCTCTGAAGGCTAAAGTACTTTGAAAAAGTAGATGTTAAGCACCTTGAGTTGGTTACCCAGTGTTGGCGAAGTCTTTTACTTTGATACCTCTTTATGGCCTAAATGGAAGTTCATTAAAACCTAACCTCATTGAATAGGTGCAGAAGGAAAAAAAAAAGTCTTTTCAAACACTCCTGTGCTGTACAGATAATGACTCTAAAATGCTGCAAGAAATGACTAATTGTGCCTTCAAAGTAGGTCTGAAAAATATGCAATAAATAAGGCTCTATATTAAGCAATTTAAGAAAAAGAAAGTACTGGATAGTCATTTAATGAGCAAAGTATGCATCGAACATAGCGCGGTCTATATGTGAGAAAAAATTATTCACAGTTGTAATACATATGTACAGAAAAGCATATTTAATGTTTCTCTTTCCTGACTCCATGGGGCATGACTTTTAACTTTAATAACGCTTAAAATATTTTTCAGGTCTGTAGTAGAGTGTAAAGTGTAGCCTTTAAGATCATATTGCATTTCCTCAAATTTAATACAATGCATGACATTGCATTAAAAATGGATTGCAAATGTGTACCAGTATAGATAAAAGTGTGTCAACATACACAATAGGAGTTTTAAAATATATTTGGAAATATCTAGATATTATAAGTTACTTTGTTATATATTTTAAAAGCATTATCAAGTTTCTGCTTCAATTCTCCTTTGATTAGTTGTCTAAAGGAAGTTAATGTAGAAGAACAGATTCTTTTATATTTACCTATGCTGTGTTTTTAAAATGTGAATATCTGAATATTCACATATTATTTGAATAAGTCATATTTGATTTCGGCCAACACTGAAAGACAGGATCAAAGATACCGGTTCATTCTGATAATTTCTGAATTACGACAAAGCACATATTCAGGAGAGCTGTAAACCATCTTTCCACGAAAATTATCTGCTTGTGTATTACATTCCTTCAGACTTAATGAAGAAAAGTCTTGTGAAAAATGCAGCCTTTTCCAAGCAACAACATTTCTCCAGGACTTCCACAGTTTTCCTTTAAACGTTCTAAACCTCTGGAAAGGATCAAATATGATTACAAAGAGTTAAAATGCACCTAGGAGCATTAACATGTTAACATTTAACATTTCATCATCTGATTATGCAGTATGTACTGTATCTTTAATGCTTGCCTTTTAATCCACTTATAGCTATTTTATACAGGAAACGGAAGACCAGACCATTAAGATTTAAGAAATGAGAAAAACACATGATACCAGGGGAGCTTAGACAGCAATAAAAATGAATTCTGGCAAAAAAATAATAATCATATTGTAAAATTAGGTCATTTCTTTTCATCTGTTGTTACTATGATAAAGAGATTAATTCAGTGTTGAGAACATCAGCCAAAGTGTTCATAACCACAGAGGACATGAAAAGAAAATAAAGTTATAATTACCTGTAACATAAGTAGGAATATTGTGAAAAAATACACCGTACAAAATGTGTATGGACTGTGTATGTACATATATATCCAGATAAATTTCAACTATTGTGCAGTAAGTATCCGTTTGGATTACTATAGCTGGAAAATGATCTAAAACATTCTGCCTGACAAGTAAGCATCATGAGGACCTAATGGTACTGCAGTGTTACCTTCTAGAAAAAAAAATGATGCCTGGATTTGGTAAAAAACCCTAGCGATTGCTTCAATGACTTGAAGATAAGGCAGAATGGCTTCACTCTACTAAGAGTAAATTTTAAACTGTTATTATGTATTTTGCATGCTAGACAAATGGAGAGTTATGATGTGAGGTCAGTGATAAATTCAGACTGTTTTGAAACTTCCTCAAATAAAATCTCAGCTTTGTTTTTCAGTTTAGTTCTTTGTTTCTTGTCAGATTGCTCAAGCAGGAGGAACTGCCCCATCACATGGAGCTATTTATGCGGAGAAGTTATTTATGTCATCCACTTCAGGCAGCACAGGGGCCCTGAAGTTCTAAGTGCGGTCACTGAAGAGAGGTGACTCTCTTCAGGAGGGGGATTCACAGCATCAGACTTAAGCTATAATTATACTGCTGCTTTGAAGGCTACTGCTGCTTTGAAGGCATCTGCTGTCATTGATTGGCTGTATAGGGAGCTTACTACTCAACTGAGGCTCCTTAACTATGTGCTTATGTTTAGGTGTGGTGGGCTGTATCTAGGTTAGGCCCTTTTCCTTTCTCCCCTTATAAAATTAGCTCTCTTTTCCATGCCTTCTGTCTTTCAAAGTTCTTTTTGTCCTTTTTTTTTTTTTTTTTCTTTTTTCTTGTGCTATCATTTTGCTTTTGCTCCCTTCCTGTCCTCGTAGCACCGGCATCTCCTCCTGTGTCAACAGTTACAGCCAGGAGGTAAGGTTACAAGCCAGATGAAGTGACCCAGTTGATTTTGCAACTTTTTTTTGTCTGTAACCAGGTTTTTAAATAGCAAAAGCTGGCTGTACTAAGTTCTTACTCTCTCCCTGGTTTATTTTTCCACCATTTGTGTTTAGCTGCTCTGGCTTTCTACACAGCAGTATCAGTCTCCTGAGCGTTCCCATGAAAAGGAAAAGCAAAAGGGGTTTTGAATCTTTCCTGCCTGTTTAGAGATTATAATCTTAGTAGATGGAAAGGAGCTGGAGGGAAAAATTCACTGCTTGCTTTAGCTTCACTAATCATAATCAAACCAAAGCTCCTTTCATTCTGGGTTCTTAGAATATGCTAAACAAGTATAAAGGTGATTTTTAGCTTGAAATTTTCCCAGTGTGCCTTTTGAGGAGACCTGGTCTTTGAATTTAGTAGAGGCTGCAGTTCAAAGTGGCTGTTTGGCAGGTGCTGGCTGTGTTTTCCTGCCTTCTGAGGAGGACCATTCCAACTGCCAATGTATTGGCGCTTGCACGCCGATGCCTTTCTTCTGCACGGATCACTGGCAGTCAGGGGAAATCCGTTCAGACCAAATGAGATCTCATTCTCTGAATTTATAGTCCATACTTCATATGCACTCATATAATTGACGCCCCCTGCCCCACTTTTGCGAGATAGGACTTTAGTGTATTTTAGGTCTGTCAAATGGTGTTCCATGATTTGGTGGGTAAGAGAATGCATATCAAGTTGAGCAAAAATGAATGGATTCAAGGTTTAGGGTGGAAAGGCTGGTGGACTTGGCAAGGAATTTACTTAGGTAGAGTCAGGTGGGTTGGCAGTAAGTAGAAACATATTTTATTTTTTGGCAGGAAAGCTGTTATGCTCAGAGAATATCATATGTCTTGTTGACTGAGGTGGAAAATTTTTTGAGAGATCCTCTTGTAAAATTTCTGGAATTATGTCACAGCCTTTGTCAAGATGTAAATAATTCAGTATTGCAAAGTCATCCGGAGAACAGTCAGGAAAAGAAAGCAGGGATTTTTTGACAGTGATGCTTCTCTCATATTCAGAAGAAAATAATTCCTTCATCCCTTTTATATAAGCATCGGGATTGTTCTAGCTAATAAGGTGCTGGTTTGAAACCATAAACCAAAATGCTATGCAAGAAAGAAAGAAGCCTGAATCATTATCCCCATGAAAAGACAAAAACAAAAAAAAAAAGAAAAAGAAAAAGTATTTGACTTATTGAAATGACCACTGCTTTCTCACATTGTCTTCACGTTTCATTTCTGTCTTTAATAATGAATGGTGTCACTAAATCACGTCTCTTCAGTCTGTTCCTTTCACACTTTTATATAGAAAAAAGTTTTCAAGGAATTTCTAATCTATGATATTAAAGTAGAAAGCATAGCTGGGAAACCTTAATATAATTCAGTTTTGGACAGTGTTTTGTTTTGGTTCTAACTTTATTGTAAGTGTACAATAAGGCATCAAGATTAACTTTCAGGAGTGGATTATTACATGCTAAAGGTATGTTTGAATTTTGGGTTTCATTTGATATCTCTAATGGAGATATATAAAATACTGCTTGCTTTAATTTTTTTTTACCTTTTTTTTTTTTAATTCTGGAGTCACTGCTTTTCCTAGAATTCTTGCTATTTATTTGGCATTTGATTAACTTTTGCCTGTTTGATTAACCTACTGGTTAGAACATTTATTGTTAAATACAATTGTGCTTAATTTCAACATGCAGCTTGGTCCTAAATACCAGCAGTGGACTGTTTAGCCTATACTCACCAGGTGATCATCGAACCATAGAATAGTTTGGGTCGGAAGGGGCGTTTAAAGGTCATCTAGTCCAACCCCTTTGCGATGAGCAGGGACATCTTCAACTAGACCAGGTGCTCAGAGCCCCGTCCAACCTGACCTGGAAAGTTTCCAGGGATGAGGCATCTACCACCCCTCTGGGCAACCTGTTCCAGTGTCTCACCACCTTCATTGTAAAAAAATTCTTCCTTATATCTAGTCTGAATCTACCTTCTTTTAGTTTGAAACCATTACCCCTTGGATATTTTGTGGTGACAAAAATATTTGTACTTGGTCACCGAATATAGGATATATATACTTAACTGATATATATACTTAACTGTGGCAATATCGCTCATCACATACCCACAGATGTTTTTATATGAGTATGTGTACATGTGCTTATATATGTGTACACACATGTGCTTTTATACAGATTATGTATATATGCGTGAAGTAACATACATCTGTGTAACGCATGCTTCCTACCCTGAGTGGGTATTTAACGCTCTCTTTCTGTGATAAGGATAGTCTAAATATCTCCTCACTGGGAACATGCAGTTATATTTGTATATGTGCATCTTAAATATTTATTAGTTGTGGTGTCCTGTTCACTAGTGATCTGTGTGTATGTTTCCATTTACGTGTTTGTGAGAAAGTTATCTATGTGACTACAATTAAAAGCTCCTTTCATGCTTCCATTCCCAACACTTATGATACCTCTGTTAAACAGGCAGTAGAAATTTGTTTGGGTAAAGATATTTAGGAAAGTGGAGTAAACATAAATGAAAAAATGTTCAGATAAAAAAGTTTTTCGAAGCGCTGAGTATCAAAGCACAGAAACTCAGAATCATATTATTTCTTTTAGGAAGCTAAAATGTTAACAGTGGTATAATTAGTATGAGTATCATTTATTTCTCTGAAAAAAGTTTACATTGAAGTACTAAGATTAATCAAATAGCAGCATATGATTTTTCGTACATGCACCACACACAAAGTAAAAATTCTGTCCCCATTTTGTTTGTCAAAATTCTTATTATTTAGTGGAAATTGAGTTTCAGACTAGAATAAGGAGCTCTGTTTTGTTGGCATTAAATGGGAAAAGGTTTGATTTGTACATGCAAAGTAATCTCTCTAGTCAATCAGGACAATGGATTCTTAAGCTCATTTTACAGCTACTTTCAAGGTATGTATTGCATCAACTTTGAGAATCATTCTATTCTGCTAGCTTTAAAATAACTTTTTATGTACTCCTGCGTATTAAATATAGCTTTGGGACATAGTCTTTCAGAGCTTTTTTTCCCCAGGCTACATTAGAAGTTAATAGGGAAACATAAGCAGCTTCTCCATGCAAGGCCTAAAAATTTTGGTATACTGACTACATCTGGTCAGGAATGCTCAGTTAGACTACTTTTTCTGTAACAAAAAGTATTTTCTATGCAAAACTGAAACTTCTCAATATAATCCCCTCTCTCTCTCTTTTTTTTTTTTTTAAGGAAGAACAGATTTTCCATTTTCTAGTCATGTCTGACACAGTAAATGAAATGAAATATAATTTCTCTGTGCCTGCTGTGCCGCAGCCCTGTTTCTTACTGATTACAATGATTTCAGTCTTGTGATGCACCAAAATGCTGCCTAGTCAACTTTATTTTCTTCAAAGAGAACATGAAGTTGTGAAACCATTAGGCACACAAAGTTCATAAAATTAGTTGTTCAGAGACTGCTAAGCAGAGAAAAGAAAAACCATACAGGTTTCTTAAAGAGGTCAAATTCAAATTTGCACACAAGCACTTTATTATTGTGTGAAATGCACAAATGTGAGTCTTGTAAATGACAAACGCTGAAGTATAAAAATTTCTTCTTAATATGCCTACATTAATAGATTTTGTTTAAAAAATGAATAGCTTCAGTTGTTAAAACCAAATATATTTATTTTAGTGCAAACTAGATAGTTTTTATGAACATGTTCGGTCTTTCATAAATGCCATGAAGGTTCTGTGAAATATTCTTGCAACCAAAAAAGTATAAACTGTGTAAAATGTTCTGTAAATCAAAATGAAAGACCATGATACTGGGATTTCATCTGATTTTTTTTCCCCTTTTTTCCCTTCGTAGGGAAGTAGAACTTCTATGGATTTCCCAGATTGCAGAGTCCCAAACCTATAATGATGATTTAAATTTACGATTATGTTTTGTTTCTTTTGAAAGAAAAAGCCCCAAAGCTATAAGTACGCTGTTAGCTCTGTTATATCTCTCATAATAAAGGCTTTACCTAAAAATACCTTTTTCTTTTCTATGATTCTGTAAAATAGTTAAATATCAATATTTATGGCATGTTACAATGTTTAAACAAGTGTGGTTTTGCTGAATGAAAACTGACATATGTAACACTAATTTTTCAAAATAAAACATTTGAAAACTCTGACTGGATGTCTTCTGGTTCCACTGCTATTCCTTTACAAGTATTACAGTAACACATGGCTCACTGAGGAGATGCTGAGCCCGCCTGACAGCTCCTATCCAACACACCTTTACATCCATCTGTTTTCAGATAAATAATTATTTTCATTTCTGAATTTTAGAAAGTGAATAAAAAAGAGTCTGAAAGACAGAAAAGCAGTTTATCCTTTTACATACATCTATTTCAAGTAGCATTATAATACAGGCTTAGAGCTGCATCTTTTTTCTGAATCCAAGCCTTGAGTGGAAGGCTGGGGAAAACACATCAGGTGCAGCTGAGAGAGAGAGAAATATTGTTTTGACTCATATACTGAAGGAAGTAAAAACATGACTTAAGTCAAGACTGGCCCTGCTAGGATGTGCTCCTTCATGACACATTTCTTCTGCATCACCTTTTACTGCCTGGATGTGGTTCTGCAACACCTTGCACACATGAGTGGTCTCGCTAAACTTGACAGGATGGCTGGAAGAGTTGGCAGATCCGGAGCCGATAGGTGTCACAGATCCCTGGCACTGCAGTGAAACCAGCTGAGTGTCAAGGGACATCGGTAGCTCAGACCTTAAAGCCTCATTCCAGGTTGCTTTCATACTCTTTTATGTGGTTTTAAATGTATTCCCTTATTTCCTGTCGCCCTCAAAAACCATGAACATTTCTTTCCTTTCTACCCACTTCAGCTTTCTTCCTCTATTTCCTTTCTTTGTTCGGGGGAATAAAAAAATAGAAGAAAAAGTACAACGAGTTGAGTCTCTGAGCTATGTATACAGCAAATAAGGCAGTAAAAGGAACTGTAATTTTTGCGTATTTAATTGGCTAAGCCGGGAAGTCCGAACAGCTTTATCTCAAGCCATTCCAAGTACGGCTATAACATAATTGTTTAGCAGTGGATGCATGCTTAGTGAGCATGTTCACTGTCATATACACCACCAGGGCTTGTTTGGGGGTGGGTAATAAAGATTAAAGATATGCCACTGTGTAATTGTCACAGTACTTTAAAGCTATTATAAATAGAAAAAGTCAACATTGCTATCATTTCATGTATTATTAATATGGACAGGAATAGTCCCTACCCAGAAACTGTATCTGTGAGATCAGGGCTCTGTCTCAGGAGTCTCAATGAAAGGCTCCAAGGAGTCCAATATTAAACAAATGGAAAGCAAAACAAAACGAAACTAAACACCAAGAAAGCAGCTGATTCTTTGGGGTATAGCATGAATTCAGAAGACTTGAGTTATACCGGATATAGACTATTGAATTGTTCTCTGATTTTGGTGTCAGGTTGGTATCTTATACTCAATAACATCTTACATTAATAGTACAAGACAACATCTGTGAAGAAGAGATACTTAATTTCGCAAATTGACCTGTACAATGGAATGAAAAAAAAAATATTTCTAATAAGAAATTCGAAAGTATTTATTTTTAATTTAATCTTTTTTCAAATACTTTAGATAGTCCAGTGTTATGTTAAGTCCAGTGTTAAGTTTATTTCTTCTGTATCAACCTGAACATAAGTTTAAAATCTTTCTGTACTCTGTAGGTGATAGTGATTTTGCAGAAGCAGCAATGCAGGAGGAAATGAACCACATGGCCAGACTGTGATTTTCTTTTATTATTTACTTTTTCACATGGCATGCTGCTGCAACATCAATAATTTTACAGCAATTAGCTGAGAACATGTCTAATATTGCATTTACAAGGTCACGAACCCCACCTTGTTGTGCAGGGATCAAGGTTTTAACTAAAAACACATTTAAGAGCTGGGAAGAGCAAGTAACGTCATGGAGAGTTTTTGTTTAAACAGACCTGTAGTCTGAGAATGCCTTATTGCCGTACAAAAAAAGCTTTTTCTGCATGGTTAGCTTTCAGAGAAATTTCACTTTCTTTCCTCCCCTGTATGAGGAGTGGACTTCACCACTTTTTTTTTTTTCTTTTTTTTTTTTTTCCAAAAGATGGTCAACAAATGTTTCCAGAGTGGGTTTCTTCATTAAGTCAGTTTGGGGGATGTTGAAAGAATAACAAAAGCACAAATGTAAAAATATTAGAGGCAGAGTGTGAAATCAGTTCAATCCCCTTTTGAGAGGCAGTTTATGAGTACATTTGTACACCGCACAGAACTTACTTTTGCTAACACTTGCTGAGAAGTATTTTATATTGCAGTCTTCTATGGTTGTGCATCAACCTAACATTTGCACACCCTTCTTGAAAACACATTTGTAGACTTTCTAGAGACTAAGTATCTCCTGTTTCCAGGTGAGAACCATGCCTGGGTGAGTTGTTGGGTTTTTTTAGACATTTCTTTGGTTATTAAAAAAACCCCTGACATTAATGGCATGATTGTCCCTGCATATTCTGCGCACATTTTCCCTTCCTGTTCAGGGTCACCAACCCAAAAGGCACATCTTTATCAGGAAAAAACTAATGGTCTTAGCTTACATCAACTGATGTAAAAGTGAAATCTCAGTCATGTTAAGTGATTTATTGTTCTCATATTCATTTAGTGTTAAAAAAGAAAGGTGGTGGAAAGGTTAAAATTACAGATTGTCATGTTTTCACCTCAATTCCTCTCCCCAAGACAAGGCTTTAGATCATGCTGCCTTCGTTAGAGCTGCTTCTTTGTTATATTCTTAACACTGGTGACTGCAAACAGTGAATGTAGGGCAGCAGCCCAGGGAGAAAAAAAAAAGCAACATAAAAGTTAAAAAATATAGCTGTGTGGATAGTTCATGTGTTCATTGTATGCAGAATCTGACTTTTAATAGTGAGGGAGTAGAATAATAGTGGACTTGGTTGAGCCGCTTTAAGGTAGAGCTGTAACACTTTTTCTCAATTCACTGACTTCTACCCATAATGTGTGATAAACTCACCACCTTCGTTGTAAGCTGTTGGTTTGCATGGAGGACAGAGGAAGAATTTTGTATAGGAATCAGTGGTTGAAATTCTTCCAAGACTTAACCTTTCTTTACATAATGGCGTGAAACCCTTGCCTTCCAGTGCCTTTGTATTATTTTTTTTTTGGTAGGCATCTCTTTTTGAACATACTTTTTTCTTTCCTGATTGCTGCCGTCATTTCAGTCATTATTTCCACTCTTTTTCTCTTACATCTCTCTCCTTGAACAGAAAATTATGCTTTTCAAAATTTCTTGTGACTGGTTATGATCCATTAGTATATTTTATTCCCCTTTCCATTCCCTCCTCCAGAAAATTATAACATTCACGTATCCATTCCCTGTGCACTGTAATCTTCACACCAATTGTGGTGAGAAAAATAGTTAATAAATAAAACTTACAAACTGATGGGGGAAAAAAAAATATCCAAGTATGTTATCAAAGCATGGATGGTATCCTTTATTTCCTTACACCACTATTCATGAGACTGTAGAATAATTTAAGACCATCACGCTAGTGGTAGCTCTGTAAATTTCGTAGTATTTTGCTGTGTTCACAGTGAATTCTGATGTTACAGAAAGTTTTTACTATGCAACTGTGCATGGATACAGTAAACACAGAGGTGAGTTGGGCCGTCTTGCAACTGCACAAAGTCCCTTTGAACTAATTTGGAGATTTACATCAACAAGATGGGAGCAGCGTGCTGAATTGCTTTCATTTTCTTTACACATTGGCCATAAACTTTAAAACAGCATGGATATAAATGGAGCGAAAATAACACTTTGATATGGGTATGGTAATCTTTGCTCCATTTATACACGCACTGCATAAACAACTTTTAAATATGCTATTATAATATACAAGAGTCTATTTCTGTCTGTGATATTCCTGTGAGAATATCACAGATATTCCTGTGAGAGGGAAAGACGATCGGCTGAAAGGTGCAGCTGAGTGGGAGAAACAGTCTTGCAAATTGCTGTGGGTAACAAGAAGGTGAGAACTATGGTCTTGCTGGTTAAGAATAACACCTAACACACGCTCTTCAGCATTTTGGCAGCAGTAGAAGCAGTCGCCTTAGTTTTGCAGGGGTCTGGCAAGGCCAGCTGTAGAGTTACGGGTATCTATGGCTATAGTAAGCTATGTATGTTTTTATGCATGGGCTAGATTCATTACCACACTGCATGCACAGTGCTGGTATCCACGCTGGACTGGTCTTTCACATTATGTGACCGCTCTTCTGACTGGCAGCTTTTGCTGATATTTAACTTATATCCCAACTGAAATTAACTTTCAATGTCTGGATGACTTGTTGTTGAATTGCTGCCCTCCCAATGAAGTGAGGCACAGTCCACAATTTTCCGTTACACAGCTTATATTTTTAGCATGGAAGGCTGATTCTCCAAGCTTAGTTGTTACGACCACAACCCAAAAAAGGATATCGGATGTTTCTCCAATCTCTCACCTTGGACCGCAGAATTTTAATGGAAGGTCACTTACCCCAGGTTGCTTCATGATACTCTGGGGCAAGGTAGCCACCTAGCAGGAAGTCAATGTCTTTTCCCATTTCATCGGTCTCTCAACAGCTTCTGGGATAAATAAATAAATAAACACCTAAATAAATCAATAAACAAGCAATCTGTTCTTTATAGCTAGAGTCTATATACCTGTCGTGGGGTGAATATCCATTATATGCGATGAGCGCACTACTAGAGAATGTTCCATCTGAGAGGACATTGTGTCAGAATTTAGTCAGTTTATTGGGGTGCAGCTTTAAGTTATGGTAATGCCAATGCAGACCAGCAGCAAACTTGTATAAGCACAGTATTGGTTAACCCTAGAAATACACTAGTTACACACCATTGTTTTGAGATAATTGTAAGACTGGCATTTAAGATATATAATGTAAGAACAGCCATATTGAAATATTGCTCAATATTTGCTGTTTCTACGTCTGTTCTGACTCATGAACTCATTCCAATGCTGCAGTCTTGCCATATTGCATCTTATTACATCATGTGCCAAGAGCAATAACATAAAACCTTTGTTTTTCCTACATGCTCCATTTAATCTCTAAAAGCAGGACTCAGCTCAATGGAGTGTGTACATATACCAGCATTACAGCAGTCCCATTCTGGAACTGCAACAGCTCTCGCACATAAATTTCTAGACCACAGCAATGCACAAGTGAGGCACATAGGTGAAAACTATGAGAAGTTTAGTATCTAGTAAATCTAACAGTCACTTTGTGTAGCATTTGCAGTAAACCTCTTCTCGTTGATTATATATTAAAGCTACATGCTCTAAAAAGATTTAGCCTTGTCTTGGCAACAGCTGAAAGAATAGGATATAAAGTGTGCAGAAGTTTATATTGCATTTCAGTAAGCTGATTCATGTCTTATTAGTTCTGGGCCAGTGTGTGTGAGGGAGGAGGGAAAGGGGAGGATGCACTTAGTTCTAAGAATATAAAATTTAAAAAGTCAAACTATAAACATGATATTTGCGTATAAATATAGACTGTCATATTTTCAACGACACTCTTACAGTAATTAGCACATTTTGAAAGTATATTATTTGCCTCCAGAAGGGGAAAATATGGCTTTACTGGAGCTGCATGTAAACAGTCTCAAGTGCAAGTTGACATGATTTTTCCAAATAAAAAATTCTAGAATAGACTAATACCCAACAGTGCTTGACACAGAAAAGCTGCTGTTGATGCATACATAATGTGTTTTCTAGAAAGCTAAGAAAGCCAGTGAATAGTAAGCTAAGATAGGACCTATGTTGCCTAATTTTAGAAAATTACAGAGTAGTGGGCTAGACCCTCCTGAAATGGTCATTTATGAGGAGCTAACAGAAGGGGTAATTAATCGCTTCCCACCGCACATGCCTACTTTACAGGTTACTCAGGTTCAGTGAAATCTATACTGCTCCAAATGACCACCATATCTATTTTCCACCCATTGCTAACATCTTACGGTAATTCAACTTTAATTTTCTCCTTAGAGGAATTCAGCTTTTCAGCACTTTGTAAACAAAACTTGTAAAACCAGTCTGTTTCAACCATCTTTCCTCCCATGCCCCAAATACACACTACCGGTGGAAGTTTAATATAGTGATCTGAATGTGCTAGCAGGAAGGAGCTTGCAAAATGGGATACAGGACATCTGGCTCTCCTAAATGAGTAGAATTAAAGGAAATAGTCATGTTTCATGGTAGCTGTGGCTGAAGTAACATGTGGCTCTCAGGTAGAAGAATGAAATGTATTTGTTAAATTATTTATTCTTAAATTTTCTTAACCCTGTGTCATATCCACAATTTTAAAGTATTGTACTTGTTTATTTTCTTTTGCTTTTCAAATAGTAAGCACTAGTTGCCATGGCATATAAAATTCTGCATGCTTCTCATTTGTGGTTTCTCTAGCACTGAAGGGTGCTTCCAGTAATGTATGTCTGATGAACTTACTGTTGTTAATCATTAAAAGTAGCCTGTCTTTAGTGGGCACTTGCATGTTGTTCAGGCTTCTTGTGAATGAGCTCAGTAAGTCATCTAACAACCTCACTTGACAAAGAAAATCCACTTCTAGGTGCACCCATCTCTAGTTTTGCCCATTGTTGGTTGGCATTGTAGGTGTGAGGAGAGCCTGAAGAACCAGAAATAGAAGCAGTAAAAATACCAGAGTAGAAAGGATTTTTTTCAGTTTTTCAAATATCCATCAGGTTTGAGATAAAAATTTAAACCAAGCCTAATCAGGGCCCGTCATTCAGGTTTTTCAGCCTTATAGAGACAGTTGCTAATTTCCTAACCTCAAGTGCTTACTGTAATTCAAATATTATTCAGCATTTACACCCAGTAATAAAATGTCATCCTAGCAATTTCGTAAAGAAAAACTCCCTGCTCTTACCTAAATCCTGTTTTATAGGAGTCAGCATTTCTTTAGTTCATCAGAGAGCTGTAAAGGAGAGAATTTGCATGAATCCCCTTTCTAGAAAAAAATCCCCACCCTTAAAGATTCCCATAAGTTTGCCTCCTAAAATAAACATCCAGGGTGGGTTTTCTGTGAGCCCATTAGCTTCTCTGCGGCCTTACCAGATAAAAACATGAGCTGACATTGATGAAGACATTGCAAAGAATAAACCGATTGAGGCCTAAAATCACAAAATAATTAAGCTCAGTGTTAGGTGACAATAAATCACTGAAGCTGTACAAGAAACAAAGATGAGAGGAGGGAAAAATGTACTCAGTAATCCCATTAAAATGAAAAGAAGACAATGATTTCTCCAAGAAAGTAGGCCATGTTGGAAGCCTCCTTCTCTCAAAAATCTTTCACATATAATTTTCTTAATTATAAAACTTTATTCCACTTGAGGACTATGTATTCTTGTTTACATTTACCAGTGTTACTCAAATGGCAGGGAAGTACCTATATTTTTTTTCCCCATTTACTCAATATTGAGTCAATTTTTTATTAATGTAAAGTGCGGCATTATCGAAAAGAATAAAACTTCATCGTGTCATTCAGTGAAAAATAAAATACATAAACTTAAAGTAACTTCAGTATTTTATGTATTACACGCTGTGTGCCAGGTTACATATATCTTTTATTCTTTAACAAATGAAAAAAAAACCTACCTATCTAGACTCAACAATTCATCGCCTCAATTGATCTTGACCACAAGGGTCGAAAATTCAGTGTTTATTGTCAAACCAGGCACAGTGAAGTGTGAGAAAGATAGCAGGGGAGTTGCAGAAAAGAAGTTGGAAAGAGAGCGCAAACAGAAATCTGTTAAAAATAGTTGAGACGAAGCCTCCCTGTTCTTGAAGATGATGTACTGTACTTTCTGTTATATAATACAAAGGAAAGTGATTACAGCAAATTGGCTGTAAAAACACAGACCAGTAACATTTTGTTCTTGTTTTGTTGTGGAATAAAGTGTATTGTGGGCACCAGGGAGTTGAAAGGAAGTACATTGGGGGAGATCTGCAGGAAGGAGTGGTTGAAAGATGAGCTTCCGACCTGCTAAAGAAAATAAAAAATGAGCAAACCTAAAAAAAGAAATGTGGAGAAAAGAGCAAGATGCACAACGGGAGAACCAAAGATGATGCAAAACCAGTTAAGCTTCTTTCAGAAGAAAAGAAAAAGAAACAGTGACAGATTGGGATGATTATTCAAATCCACCTCTTTTCTCACATTCTGATTCTTCACATTACTAAGGGTGTTTCTTCTCTTTTGGTAGAAATTGTAGGAAATCAAGTCTATGCTCCATTTTTAGGGTCTCTATATTTGGCACCACACAGGAAACATGAAGTGTCAATAGACTCCTTTGTTATACTGAAGTTGCTGAAAGAAAGAAATTTTGAAAGCAACTGATGAGACAGAAAATTAATTATCATCTTCCCTTGAACTGATAGGAAAAAATGAGATGAATATTGGCTCCTGTTTTAGGGGAGAGAGCAACCTTAACTGAAAAATTATGTTAAGGCTTTAAAGAATACTAATGCCATAAAAGCTACCCAGTGCACAACTTCACGTAGTGTCACACATAGTCCCCTAAAATGCTGGCCTAGCTGCATGAAGTAACATGACAAGCTACGTAGCGATCTTGTGCATCACAATGGTAAAATAGAGAATAAAGATTCATGAATTTCTGATTTTAAATTCTCTGATCAAGTCCTTCACAATTTGCTGGAAAAAAATGACTGTGAAACAGTGATTAAACTTTTTATTGTCCTTTGAATTCCAAGTCTTCAGTTTTGCAGAAAAGGACATGCAGATCCTGGTGGACACCAATTTGAACATGAGCCAACAAATTACCCTTGCTGCAAAGAAGGCTAATGGTATCCTGGGCTGCATGAGACAAAGTATTGCCAGCAGGGCGAGGGAGGTGATCTTTCCCCTCTTCTCAGCACTGGTGAAGCTACACTTGCAGTTTTGTGTCCAGTTCTGGACTCCCAGTACAAGAAAGATAGGGACGTAATGGAGAGAGTCCAGCGAAGGTCACTGAGGTGATTAAGGAACTGGACCATCTTTGCCACGAGAAAAGGCTGAGAGAGCTGGGGCTGTTCAGTTTGGAGAAAAGAAAGCTCAGGAGGGATTGTGTTAATATATATAAATACCTGAAGGTAGGGTGCAAGGAGGACAGAGCCAGGCTTTTTTCAGTGGTGCCCAGTGACTGGACCAGAGGGAATGGGCACAAACTGAAACACAGAAGGTTCCCTCTGAACATCAGAAAACATTTTTTTTGCTGTAGGAGTGATTGAGTACTTGACAGGTTGCCCAGGGAGGTTTTGGTGTCTCTATTCTTGGGGATATTAAAAAGCTGCCTGGACAAGGTCCTGGGAAACTGGCTCTAGGTGGCCCTTCTTAGGCAGAGGGTTGGACCAGATGACCTCCAGACGTTGCTTCCAACCTCAGCCATTTTGTGATTATATGGTTCTTTGGTTGGTTGATAAGATATGGTTGTCTTTAATGTTTTGGTTCATCAGCAAGTTTCTTTTCAAGATGCTAGATAAAACGACTTTTGTTTCTCATCCTTTTGAAGGAACTCTTTCCTTCTTTCTTTGAGTTTCAGAATAATACCTTCCTCCTTTTAATTGTCACAACTCCATTTGTATGCTCCCTGGTACTCATATTGCACTGACAGGTTTACAACAACAAACTGCTATGGTTATGAATTCAAAATCAATTTATAAATTAAAAAAAAATGTTTAAATGCTGCAATGGGCAAAGTTACAAAACTTCTTGACTAGTAAAGAAGACAAAATTTTCATATTCATCAACATGTTTCAAATCAAGAATTTCTAGCTCAAATCAGGTTTGTGTCCTGTAGCAGAATGAATCAATGGTAAATTCGCTCCCTCATAACCCTTTAACTGAAAAATGAATGCAGTGAAATACTACAGAAATTCAAAGCAACAGAAACACATCTAGGTTAAATATACATAACTGAAATAGTATGCACATTGTGCCAAAATTGCAAGAACACTTTTTCTTAATTAATTTTCTTACCAGTTTTGCAGAAATACAGAATTTGCCTTTTTATCTGCTGAAAAGTTCAACCTGAAGTCCCTGTTTTTCCTCTTGAAAAGCAAAGGAGAGACTTTTCAGATTATGAGATTAATCAGTGTATCATTGAAAGAAAAAGATGCTTAGTCAAATTAATAATTCATAACATAGCCGAGGCCCTGTTTAATTTGAGGAGACAAAGAGAAAACAGAAGGAAAATTGTTGTAATATGGAAACAGGGGTAACATATATATTTTATTGATAGCTTCTTCAAACAACTGTCTATTGTAAGAGGAAGTTTATTTAGCAAGGGGCATAGGCTTCTTGCCTTAATAGTTCAAAGTTATTTAACCATATACCTGGAGAAACTGTTAGTAATTCGATTACTCTCTTAGGAAATAGATAATAAAAACTCTATTAAAGGTTGATGGAATTATATCTATCATACTGAAATTAGATTATTTATATCAATTTATTCTTCAAAGATAGAGGACTTTGTTTTTTTCATTTGGAATGAAGTCTGCCATCAACCCTCTACAGTAAGCATCTGCAATTTCTTTGTCTGGCTAGTGTAAAAAAGAATAATTAATACAGATTTTAAGGGTCGACACTTTTTAATAAATTATGTGGAGTTAGGAAGAAATGTCCATATTCCTGTTGTCTCAAGGTTGTGGATTTGTAAGGGTTTTCACATCTTTCCTTGGCCTTTATAGTTTTTGCTCTTGTCTGAATTTGGACATTAAAAAAACAGACAGACATTTATTGTCTGCTTTTTATTCCTTTAGGCACATGTAATAACTTTGTATAACTATAACTTTAATAATAAATAAATTGAATGAACTTACCTCATATAACCACAGGTTGGTTGGGGGAGACCTCTAGGAGTCCTCCAGTTTCACTGCCCTGTTAAAGCAGCGCTTTCAAACACTGCACCAGCTCCTTGTGTTTTTCTCCATCTGAGTCTTGGCAAGATGGAAATTTCACAAGGTCTCTTGCTGGCTTGTTCCAGTCGTACAGTACCTTTGTGAAAAAGTTTTTCCTAAAGTGCAGTTTGAAAGTGCAGGTGACTGTTGTGCTTCCTTATACCAGTCGCTGTCACTTGGGACGAATCTCATTTATGTAACTGTTGTTCAAGTAGGCTGCTGTGACTGTCTCCTGAGATCTTGGTCAGAATAAATGCACTCTCAGTTTCTCCTCTTAGGTATCCTTACTATCTTTCTAACCCTTCCCTAAACTCTGGTTTCTGGACAGCCTTCTTGAACTTGTATGGCCCAGAACTCAACATTGTATATGTTGCTCAACTAAGCTGTAATCTTGACTTCTAACATTTAGGCTGACCTCAAGGAGAATATTTTATTTACAGACATGTAAGGCATTTTTAACAAAGTGTATAACAAATGTAAAAATCCTTGGTGAAATGAACATTTTACAATTACTTTGCGCAGTAATATTTAAAAGAAACCAGATACTTTTAAATGTGAAGGATTCAGGTAGGCAAATTCAAAAATTATGGGACTTGTGATGTGCTGTCCCTAAGCACTGGTGAGTGAACTCAATTTAAAACTGCATTTTTACACACATATTAGCTAATGTACATTAGAATTTTCATACAGGATAATTAAACATTGCATGTCAGAATCTTAAAAGAAAGGTGTTATTTTTAGTCTTTTTAGAACTATTTCACAGCATATCTCAACCACCTACTTTTATATTCTAGGTAAACATTAGCTTTCTTTTCATCCTTATTTTTAGCTAGTGTATTGCTTCCGTGACCATGAGAGAGTGCTTGCTTTGATTTCTCATAAGACTGATTTCAAGCCATGTTGCTAGAATCCATTGCTCTGCATTTAAGTTCGCTCATAGACTGCTGAGATAATATTACCTTATCATGAATGTATGCCATCAAAATTATATTAAAAAGTGAGATGGAGAGAGAAAGACACCAGAACACACTCAGATTTTTTTTTCCAAAATCTGTGCATGAAATCCCTGCTGCTGTAGAAATATTCTTACTTCGACATTTCTCTACTGAGTAGAAAGTAAGAATCCAACACATGCTACAGAGGGTCAGAGAGTGGTGTTTTTACTGAACTGAACCAGTCAATTCAGAGCATGAAGCAGTGGGGCAAGGAGTTTGCACAGGAGAATGTGTTCACACTCCTATTTGCCCCAGCTTCATTTTACTGATCCAAGAGATACCATGCATGGTTGATATGGCTGTGTATTAGGCATTGTGACTACTTTTATCCACGTTACCAAACCAAAACCTGTTTGCTGAGTCTTAAGCAGTGAGTCATTGCTGCCTTGAATTTAACTGCGCTTGTAAGTCTTGAGTTTGCCTTAAAGGCCAGAGTATGCAGTCTGAATTTGGTCCAGCAAACTTCTGTTGATTTGAAGCTCTTGGGTGGGGGCCTTCAGTCATAGTAAGTTTGATTGGCATCAACTAACTTGACTAGTACAAGATGATTTGGGGAATACAAATGTGTTTAGGAAACTTTGCTATCTGAAGAAATATTGAAGAGAACTTTTAATAGATTGTTTCACCAAAACAATTAGAATATAATATTTTTTCCTAGAAGACCTGAGGTCCTTTTGAAAAAGAAAATAATTTTTATCTCCTGAAAACTGAGCCTAGGCAGGCCTGGAGCAAAGGAAGCATTTTTGTGAAAATCCATCCAGCAGTATGATTTTGCTGTTAGTAGTGGTGGTATCACCAGTCTTTAATGAGTAATGTTACTTTGCAGGAATG